>NC_064634.1:439404442-439727942 GCF_023864275.1 Schistocerca cancellata | reverse complement strand
CTACAAGTCTTTGCAGTCCAATACAAGCATAACAGCACAGCTCTGTCGAAACCGGTCATCGAATACGTGCTATTTTTGGCGATCCTAGCTTGTGAAGTTTTCCTCAGCTAACATACATTGCATTCTGACGACGTCTGGAATACACAGTGATCTCAAGATGCTGATGTTGGCGATACTGCGTGCACCAGCGAAATGCGCCATCTACACTTACCGCGGAGATGGAAATATTGCGTAAGCTAACACAATAATTGTTTTAGGCGCTGAAAACTGGCTAAAGTTAGAGATAAGTTCAGCCGAAATTTTTGCGAAAAACTTAACGATGTTCCGAAAGGATAGGCTAAATACAGCTGATGGTGACGAGTTTGTTGCCGTTAGATGTAGTTTATCTTGTAGCGGAATTGAAGCAGATATTTCCTTTTAGTTAGCACAGAGAAGGGTCATTCTTGGCCCCCGTAATAAAATAATACTTGGATCCTTTTACCGACTTCACAAATCAGATGATACAGTTGCTCAAAGGTTCAAAGAAAACTTAAATTAATTTCAAATATGTACCCGTCTCATGTAATTACAGTTGGTGGAGATATTAATTTTCCGTCGATATGTTGGCGAAAATACTTGTTTAAACACAGAGGTACTCATCCAAAATTGTCCTAAATGCACTCTATGAAAATATTTCGAGCAGTAGTTCACGAGCCCATGCTGCGAAAACAGCGGCAATACACAGTGAATGTCTTCTCTGCGCGATAGCAATGGAAATACTATCTACATCTACATCTATACTCCGCAAGCCACCCATCGGTGTGTGGCGGAGGGCACTTAACGTGCCACTGTCATTACCTCCCTTTCCTGTTCCAGTCGCGTATGTTTCGCGGGAAGAACGACTGCCGGAAAGCCTCCGTGCGCGCTCGAATCTCTCTAATTTTACATTCGTGATCTCCTCGGGAGGTGTAGGTAGGGGGAAGCAATATATTCGATATCTCATCCAGAAACGCACCCTCTCGAAACCTGGACAGCAAGCTAAACCGCGATTCAGAGCGCCTCTCTTGCAGAGTCTGCCACTTGAGTTTGCTAAACATCTCCGTAACGCTATCACGCTTACCAAATAACCCTGTGACGAAACGCGCCGTTCTTCTTTGGATCTTTTCTATCTCCCCTGTCAACCCGACCTGCTACAGATCCCACACTGATGAGCAATACTCAAGTATAGGTCGAACGAGTGTTTTGTAAGCCACCTCCTTTGTTGATGGACTACATTTTCTAAGGACTCTCCTATGAATCTCAACCTGGCACCCGCCTTACCAACAATTAATTTTATATGATCATTCCACTTCAGATCGTTCCGTACTCATAGTCCCAGATATTTTACAGAAGTGACTGCTACCAGTGTTTGTTCCGCTATCATATAATCATACAATAAAGGATCCTTCTTCCTATGTATTCGCAATACATTACATTTGTCTATATTAAGGGTCAGTTGCCACTCCCTGCACCAAGCTTCTGTCCGCTGCAGATCTTCCTGCATTTCGCTGCAATTTTCTAATGCTGCAACTTCTCTGTATACTACAGCATCATCCGCGAAAAGCCTCATGGAACTTCCGACTCTATCTACTAGGTCATTTATATATACTGTGAAAAGCAATGGTCCCATAAAACTCCCCTGTGGCACACAAGAGGTAGACGTCTCTCCATTGAGAACAACATGCTGTGTTCTGTTTGCTAAAAACTCTTCAATCCAGCCACACAGCTGGTCTGATATTCCGTAGGCTCTTACTTTGTTTATCAGGCGACAGTGCGGAACTGTATCGAACGCCTTCCGGAAGTCAAGGGAAATAGCATCTACCTGGGAGCCTGTATCTAATATTTTCTGGGTCTCATGAACAAATAAAGTGAGTTGGGTCTCACACGATCGACGACAGCGCTGGAAAATGACAGTTACTAAACACAGTCTTTCGAAATTCCTTCACCAAAGAACATGGAGTAAATACTCCAGAATTCGAACCAAGAACAGCCAACAAGAGTAACTTAGAAGTAGATTTCCTCGGAGTAATGAAGCAACTTAAATCACTTAATAAAAGCAAGTTTTCTGGTCCAGACTACATACAAATGAGGTACCTTTCAGAGTATGCTGATTCAATAGCTCCATACTTAAGAATCATACACAAGCGCTCGCTCGACGAAATATCCGTACCCAAAGACTGGAAAGTTGCACAGGTCACACCAACACTCAAGAAAGGTAGTAGGAGCGATCTACTAAATTACAGGCCCATATCATTAACGTCGATATTAGCAGGAATAAGGAGGATATATTGTGTTCGAATATTATGAATTACCTCAACGACAACGGTCTATTGACATAGTCAGCATGGATTTAGAAAAGTTCTTGTGAAACACAACTAATTCATTACACACACGAAGAGTTGAATGTTATTCACAAAGGAAATTGATTCCGTATTTCTCGATTTCCAAAAGGATTTTACACTGTACAACACAAGCGGCTTGTAGTGAAATTGCGTTCTTACGGAATATCGTCTCAGTTACGTGACTGCATTCGTGATTTCCTGTCAGAGAGATCAAAGTTCGTAATAACCGACGGAAGTCATGAAACAGAAAAGAAGCGATTTCTGGCGTTCCCCAAGGTAGTGTTACAGGGCCTCTGCTGTTTCTTATCTGTATAAACGATTTAGGAGACAATCTAAGCAGCGATCTTAGTTGTTTGCCGATGATACTTCCGTTTATCGTATAGTAATGTCTTCAGAAGATCAAAACAAATTGCAAAAGGATTTAGAAAAGATATCTGAATGGTGCGAAAATTTGTAATTGACCCTAAATAATGCGAGGTCATCCATATGAGTGCTAAAAGGAATCCGTTAAACTTCGGTTAAAGGATGAATCAGTCTAATCTAAAGGCCGAAAATACAACTACATACGTAGGAATTACAATTACGAACAATTTAAATTGAAAACAACACATGAAAAATGATGTGGCGAAGACAAACCAAAGACTGATTTTTTTTGGGAGAACAGGTCTACTAAAGAGACTGCCTGCACTACGCTTGTCCGTCCTCTTTGGGAGTACTGCTGTGCGGTCTGGGATCCTTGCCAGACAGGATTAACGGAGTACATCGAGAAAGTTCGAAGAGCAGCGCCTTTTGTAGTATCGACAAATATGGGACATGACGCAGGACTCGGACACAGTTAAAATCAAGGCTTTCTTCGTTGCGGCGGAATCTTCTCACGAAATTTCAGTCACCAATTTTCCCTTCCGAACGCTAAAATATTTCATTGACACCGACCTACATAGGGAAAACTATCATCATAATAAAATGAGGGAAAACAGGTGTTCATTTTTTCCGCGCCCTCTTCAGGAGTGAAATAATAGAGAATTTCTGTGAAGGTTGCTCGATGAACCCTCTGGCAGGCGCATTAAATGTGATTTGCAGAGTATCCATGTGCGCATGTAACGTGTAAATAATATAGCATGGAAGAATAATTTGTTATTGAAACATAGCCATTAAATGGGTGTAACGAGTCCCCAATGGCGCCCGTCAAGATAAGTTTTATGAGTACGTGACCTTATTATCGGAATTTTTCTGTATCATTAGTGCTGAGGGGTCAACAGTCTACTGGTATAGTGAACTTTATGTACTCATATGTATGAAAATGTTGCGGAACTCTGTCAGTTACCCGAGCCACGCTGCCCAACATACGGCCGGCATACGTGTAGTAGTTGGCAGTTGACAGCGACTATATTCAATGGTACAGTACACGACCGGCCAGATTTGCTTGTTGTGTTGATGAAGTGGAATTATTAGGAAGAGTCCGCCCCCGGTAGCTGAGTGGTCAGCGCGACATACTGTCAATCCAAGGGGCCCGGGTTCGATTCCCGGCTGGGTTGGAGATTTTCTCCGCTCAGGGGCTGGGTGTTGTGTTGTCCTAATCATCATCATTTCATCTCCATCGACGCGCAAGTCGCCGAAGTGGCGTCAAATCGAAAGACTTGCACCAGACGAACGGTCTACGCGACGGGAGGCCCTCGTCACACGACATTTCATTTTATTTCATTAGGAAGAAATATTTGTTTACTTTTTAGGAGTCCATATGTTCAGTGGAAGTTGCAATCTTGTCTAAAGAGCTGTTGGTTGTTATTCTTCGGAAATCCATATGATCAGTGAGAGCTGCAATTTTAGCAGTGATGCGTTGGCGCGATGTGTCTACTTCAATCCATTGCATTCCGATATAAGGAGAAAATTTAAGGGTGTATTAGCCATAGAAGATAATGGTTAATAGTTGATTAAATTTTGGCCACTTTTGTGTGATATTTGAGCTGGGTTGATGACAAAATCTTAGCGCATCCAATTTCGGCTAGGTAGGATGGTGGAATCTAGATCAACCATGCCAGCATCTCCGACGGCCAGACGCAAACTTCCACATGTCGTCAGCCATGGAACATAACGGATGTAGTCGCCGCAGTACTTGTTCTTTCAGACATCCATGCATAACCGAAGAACTTTGCATTGTGCATCTGAACAATGCAGGTACTGCAACATCGCAAATCTATCTACCTGTCAAGGAGATGCCAAGGCAATTAAAGTAAAAAATTTTCTTAAGTTTTATAATAAGTTGACGAAACTGACAAACTTTTCGCAGATCTCTTAGTAGTCATTGCAGATAGACCTATATACGTATTCTTGGAAGTGGAAGCGTTTTTTCCACATTCTTACGTAATTCGTAAACCTATGCTATATTTTCAAATTAATAAAATATTCTCACTGAGAATCCTTCGCTGACCATCATAAAAGTGGTACATACAACGATTACCCTCATATAGATGTATGAGAATTGTTTTGTGCTAAAGGACTACTTGCAACATTGAATCTGAGCTATGATACGTATGCCGGCCGCTGTGGCTTTTAAGTAACTATTTTCTCACAGATGGAAGAGTTAGAAGTTCATTTTATACGGAACTAGCAGCCTAGCATTGCTCTGCAGTTGCAAAATATGTAAGGATTCGATGCACATCCTAATCTTCCTCTCTCCCCTCTCTGTCTCCTCTTCCACCCTCTGTTTGACCACCTTCTCCTGCTCCTGTCTCACTCCCTCCACCTCCTTGATTGGATTTGAAATCGCTTAAACTGGATGGGTCTATCGGTTGCTGGAACTGTGAGGATAATTGCTTCGACAGTATTTCGCATAGTTTAGTCTGCGAACGGGTAGGATTACAGAGTTTTGGACGTTTCAGATTCCGTAATAGTACTGTAATCATAAGCTAGTAAATCATAAATACAGCCTTCCTGTCTTCTGTTAAAGCCAAGTGCGAGGGAGAAAACATCCCAGCATATACTTGTGTACACAATTTTTGTTCAAAAGTGCGTGTAAGGAGAAAGAATATATATGTGGAATAAACAATTTGTTTTTCTAAATGGTGCCGGCCACTGTGGACGAGCGGATCTAGGCGCTTCACTCCGGAACCGCGCTGCTGCTATGGTCACAGGATCGAATCCTGCCTCCGGCATGGATGTGTGTGATGTCCTTAGGTTAGTTAGGTTTAAGTAGTTCTAAGTCTAGTGGACTGATGACATCAAATGTTAAGTCGCATAGTGCTTAGAGCCATTTGAACAATGTTTATGATACGTATAACGGCAAACTGAAAATGTAAACAGTGTACACTACGCTGTGCGGCTGGTTCATGAAGCTGCTGTCAACATCTGAATGCAGAGTACTGCCGAACTTGATCTCAGACGTTCAGTATGTATTGACAATATTGAGAATATTTTGAAGACCATCAGTGCTGCTCGTCAATGTTTCTAGTATGAACAATAGGTTAATATACGCTATCGAACGTTCAATATATTGGCGGTTGGGCAATATTGTTCAACGTGTGATGGTCTCTTTAGGTAACCGACGCGGCTTTGGCGATGTACACGGGGGCGGAACGGACCGGGCGAATCGCGGTCGGCGCAGCTGCTAAGAGGGCTTCAAGTAATTGGCTCGCTCGCTTCTTCTCGTTGGTTCTTTTTTAAAAAATCGAACTGGTCTTCTTGGCCGATGTCGGCGACGTCTGGAGGCAATGTGGCGCTCGCAGCAGTAACGGCACTCCACGTGTCAAGCGATGGAGCAACATTGGTGTCGCTGACAATTGGTCGCTGGCAACTGGTCGTTGTTGAGAACCACGGCAGCAGCCTTCGCATTGCGAGTCGATAGGAGGTAACAGCAACACGTCGACAGCCGACACACCACGTAGAGTTACTGCTCCTCTCGTCGCAGAACAGATATTTGAGGTAAGATTTAAAGATGTTCATTAATAAATAATTAAGATTAACAACAGAAGAGGAACAGTAGTATAAGATTGATATAGAGATGTAGACTTTCACCCCTGCTGTTCCTTCTGTACATTGAAGAAGCAAAAAAAAAAGAAGGATCAAGAGTGGAATTAAAATCCGAGATGAAAGGACATCAGTGATAAAATTCGCCGATGAAACTGCTATTTTCAATGAAAGTGAAGAAATTAGAGGATCTGTTGAATGGAATGAGCAGCCTAATGAGTATAGAATATGGACTGAGAGTAAACCGAAAGAAGGCGAAAGGAGGCTTGAGAAGTAACAGAAATGAGATCTGAGAGAAACTGAACTCCAGAATTGGTGATTACGAAGGAGAAAAAGTTAAATAATTTTCCTACCTAAGCAGCAAAATAACCCAGGATGGACGGAGCAAGGAGTACAGAAAAAGCGGACGAGCAGTGGCAAAAAGGGCATTGCTGGCCAAGAGCAGTTGACTAGTATCAAACGTAGGCATTTA
Organism: Schistocerca cancellata; assembly: GCF_023864275.1. Classification (NCBI taxonomy): domain Eukaryota; kingdom Metazoa; phylum Arthropoda; class Insecta; order Orthoptera; family Acrididae; genus Schistocerca; species Schistocerca cancellata. Next base: position 439,721,147 of record NC_064634.1, on the reverse strand, counting down.
TTTGAGGTAGAAATTTCTGAGAACGTACGTTTGGAGCGCAGCATTATATGGTAGTGAAACATGGGCTGTGTGGAAACCGGAGCAGAAGGGAGTCAAAGCACTCGAGATGTGGTGCTACAGACGAATGTAGAAAATTAGGTGGAGTGGCAAGGTAAGGAATGAGGAGGTTCTGCACAGAACGGGAGGGGAAAGGGATATGTGGAAAACACTGACAACAAGAAGGTACAGGACGATAGGACATCTGTCAAGACATAGGGGAATTAACTCCATAGTACTACAGGGAGCAACAGAGAGCAAAAACTGTAGAGGAAGACAGAGATTGGAATACATCCAGTAAATAGCTAAGAACGTATGTTGCCAGTGATGCTCTAAGATGAGAAGTTTAGCACATGAAGGGAATTCCGCGTGGACCGTATGAAACAAGTCAGAAGATAAATTATTTTTTTGTAAAAAAAGGGTGTTGTTTGATGAGAATGATAGCTTTTGAATAGTCAGTGTGCCTTGAGGAAGTGGTATATACATGGACCTACGTGAAAGTGGATCTGTAAAGTCAAGGGCGGAAGAACTTAGCAAAAGGAGTTACGACTTCGAAAGTGAGGAATGATTTACTTGGCTCAGTGTCCTGAGAAGGGTACTTATGGAGAATCATGAGGACTTAGAATTAAATTTCGATGCTGGTATTAGTGCTCGTGTTAATGATAATGTTACAGTGTTAAGACCTGAACTGAAGTGTGATTTTAGCAAATTTTGACATTAGTGTCAAAGAGTTAAGGGATGAAATGAAAGTAGGTTTGCGAATGCAAACTAAAGGAGCAGTACGATCTCAAGTTAGTACAGTGACAGAGACTCTTAAAAGCAGGACTATTCTAACTGTAAAGAATATTAAGGACATTGGACCGGAAATAATAAAGGAATATAATGTTATTCGTACAGAGGAACTACCTGTGTGTCAGTCAGTAGTAAGGAAACAAATTTATGGCTTCTGTAATGAGACTGTAGCATCTCAGTATTTAGTTAACATGAGATAATTCAGAGAAAGACGTTAGTGAATAATGTTAAGAAAGAAAGTGTAAGAGACCATGAATTAATTCTTTCTTTTGCTTACACCTTTTGTCTTGCAGTTTTTGCAGGGTCGGCGTGGTTCAATCAGATGTGGCAAGGTCAATTTGAAGGGGTGGCCAGATGCCCTTCCTGCAAGCACCCTGTACCCCCCCCCCCTCCCCCGGGATGGAATTATTGTGCCCCAGCTGTCCAGCTGTCTGCATCTAGTGGAAATCATGAAATAGTGCGAACGTGTTTCAAATGTCTGCGAGTCGTGTAACTCAGGCGGGACTTGGGGACCAGCCCAGTATTCACCTAGTGGGATATGGAAAACCGCCTAAAAACCACATCCAGTCTGGCCGGCACACCGGCCTCCGCCGTTAATCCGCCAGACGGATTCGATCCGGGGCCAGTGCGCCTACCCGAGTCCAGGAAGCAGCCCATTAGCACTCTCGGCTAACCTGGTGAGTGTGCCATGAATTAATACTACTTAATTTAACTACATATGATCCAGAGTGCCTTGTACACACAGCTACATGTTTAAAGCAGTTTGAGTGACTTTTCCCGAAGGGCTGGTCGGATTAGAACTAATTTAATTGGTGAAGTTTTAAGAGGCGGAGAAGGGAAACAGGGTTCCAAATACGGGAAGAAATTTTAGATATAATGTCAATTCAAGGTAGCTTTCAAGAGAGAATTCGTGTGACCTGATGAGCTTACCAAAGTGCATGATAGCAGAAAACACAGTCTTGAAAAATATTTAAATTACAGAAATATGCTGGTGAACACAATTCCTGTAAGGGAAGTATGATTACAAGTAGTAACACAGCCATATGTCTGGGGTTTGAGCTTTGTGATAAAACGAGTGTAAACGTTAATGAATGTATGGAGGAACTGATAAGTCATAATTATTTTGTACATGTTCAAATGGTTCTGAGCCCTATGGGACTTAACTTCTCAGGTCATCAGTCCCCTAGAACTTAGAACTACTTAAACCTAACTAACATAAGGTCATCACACACATCCATGCCCGAGGCAGGATTCGAACCTGCGACCATAGCGGTCGCTGGGCTCCAGACTGTAGCGCCTAGAACCGCACGGCCACTCCGACCGGCTTAGTATATCATGCAATCTTTTGAATTTTCGCATTAACAAAGCCGAAATTACATTGTTCACCCAAAATAAAGAAATACGTCCAATCACATCAGAAGCATGCTTACGACTACTTCACTCTGCGGTAACAACCATATTTCAAAGGGTTTACAGTTTTTCTTGCAAATGAATTTCTATTAATTCCGATTATTATTTCATAAATGAATGCAGAAATAAACACAGCAAACAGTACCAGATTACGTAATGAACAACAGAAACTTCACGTATGCCAAATAATTCGTAATTTCAAATGTTTCTGAAAACAAATTTTAACTCTACATTCATCGAATGTAACATCGAAAATAAAGTAATTCCTTTTCATGAATTTTAGCTTGAAATATAACATATTGTGAATGAAATGAGAAAGTTTTCAGAAAGGTAACTGAGATAATACTGAACTGTCCAAAATTCGAAATATAAAATTGGTATCGATAACTACTGTTGAGGAAAAGTAGTGCTACAGGAAGATGTCCCGTTACAAACATCAGGCAGAAAGAAGTTAAGGACCCGAAAATGAAAGAGCAAAAATTGCAACTATCAATAGGTAGGGTAATTCTTCTGTACATCAAGAAGAACTCCATACTAAATTTTCTGGTATGGAGCACTTGAAGAAACTGCAACGAATTTATGAAGTCGCGCACATTATTCCACTGTCTGTTGCAACAGTTTTTGATGTATTGAACAAAGAGTATGGAGACTGTATATACTACTGCAACGTACGTTGGTTAAGTCAAGGGTCATGACTGATAAACCCGCTATTGACGAATTTATGGAGAAAAAAAAAGAGTGAAAGGACAAAAATGAGAGCATCTAGAATGGATTGCAGAGCTCGCATTTTAAGTGCACTTGACTAAAGGATGCCCACCGTAAGACGTTGCAAGGTGAGAAACAGATTATTTCTGATTCGATGGGCATACATTTAAAAGAAAATCACATTTCAGAGGGGAAAAGTTCTTTACAAAACACACAGTACAGTTACATAAGCTTTCTGGCATTGAAGAAGATGTAAGGTTTGAAAGATTCATTGGGACCTTCAAATAATTACAATGTTAGTTTTATAAACATTTTGGGGACTCTGTCAATCTTACATCTGTTTTTTAACTGTTTGGAGACCCTTTCCCGTTTCAGTTGAAAGCGTTCCTATGCAAATGTAGATGGAACAGATTCATGTGCAATGTAATTCTCGTTTTAAAGACAAGTCCTTTTACGTTATAGCTGTCCAGGACGTTGACGTTGTTTTCTCCAGGAAGAGTTTCTACGTCTCCATAATGAGTTTACAATCTTGCTGAAATATTTCGATCATTGTATATGTGTGAAAGTTTTTTCCCCTGCCCTTTTATTCCTTTTGACTCGATACTACCGCCATTAGCATATATGCATATAGTTATCAATGACGTTTGTCACCTTACAATTTAAGTACGGCGCCTTCGCCGTTTGCCCCACCTCCTCCCGCTCAGACAATGTGGCGTAGAGGTGGGAGAAGTATGCAACGAAGCTGACCTCTAGGGCATGCATGCCACAGCATGGTTCGCAAGCCGAATTCGTGGCCATCCCTGGTCTAGAGCGCTCCATGAAGAATTACTGATGTTGACAGTTGGACGTGTTTGATTCTGTTGTGTGCGTACACAAACTCTGTCTGAGATCTTTAAAGTCAGTACCACCATTAGACTGTTGTTTATTTACAGTGTTACGTTTACACTTACACAATCATGACTTGGGCCTCAAAGTGCCATTATCAAGTGTTTTAAGTGTTATAAATTGCCTCAGATCAATTGTTGCCATTATCAAATGTTTCAAATGTTATAAATTGCATCAGATGGCATACTGTCGTATTAAAATATTAAAATACACTATAATATTTTAATACGACGGTATGCCATCTGACACAATTTATAACACTTAAAACACTTGATAATGGCACTTTGAAGCCGAAATCATGATTGTGTTGTAAGATGGAAAGAACTATGCCCCTTACATGAAGTCATTAAAGATCACCTAACTCACCTTGAGTGAACAGTAGGGCTGAACAAAAATGACTGACAAGGCACACTGCATCTTGTAGAGGGCATAGTATGGACGTATTGGAATAATGTTGGGTGATGGTTTTAAAGTTATTCACACGACATGAAAACTTTGTGGAAATGCGTCGATTTACTGGAGGATAGTTGATCCCAGGGAAGTATTCAGTGACCATGGCCGGCTGGGGAGCAGCGAAGTGACAATAGGCAGCTTAGGGCGGCTCAAGCTCTGAGAAAGCAGTAACAGGGTGCGGCCTCCAGCTGCCTTAAGATGAGTGACAGTGAGTGGGTGGTTGACCCCATGCTGGTGTACCGGGAAGCAGACGGAGAACTTGTATGCCTGTTGATAAATGTCCGTCATCCAGTTTTCAGTGAAACATGCGAAAAGCCGAGCAAAGCTACGGTGGAGTGGTCAACAGAGGCCAAAATATGCGTGTTCGTGACTATAGCAACTTCATGCTGAATTCATGGTCCGCTGAGTCTGAAGTAAATCAGGTGAAGAGCGACAGAATGAAATACGCCGGCCTCTGATGGGAACGTAGGACCAAGAAATCTGAAGTACTCTCCTGGGAGTCAGAATTCCGGAAAAATTGGTGTTTTTTGCAGACGCTAACCTTGATGGATGGCCTGAGAGGAGCTAAATAGCAGAAGTTGAGAGGAAGGGAAATTTTGTGGGAATTTGTTCACTTCCCAGAGCAGGCATTGGTCGGCGCTGGGAAGCGACGCATAATTAACGCGACTTGCGCTGCAATTGGCGTAAGTGATTTTGCTGAAGGGGAAACCGAGGCGAAGAGCGGACTGGGAGAAGTCTCCATAGTGGTCTTCCGTTCCCAGCTTACCTAGAGTGTGGGCGTGGCGTTCTTTACTCAGCTTGCCTGAGAGAGAGTGAGCATCTCTGCAGTTTAGGAGTTAGCAAACGGAGCGATTGAGCTTGGAGATAGAAAGTTTTCGTTCAGCTATGTACTGAGCAAGATAGCTAGAAGTGAATAGACGAGCGCAGCCTTGCAGCACCACGAGGTCGGCCGACGTCAGCATAATGACGCCTCGCTGTCACCTTGAATTCGGTGATATTGCACCCACTCCAGCCACTGATTAATTTGTTGCATCACATCGGCAAAGTTTCCACGAGGGTTTCATGCGTCGTGTATTGTAGAATTTTTCTCGCACTTCGCATTACAGCTGGGTCAGTCGATAGGAATTACTTTGGATTTATAGCGCTTTACTCCACGCAAACCCAATTTATTACCACTGCCTGTTAGGAGAGCCATGTAATGTGATGATTGAAGGTCGTGAGTTAAAATAAATCTGTGCTAATCGAATGCATCTGTTTTCAATCAAGTAGTTGAAATCCCAAGTCACTTTCTTAATTAATTTTATGTTCAACATTTGCATCTGGTGTTCAATAGCTGAATATAGCATCAATGTGCACCCCTTTTTAATTAAAAGGGATAAATTCAGAATCAATTAATGTGAACACTGCCACCGCGTTCAATTAGGAGTCACAGGGCCTTATTACTTTCTATGTGTTATCCGACATTGCGGCAGTTTTGCACTCTCTGTTGATCTGTTAGTCAATTACCTAGGGTGAACACACACCAAAACCAGATAAGTAATGGGTGGGATGTTACAGTGTAGGTGTAAATGCAACACTGTAAATAAACAACAGTCTAATGGCGGTACTGACTTTAAAGAAATATATTATGACTGTGGCCCCACATCATGAAAAAATTATCTGTCTGAGATATTACAATCGCGTGTGGTAGGAGTGAACAATTGTCGAGGGGAGTCGGAAGTGATCGGACGCAGAATGGGAGACAAGTCGCACGACATGAGGAGATCGCAGCCTCCCGTGAACGTACCAGTAGCGCCGGATGAGACTTTGGAATTAATTACGGATTTTTTGATAATTCCCTTTTTATTGTACAAAGTTGTTGGTTGGTTGCACACTGGAGGGATGTTGTCAGACTTGTATACGCACACATTGAGAATAATATTAGTATCTTTGTTGTGGTCAGAAACGTGTTTATTGAGTGTAGACATTATAGAACAATTAAAAGTCTGTGTGAAGTTCGTCAGTGTTTAAATAAAATATTGCAAATATAATAGACTATAGACTTTATTGCTTTCTTTCATTTTCTTTACATCGTTTAGGACTAGTTGACCAAATGCCTCCCTATCATTCAGTTTCTATGTATAAAAATTTGGTAGTAATTGTTGCAATTAGTCCATGCATTATCCTCTGCATGAATTGAAGTATTGCTTTCGAAATATTTTAGCATGTTGTCGCTGGTCATGCAGTTACAGCGGCAAGACGGGGTAAGTTGTCTGTTGCGTACAGGAGCACTGCACATCAGTGGTTAGGAGACGTTAGAGAATTGTATTAAAACTCGCAGTCAGGCAGTTGAGAATTGATTTCTTTATAATTCGTAGGAGTAATAGTTTTATCTGTTCCTACTACTATTTTTTCTTGTTCTCAATCAGAATTCTATTAATGTCAGGGATGCAATGTCACACAAATGTTTCCGTATGTCTTGCAAAATAATTAATATCAAACTTTTCAGTGTAATGTCTCTCTCATGTGGCTAGTGTAGGGCACATACTTTTATTTAATTGCATGAGTTAACAATGATTTTCTTATTACTTACATTAATTTATATATTTACCTCAGGCAATACAACTGCTACTTATTTATTGATTTGTTATTTAAACAGAGAACTGAAAGAAAAATTGGCATTTTTGTAATTGCAAAATGTTATTTGAAGTTCAACTGTTCTTGATCAGCTGATGTGGCTGTCGTTTCAGGTGTTAAGTAGAATCACTGGAACAGCGAGAGAATATGCTTAATTGTATCTAATCTCTGACAGAATGTTACGTGATACTGTTTGTTAATTTACATAGTTAACTGAGGGAGATGTTACATAAACACACACACACACACACACACACACACACATGTAAGACATAACGCCCATTTCATTTTGCGAACGGTTCGAGACACCAAAATGAGGTTAGCGGCAATTGATAGTACGCTAAGTGGCATGTACTTTGACTGCGATAAAACGTGTTAACTCTTGCATTCGTCGATATGTTGAAGCAAGTATGATTTTTTAAAAAATAGTCATATAACTTTTTTTAACAACAATTTGAAGCGCTTGAAAAGACGATTACAGTGACATAGAGCTTGTTAATGTCGAGAATTTTCACAAAAGAATCCGAAAATATACTAAAATTGGAAAGCATGGGGGTAAGAGTCAGCTACACCTATGCAAACTCCGTCAAGCAGTATTATACTAGGCTCCGTTGTTATATGAAGCAAGACAGGCCTACCCTGCTGGAATAAAAAGCCCCGTTTCCTGTGTGACATACATGCATACTACGGCATATGCTAGCATCAAACGGGGCTTAGGAAAACTATTTAAAATGTTTGTACGTTTCCAGATTTTTGTGGAAGTAGTTGCGGTTTCGTCAGGCAGTTTTCCATTGAAACCCTATTCGTTGCTGCTTACTTGTCAAAACCGAACGGGAACTTCGGTCATTCATTCCTCATACTGATAAACTGCCCTATTTTAAGGCAAATGGAAACTACTGTATTAAATTTGTTGCATCTCAACAAAAAATAATGTCTGACCTATCTTTGCCTGAAGACGCCTGAATGCTTCCTAAAGTAAACCACCAGCTGTCGGACAAATACACTCCTGGAAATTGAAATAAGAACACCGTGAATTCATTGTCCCAGGAAGGGGAAACTTTATTGACACATTCCTGGGGTCAGATACATCACATGATCACACTGACAGAACCACAGGCACATAGACACAGGCAACAGAGCATGCACAATGTCGGCACTAGTACAGTGTATATCCACCTTTCGCAGCAATGCAGGCTGCTATTCTCCCATGGAGACGATCGTAGAGATGCTGGATGTAGTCCTGTGGAACGGCTTGCCATGCCATTTCCACCTGGCGCCTCAGTTGGACCAGAGTTCGTGCTGGACGTGCAGACCGCGTGAGACGATGCTTCATCCAGTCCCAAACATGCTCAATGGGGGACAGATCCGGAGATCTTGCTGGCCAGGGTAGTTGACTTACACCTTCTAGAGCACGTTGGGTGGCACGGGATAAATGCGGACGTGCATTGTCCTGTTGGAACAGCAAGTTCCCTTGCCGGTCTAGGAATGGTAGAACGATGGGTTCGATGACGGTTTGGATGTACCGTGCACTATTCAGTGTCCTCTCGACGATCACCAGTGGTGTACGGCCAGTGTAGGAGATCGCTCCCCACACCATGATGCCGGGTGTTGGCCCTGTGTGCCTCGGTCGTATGCAGTCCTGATTGTGGCGCTCACCTGCACGGCGCCAAACACGCATACGACCATCATTGGCAGCAAGGCAGAAGCGACTCTCATCGCTGAAGACGACACGTCTCCATTCGTCCCTCCATTCACGCCTGTCGCGACACCACTGGAGTCGGGCTGCACGATGTTGGGGCGTGAGCGGAAGACGGCCTAACGGTGTGCGGGACCGTAGCCCAGCTTCATGGAGACGGTTGCGAATGGTCCTCGCCGATACCCCAGGAGCAACAGTGTCCCTAATTTGCTGGTAAGTGGCGGTGCGGTCCCCTACGGCACTGCGTAGGATCCTACGGTCTTGGCGTGCATCCGTGCGTCGCTGCGGTCCGGTCCCAGGTAGACGGGCACGTGCACCTTCCGCCGACCACTGGCGACAACATCGATGTACTGTGGAGACCTCACGCCCGACGTGTTGAGCAATTCGGCGGTACGTCCACCCGGCCTCCCGCATGCCCACTATACGCCCTCGCTCAAAGTCCGTCAACTGCACATACGGTTCACGTCCACGCTGTCGCGGCATGCTACCAGTGTTAAAGACTGCGATGGAGCTCCGTATGCCACGGCAAACTGGCTGACACTGACGGCGGCGGTGCACAAATGCTGCGCAGCTAGGACCATTCGACGGCCGACACTGCGGTTCCTGGTGTGTCCGCTGTGCCGTGCGTGTGATCATTGCTTGTACAGCCCTCTCGGAGTGTCCGGAGCAAGTATGGTGGGTCTGACACACCGGTGTCAATGTGTTCTTTTTTCCATTTCCAGGAGTGTATGTTTATAAATAACAATCGACATTGTAGTTAGACAGAATATTTTTTAAATAACTGACTTCATGTAAGCCTCAAAACAACAATTTACCTGTATGAAACATAGTTTTACGCTTAAGTATGTAGGCAAATAGCTGTTCGAGAGATAGATGAAAAGATGAAATATATTGGATTATATGTCACTGCACACTGTCACAGTTGGACGCCACATATCGTCTGGTGTAGTTGGGCCTTCGTAACATACTGCATCTTTCAGTGCTCCCTTAAGAAGGAAACCATGAGAAACCGAATCAAGAGATTTGGCCAGTCACTGAAATGAAGCATTTTGTTGTATCCAAAGCTCAGGAAACTTTTCGCTTAGTATTTGCGTTACAACACTGGAAGAGTGCGCTGGGCAGCCGTCTTGTTGGAACACTATCGCTTATCCAGAGGTACTTCTTCTAGAAGAACAGATAGAATGTCGCCAGAAAGTGTGCAGACGTATTTCTATTTAAAATCGCTTGAATGAAGTAAGGTGACACAAAGGAATTTACTATGATGCCGCGCCATAGGTTTACGCTTCATAGTTTTTGTTGTTTTACTTGAAAAAACCAGCATGGGTTTTCAGCTGCCCAGTAGTGCATGTTCTCGTTGGCGCTATAGATGTCACTACACTATAAAAAATGATAGTTGTGTAGGGAAGATGACGATTAAATCTACAAATTTCATGTGCTTGCTTACAAGGTGCTGCGATGATGAAGGTTAACTACAGTTCTGTGCGATTTTTTTAATAAGAAAACAATTAAAATATTATTAACGTTAAACAGATAGTCAGCCAGGATGGCTGATGGTAGATAGTGTTGTCTGAGAGGATCACTGGTAAATAATGGATACCGCTGCATACATTAGGCAACCTAAATAATGATGCTATATGATAAACACAGTTTTCCTCTGAAATGAAAGTGTTATGAAACAGAGCATTATGTGATGGACTAATAAATAAACACTGCTTAGCTGTAAGAGAAAAGATGTACTAACAAGTATACTGAGTGGAGGAATTCAGACTTGCTACTGTAACGAGATATTAAAAGAATATCGGGTAGACTTTGATGATTGAGTGACACTATACCTATCAGGATTCTATTATAGTCGGTTATGGAATAGAGGGACATTTATGATTACACTGTAAAATGAATGTAAGTATTATTTTAGGTTTACAGAGGAGAGTGAAGCAGCAAGATAAATAATATATTACAAAAAAATATGTAAGAGATAAAGAAGATGCATTGAGTATTTTGAGATGGTAAAGGATGTGAATTATGTTCAGTAAGAATCCGTTTAAAAAGGAATTATATGCCATGATATAGCTTAAGATTATTCTTTAAGATGTTAGTTTGAGTGAAAGGAATTAAGAACGGGAACACTAGGACCGTGGAAGTGATCCAACTATCTAATAAGTAAGATGTGTGCAAAATATTATTAATGAAGCGTAAAATAGGAGAAAATATAGAAATAATATATAATACCTGTTCAGCAAGTAGTTCCAATGCGATGTTTCCGTTACCTAGTAAGGAAAAATATGGCGTTGTGGAAGAAAAGCATTATCAGGGACAGTGGTATTGACCAAACCGATAATTTAGTGAATCGACTCAGCAGTTAAATTAATATTGCTTCACTTGAGTAAGGAGATATATAAAGAATCATACAGGGCGCCCATCAAAATTTATTTAATTCTTGAGTACTCGGTGTAGTTATCAGCATTTTAGACAACATTTTTGTTGAATGATCAACGGTCTACCGATATGGGGAATTTTATGTATGTTTGCATGTATAAAAGTGTTGCAGACCGCCATTCTAGATCCGGCTGTTGGCTGTATATGGTAGTAGTTGGCCACTGGCAGTATGCTCTCCGGCAGTGATGTGATGATATGATAGCCGTCAAGGAGTATCCACCCGCATCCGCTGAAAAGGTGAAACACATTAGAATATTGTTGTATGTTAATTCTTTATTGAATCATACACACTGTAAGACAAAAAAAATAAGAAAAGGAACGCACCAGATAGGAATCATCCGAATGGGGCGGTTGTCCTTAGATGTAATGTACATGCTCAAATAAAACAACTGATTATTATTTTAAAAAAATTGGGTGATTTATTCAAGAGAAAGAGCTTCACAAACTGAGCAACCCAACAACGCGTTGTTCCACCTGTGACCTTTCCGTAAGCAGTTATTCGGCTTGACATTGATTGATATAGTTGTTGCACGTCCTGGAAATGAAGTCCCATGCTTCTTTACAGAGCGTAGGGGAACGATGCGGGAGACCCGCACCGCCTTACTAGGCAAGGTCCTAGTGGAGGTGGTTTCCCGTTGCCTTCCTCCGAGCGTAATGGGGATGATGATGAAGACGACACAACAACACCCAGTCATCTCGAGGCAGGAAAAATCCCTGACCCCGCCGGGAAGCGAACCCTGGACCCCGTGCTCGGTAAGCGAGAACGCTACCGCGAGACCACGAGGGCGGACTTCTGAGGGATATCGAGCCAAATTCTAACTGGGGCGTTGGATCCTCAAAATCCTGAGCTGGTTGGAGGGCCCCTTCCTATAATGCTCCAAATATTCTCGATTGAGGAGGGATCCAGCGACCTCACTGACCACGGTAGGGTTTGGCAAGCACGAAGCCAACCACTGCAGATTCTAGCCGCATGCTGGCGGTCATTATCTTGTCGAAATATAAGCCAAGGAGCGTTTGCCATACAGCCCAACAGGACGCGGCGTAGATTATCGTCGTCGTACCGTTGTGCTGTAAGGGTGCCGGCGATGACATCCAAATGGGTCCTGCTACGAAATGAAATATCACCCCAGACCAGGTCGTATGGTTGGCGTGGTCAGGTTGGTATCCCCCCACTGTACGAGGTGCCTCTAGACACGACACACGTCTTTGCTGGTCATTTGGGCTCAGTTCGAAGCGGAGCTCATCATAATTCTACTCCAGTCAATGAGATCCTAGGCAGAATGTGCCTGACACCAGTGTAAACGGGCCTATTGTTGTATAGAGGTTCAATGGTATTCAGCGCAAGGCCGTGAGCTCAGCCCCCTTTGTGTGAGCAGCCTATTAATGGTCCTTGTGTCACTGAACAGCAGTTGCACGTTGGCTCTATAATAATAGAGAATGAGGGGCTCTGAGTGCCTCTTCGAGGACTGATGGCTCCTTGAGCCAAAATTGCTGTTTTGAAGAGAACGCCGCAGCGCGTAGTGTGAAGCAGTCGCCCTCCGTTTCTGGCGGTGGCGCCGCTGTGGCAATCGCATCTTTGGTATCTCCCTCTGGTGGGAAATGTTGCCTGTTTACGTGCATTTAAGCGGCGCTATGAGCTCGCCAGTGAGTCAGTCTGGGTGAGTCTGGAGTCAGTCTGGGGTCAGTCTCTCGTCCCCAGCTTGCTAGTCTGTCTATCGTCCGAATTTGTGGCGCAGTGAGAGAACTCAACGCGTGGTTGCCCGGTCGGGGGATTAGTTCCTGCACCTGAGTCTGCGCGTTAGGCCGCCAGTCTGCTCGAGTTGCTCAGGCAAAGGACATTGGCGGTTGGTTCGATCGGTTGGTCGGTCGCGCACTGAGACACAAGATGCCTTGTCCATCTTGAGCGTCGGCGCATGTGAGGTCGCCACGTGAGTCCAGTGGGCTGCGCAATATAGTGAGGGGTAGTGGCTTCGCGGTCGACACGAGAGCAACGGGAGTCAACCCACGACATCAGTCTGGCCGGTGCGAGCTGCGACGCCGTGGTGTAACTGGGAGTGCTGGGCCCCTTCAGCTACCATCTTGTGGAGTTTGGTTCGATCCTTTCCTGGTGCAGGGATGTCGTTTTTCCAGTGGGCGTGTTTCATCTGCATGGTTGGGTCCGAGCCAGTATTTCCACCGTCGTTTGTCTGGAAGTGAGTGGGCGACGCACCAGCAGGGCAGTCGCGGACGGAGCAGCGGGCAGTCGGTCGGTTGGTGCGGACCAGGAAAGACGGGAGATCGGCGCGCCTTCCTGCGTCCGTTGAAGCGGCTGGCAGCGGACGGTTCGGGAGAGCGATTTGGGAGTGCTGCGCCAGGTCTTCTCCAGAAGTCGCAGTTATTAGAAGTTGATTGGCGATATGTTGTTTCATTTGCTTGTTAACTTCTATTTGTTTTCTTGGTGAGGTCACCAGCCGCTTTGTTTTGGGGTCGTCCCACCATTCTTCTCCGTTTGCCCACCTGCGGGAAGGTGGTTATTTACGAATTGGGTGGTCCGTTTTTTTCCCTTGTGGAGTAGGGGCGGGTTATAGCAAGCTGCATTTCGGGTTGTTCGGTAATCTCCCTATCAATCTGCCGTACGTTAATAGGTACCTCTGTCATGTTTGTCGGATTCGGTGTGTTAACGAATTTATTGCTTGAAGTGTAGCGGCCTAATTCCTGAAATATGTTTTTATCTTGCTTATCATCTTGAGAGGCGGTATGTGTGTACTGTAGAGCATGTTTGGCCAATCTTCTACAATTTTATGTAAGATTGTATTACATGGGCTTTTATTTAAATGGTCATTTTAGTATATAAAGTCGCCACCCTTCCACCGTTAAGACTTTTCTTAGAAGTTAAAATCAAGTTGCACCTTCAGTGGCAAGATAATCTTTTAATTTTGGTGTTTTGTACCATTTCCATCCCTCCTAAGGGGTGCATAGTTTGTGTGCTTGTTAAAACTTTTACTTAAGGAAATCTTGTATGCTGCTGATTTGCACCTGTGTAGTCTTTCAGAGGTTGTTGCGAGCGGTGGTGAGTATGGCCGTGTCAAAAGGGAGCGGCAAGGTTCTCAGCCCGAAAGCTCATACACTCAAAAATTTGTTTCTTTCTGCCTCTGAATAAATTGTAACTTGATATTTAGAGGGTGCTTTCTGCTTATAATTTTAAATCTGTTTTTTAAAAGCTTTTAGGAATAAAATTCCCATTTGTTAAAAGCAATTTCATTTTGATTTCATCAGTTAATCCCTGGCAACTACTTCCACGCTCACGTAGTGTGATTAAATGTGTTAATGTTCTTGATGAATCGCTACTAAACAAAATAAATTCCTAAGAATATTCTTTGAAATTAAAATCACGGTTCACTCCTCAGGTCCCGTCGTGTCTCTAAGACGACCGCTTCCTTCTTGATGCCGTGGTGGCCGTGGGTTACCCATCCCAGCCATCATCATCTTATAGTGGCATCGCTCCGACCCAAATAGCGAGCGATTCGCCGATTCCTTCAACCGGTTTCTTGAGCCCAGATACACGTCTTCTCCCAAATGCTGATACCTATGTATATCATTTACTCTCCTGCCTGCGAGGCGCAATTTCTGTCTAACTGAGTACACGGAATGAAATTCTCAAAGACTTTATACCCTTGTATCGACGTGCTCCTGTTTAGTATTCTTGACAGCTGCGCTGTGAAATTGCGCTGCAGCGTCATGCATTCAGATATTGGCCGCCAAAGTTTACAATTTTGCATATGCCGGCGATAGATGTTCGAATATAAATTTGTAGCTAATTTGCATACCTCCCACCCATTCGCGCTGCATCGTCTGCACCAGCCCACATTTGCTTGATGTATTAATGGAATGGAATTAATGTTAATGAAGAATAGCCAGGTACAGAAGTGACTCAATATTTGTATGGAATTATGACTAATGTATTACACTTGGGATACAGGCGAGCTTATTTATCAGTGTGTTTGCTGAATTTGAAGTTGGTATAGAATAATACTGAATAGACCCATATGTGTGCCTGTGTGTGTGTGTGTGTGTGTGTGTGTGTGTGTGTGTGTGTGTGAGAGAGACAGAGAGAGAGAGAGAGGTATTAGGAAGAAGCGTTGGTTGTTTATTCTTTGGAAATCCTGTATGTTCGGTGAAGATTTGAGTGTTCGCAGTCGGGCGTAGGTGAATAAAATGAAATAATACAAAAAAGGTGCGACTCCTCTGGTCGGCACCACAATCAGATACAAGGAGAACATTTAAGGGCCTGTTATCTATGGAAAATAGCGATTATCAGGAGATTTAATTTAGACTGATTTCGTGTGTGTTAGTTGAGCTGTGTCGACGACAAAGTATTAGATCATCCAAGTTCCAGAAGGCAGGTTGGTGGACTCTACATCAATCACCAAAGAATAATTGAAAGTTATCCAGATAGCAAATTCGATACACAGGCGAGGTATGATAACAAGCCTGTGTAAAACATTTTGCAGAAAAAGCAGTCAGGCAGACCTTAGATCTGGCAAATGAACTATTGACCAAATATCTATATGAGGTAGATATGGGAGAGAGCAAGGGAATATACTAAAGAAACACATTAGGTATTTGTTGACTTTAAGGGAACAGATGACAGCACAAAAAGAAATAAGCTTGTTGAAGCCGTGAATGAACTGAGCGTACCACAACATTTATAAACCTCATAACTTTGACCATTTGAAAAGTAGTATTTAAAGTACGTATACAAGAAATTTAACACCTTGTTATGAAATTAAATGTGGCTGAAGCAAGGGTATGCACTCCGATGTATGCTTTTTAACATAGTACTATAGAATGTAATTAGGACTACTCAAGTCAATACAACAGGCACAATATACAGTAGTATGGTGCAGGTTCTGGTCTATGGGGATGATGTGGATATTATTGCAAGACCAGGACTAGCTGCTAAAGAAGCATACAGAGCACTGCTGGCAGCAGCAATAGAAATGGGATTGGAAGTGAACATCAATAAAGCCAAATACGTGCGACTAAAACTAAATACAAAATTAGAAATTATCCATGTTAGTGAATTTGTCTATTTGGCTAAACTGGTAACATCACAGAATCATATTCGTATGGAAAATTCAGCGCATCCACCTAGCGAATGAATGCTACTATAGGCTGGGCCCACAACATGAAGCCAGAAATCAGTCTTGAAGAACAAACTGTCAACAGCATAAAACTTTAATAATCCCAAGATTTACATATGGCTCAGAAACCTGGACGATGACACAACAGAATGAAGAGCTATTAGCATGTTTTGAACTAAAGGTGTTAAACAAAATCTATGGGGTGACTAATGAAGAGGGAACATGGCGTAAACGACATAATTTTGAACTTAACACATTATATAAAGCTCTTGAAAACATAAAGTTCATTGAAATAAACGACCTGAAATGGTTTGGCCATGTTTTCCTCATGGAACATAAGAACCCAAGAAAAATAGCACAGCTACAAAAGCCAATGCGATGAAGAAGCAGCGGAAGATCAAGACTTAGATACTTGGATAGCATACAAGAAGATATAAAAATTATTGGTGTCAGAGGACGGAACAGGGACGAATGGAATGATGTCCTAGAGACTGTGAAAATGTGTCTTTGGTGTGATGTCACAGCTCTTAGACTGCTATTCAATCGATAAACAATATTTTATAAAGTTTTAGGTTTACGACACTTATTTTAGCGATTATTAGTGATAGTATTATCTGTAGAAATAATGAAGTAGATGATTTTCATTCATCTTAGTCTTCCTTGCTGTGTCATTCATTCTAGTGGTCGGTTATTCATGAGTGTGCTTACGTCGTTCGTCGAAGTCTCAGCAGTGTGTTTACATTTCGTGACCTGTAGTTGCAGCTGTAGCAGATCTAAAGCTAAATACTGAGAAAGTTGTTTGTGCACTGTATTCGGTGATTAGATTTTGTGGTTTTCAGAGGTGTCTGGTGCTGTTGCTGGTGAAATAACGGTCGAATAAACTTTGCGAGACATTCGCTCACTGTGTTTTTTAAAGTTGTTTGTGCGTTGTAGTCATTTATTAAATTCAGTACGGTAGTTTCCAGTCCGTGTTTCTTGCTGTATGTAGTGAAGTATTTCAGTAAAGCCGTTCACTCAATGTATTTAGTTTCGTTGAGTGTTTCAGTGGATGCTTGAATTTTTGATTTTAGACAAGAAATTGTGTGAAGTTTTTGTGGTATTGGTATTAGTTGTGGTTTAGTACTATTAATAGAAGGTAAGTAGAAACGAAATTTGAGATCGCTGTTGTTAATTCTTTAAATCTACTTACGTAACTGAACTTAGGCAGCGTAGACGTTTAATTTTTCAGTAATTGTTGATATTTTACCATGCATGAGAAGTATGGGCTTTGTCGTAGGTTTGTGAGTAGCTTTTTAGACACTTTTGATAGGAATGGGGAGTATGATTAGGTGGTAACCTGGAAAAAGTAGATACTGGTGGTACAAAAGTCCACTTTGTGCAACTGCTTCAGCATCATGATCGGCCTTACCTTAATGTTACAGTTTAGCGTATTAACATGGGGCTTGAGATGGCACAGGTGGTGGCGGGCATGGTTTGCATTGCAGTGGTGCCTTCTGAGTCTGTCAACAGATCGGGTTTCACTAGGAATGGACTCTACCTGAATAGGTATGGGAAAGGGAGGCTGGCAAAGCTTGTAGGTGACAGTCTAGTGGACGGTGGTGGGATCACTCATGGGAAAATTCCTTTATTAGTTGGTGTTAGACCTGCAGCTTTTTTAGACGGAAGTCAGCTGATAGGTATCCCTATTTAAATAAAGTCTCTTTAAGGAAGGAACCACCTTAAAAATGGTAAAGTATTCAAGAAGTGAAAGAATTAGAATATTTCATTAAAATGTAGGAGGTATTAGAGAAAAAGTTAGTGAACTGCTTATAAATGTTGACTCTGACACGATTGGTATATCAGAGCATCACTTAAATAATGTTACAATTCAGAGCCTTCCTTTACCAGGATAGAGATTAGCTGTCTGTTTTCAAGTAGTTCTTTCCAGAGTGAGGGAGTGATCATGTGTGTAAAAGTTAGCATTCCATTTGAGTCCGTAGATGAATCAAAGCAATGCACTGAACAGGTATTTGAATGGTCCGCAGGAGCTGTTGAATCTACTGACACTAATTTTTAATTATAGTTATTTATAAGTCCCTTAACTCTGGCTTCAGAGTATTTCCGCTGAAGCTAGAGAGAGTTTTTGGTTCACATCGTAGGAAGGGCCCAAAATTAATTGTATGTGGTGACTTCAATATGAATTTTGTATGGGATTGTGCAAGAAAAAGGATGTTTGAAGATCTCCTAAATTCATATTATCTGATGCAGACTGTTTTTTTTTCAACCAGGCTGCAAAGCAATAGCAGCACAAACACAGACAATATTTTCTGTTCATAGAGTAAATGGCCTTTTGGACCACGATGCAAAAATTTTAACACTAAAAGGCTTTTGTCCTCAAATAAATGTTGTATGTAATTACAAACTATGCAGAAAAGCTAATACTATGTCAATAGACGATTTTTTAAACCTCATTGAGGAACAAGGGTTGCAGGATTTTTTTGAGCTGGTAATGTAGATGATACGTATAATGCTTTCCTTACTCATTTTTGATGCTCTCTGAAAGCTGCTTTCCGTCAGAATGTTCAAAACATTTTACTAGCAGTAAAAACAGCCTGGGTGGCTGACTAGTGGGCTAAGGATACTGTGTAGACCAAAGTGGGGATTACATCAAAATGTTAGTAGTCACAATCGAGGTACTCTAGCCCATTACAAACAGTACTGTATGGAGCTTAGAAATGTTATTAGGAAGGTTCAAATGGCTCTGAGCACTATGGGACTTAACATCTATGGTCATCAGTCCCCTAGAACTTAGAACTGCTTAAACCTAACTAACCTAAGGGCAGCACACAACACCCAGTCATCACGAGGCAGAGAAAATCCCTGACCCCGCCGGGAATCGAACCCGGGAACCCGGGCGTGGGAAGCGATAACGCTACCCACGACCACGAGCTGCGGACTATTAGGAAGGCAAAGAGTATGTGTACGCAAATAGAGTTACTACTTCACGGGATCACATTAAAACCAAATGGTCGGTCTTGAAGGAAGTGTCTGGTCAGTAGCACAAGGTCGAGAATATAAAGTCAGTATGTAGTGAAAATGTTTGCTACTGGTAAGTCGTATATAGAAACAGTATGAGTGAAGAAATTAGTGGATATAGACTGCCAGAAAGAAGGGTAACAGGGAAATGTACCATTTAAGGTTGTCTGTAGGAGGCTGTTTGTAGGTGGGAGCAGGGACAGGGTTGGTTCAAATGGCTCTGAGCACTATGGGACTTAACTTCTGAGGTCATCAGTCCCCTATAACTTAGAACTACTTAAACCTAGCTAACCTAAGGACATCACACACATCCATGCCCGAAGCAGGATTCGAACCTGCGACCGCAGCGGTCGCGCGGTTCCAGACTGTAGCGCCTAGAACCGCTCGGCCACCCCGGCCGGCAGTGGACAGGGAGAGAATTGGAGGGCAAGGGAGCCCCGACGAGGGATGGGTGGTATGGATCTCCTATATCTGGTTGGACGGGTATATAGGATCAGGAAATCTCTTTACCCTCAACAGGCGACTGTGTGGTGTGCAATGTCCAGTCAAGGAATAATCGGTGCGATATTCCTTGACGGTATGGTGACTGCCTACAGGTACATGAAGGTTTTGGAAGATGATTTCATCCCTGATTTCGACAAGATGTGGTTCTTGCAAGACGGAGCTCGACTCCATCGAAGCAGGACAGTGTTTGATGTCCTGGAGGAGCACTTTGGGGACCGCATTCTTGCTCTGGGATACCCAGAGGCCATTGGCATGGGCCTCGATTGGCCGCCATATTCTCCTGATCTGAACATATGCGACTCCTTTTTGTGGGGCTGTTTTAAAGACAAGGTGCACAGCAATATTCCCAAAACCATTGTTGAGGTGAAAACAGCCATTCGGGAAGTCACGACACCATCGATGTTCCGACACTTCAGCGAGTCATGCAGAATTTCGCTATTCGTTTGTGCCACATCATCGCCAATGATGGCAGGCATATCGAACATGTCATAACCTAAATCCGATATCTGTAGTGACGTTTACATGTTGAATAAAGTGGGTGCACGCCGTAGTTTCTATCAAACTTACGTTCCCTTTATATAGTTCAATAATTGTCATCCAGTATGTCGCTTTGGGTAGTACCTCTATACCTACTACAGTTAAACTGAATTTCAGGAATCAGTTTCAATTTCAGTATTTGAAATTGTATTTCGTTGTCAAATATAAACAAGAAACTCATATCTCGTCACCAAATTAAGTTCTGTAAGCCTTGATTTTCCACACCATAACGAATAGAGACGGCCTAGACAAGCAAATATCTGTTCACTTCAGTGGTTTTCAGGTAGGATTTTTGGAACCCGACGAAGAAAAATCTTGTAGAACCTTAACTTGTAGAGGTCTTCACATGTAGAACACTCGAAGAAAAGAACATAAATGTATCTAGCAGCTGAGATATTATAAAACGCCGCTTTTTACGTTTTCTTCGGACGAATATTTGTAACAGTTTCTTACTGAGTACTGACGGCACTTGAGTCATCATCATGAATTTTCTCCCTTCTACTGCTAATGAAATGACAGCACTGATACGAAATGCCTCTACTCAACGCTTTCGGTTCGCACACAGTACAAATTCCTCGACGAATGTCGACAGCTTTGATATTTAATGCCGCTAAAAGCCGTGTTACAGAAAGAGCTTCACATTTCGCGGAAATTTTTGGTTTAAACATCTAATTGGAACGTCTACTGTAGACTAGTGAGGATCAACGCGACTTTCTCATTACCACAGATATAAGTAGATAGAAGTACTGCATGTGGCAATGTGTCGGCTGTCCTGTCCCGCCCTCGACTTCCCATGCTACTTGAAAATTTAGTCGTTTATTCTAGCTTGCTCCCAAATTCATGACACTGCAGGTCTGGGCTTATGTAGCACTCGCTAAGTCTTAATATCTCCGATGGAAATTCAAAAAAAGTATCAGTACGCTTTTAAGCTTAGCATGGCCTACGTAAGTTAATAAAATTATTGCTCACATCGTTTGAGAAGCTTCATCATATTGTTCTTGTGGTTACAGGAAGCCTCTGCTGCTTTCAGTTGGAAACGGCAGGCTCTCCGAAGCCCTACGTTACTCTGGTGCGGCGAAGCTTACTTTAAAAGGATGACAGCAGTGTCGTAGTTGACTTTCTTACAAAGAGTGCAAAGGTACTTTAAGCGGGGAAAGACGGACACAATAGCATTGTTCGCTGCTCTATTGAATTTTGCCTGTCCCTCCACAGGAGCCTGTAGTAAACATGTTACGGAACTTTGTTCTCTGCTTTCACGATATTACCGGCTTTTCCAGTTGCAAGCAGCCATTCTTTTTGAAGCTACAGACGAGTACTCATACGAGATTATGGACATAGATTATGCCCTGAAATATAACCTCAGACAGTGAATATGCACCATTGATAACACGATCTGGTTTTTGAATAGCAGAGCTTACGTAAAACACAGCTAAATAGGGGAAAGTTAGTCTAGTGGTTGGATGGATTTAATATTCTTCACCGAGTAAAAGCGTGATCATTAGCGCCTCTGCTCAAGATCATGGTCCTGTTGTGCAAACAGGTGCTTTGGACTTCAGTGCGATGACTGATTTGATACAGCACTCCATGTTCTTCTATGCTGTGCCATCCTCTTCATCTCCGAATTTCTATTGCAACCAACATCTGATTACTGTATTCATCTCTTTGTCTCACTCTATGATTTTAAAACCCCTCGCCCTGACACACTTCCCCCAATACTGAACTGGTGATCCCTTGATATCTGAGAATGTGTCAACCGATCTCTTTTTTTAATCAAGTTCGGCCGCAGATTTCTTGTCTCCCCAATTCTATTCAGTACCTACTCATTAGTTAAGTGATTTATCCATCTAATCTTCAACATTTTTCTATAACACCACCTTTCAAAAGCTTCTGCTCTCTTTTTGTCTACGCTGTTTCGCTTTCATACATGACTAACTCGTACAAATACCTTCTGAAGAGTCTCTCTAACATCTGAATCTACATTCGATGTAAACAAATTGCTCTCCTTCAGAAATGTTTCTCTTGCCATTGCCAGTCTACATTTTATACCTCTTTACTTCGGCCACTATTAGTTATTTAACTGCCCAAATGGCAAATATCATCTGCTACTTTTAGTGCATCGTTTCTTAATCTAATTGTCTCTCAGCATCGCACGATTTAATTCGACTACAGTTCATTATATTTGTTTTGCTTTTGTTGATGTTCATCTTCCTCAAGAGAATCGTTTAACGTCACGGAAGTGCAACCCTTCCGCAAAATTGATGCAGATTTCAATGCTGGGCCATCAACAAGTATCAGCGTGGTCAAACATCATCGATATGGGCTTTTGGAGACGAAGGACCAGTCGCGTACCCGTGATGACTGCACAACACAAAGCTTTACTCCTCGCCTGGGCCCTCAAGACGGACTTGGGCAATTCCAGCAGGACAATGCGACGCCACGCACGTCCAGAATTGCTACAGAGCTCCAAGAATGCTCTTCTGAGTTTAAAAACTTCCGCTGGCCACCAAACTCCCCATCATGAACATTATTGAACTTGTCCAGATATGCTCAATAATGCAACGTGCTCTTGAGATCTCCATTCCCTCTTACTCTTACGGATTTATGGGCAGTCCTGCAGGATTCATGGTGTCAGTTCCCTCCAGCACTACTTCAGACATTAATCGAATCCATGCCACGTCGTGTTGCGGCACTTCTGCGTGCTCGCATGGGCCCTAAGCGTTATTAGGTAGGTGTAACAGCTTCTTTGGCTCTTCAGTGTATAGCAAAATGACACCTTACAGGTCCGATTTGATGATATCATATTTTAATCTTGTCACAATTTTTTATTTTTCTTGACTGTTATGGTTTTCTGTGGTAACTTCTGTCACAGCATGTATTACATGTGATACATCTGTGATAATTTTACTGCCGGTAACGAAATAAAATAACATTATTGGACAGCACAGCGTTATGCGCTTTTAAAAATTTGTAAATGCTGCTGACCATCGCCTAAGCAAGATGTTCATGTTTACGATTGATTTGAAGAACATTCTGGACAGTTCGAACAAATGATTTGGCACCCATAAATGCCATCGAACGTCTGCTGAATTACCACAGGCGTCCACCGCTACGAGGTTAGAAGCTCGCCCTGACTGCGAACCACTGCCCTCCAAGGCAGGAATTTAGTTGCTGCTGTGGAGCCTGAGGCCGCTCGTTCGTCGAGTCGTTCTAATTCCAGAGGTGCGGATGCCTGTCCAGAACGCCATCAGCTGTCGGCTCGTCCATAACGTGACTGAGATTTGTGTGGGCCACATGTCTAGGAAGGTGCTGCTAGTCTGCGCCTCTTGTACTAGAATCAGACGGTATTTATAACGATTAATAGCACGCTCTTTGTGTCAATACATTGCTTTCAAGCACATACAGACCAAAACCTTCGTGTCTCAATGATTTGAAAATACTATGCAGCTCGGTTCTGAGTTGCGTAGTCCTTCTGCAATGTGACTATGTTTCTGCGGCTCGGCTCAGCTGCCTTATGACGTACAAACAGGCTCCCGTGTGAAGTTACATATTAGCGCCTCTGCGCCTGTCTGGCTTCAATGCGGGTACCTTTCCAAATCAGCGATAGCGTTACTGTGTAGGATCATGCAAGGCATTCTGCCTCATTTAAGCATTCTTTCTGATCTTCTAAAATTCTCTCACATTTTCTCCATGGAATTTGTTTCTATCCTCAGTCTATTTTTTCCATGATTTCTTTGGCACCTTATTCTCTGACCTAACATTCCAGTTTATATCGTGTCTCCGTATATGTCTGTGTCTTCAATTTCTACTGGATCGATTTGTGCTTTTTCGCTTCTTCTAGGTCCATGGTACTGTTGACTTGACCCCTTGTACGTATGTCAGAGTTCTTTTGGTGAGTCTTGCTGCTGTTAGCCTGCCGATGTGCCTGAAGAATTTTAACCTTCATTTTCTCACACCTGCTGGTAGATTTGGCGTCTGGTTTTCCGAGAGTGTAGTCTGTATCCCTCTTCTGTCATCTTTGGGCGGAGCATTTTTCTCATGATTTTGCGTTCTTCCTTCAGTATGCTTTGCATTTCGCTTTCCGTATGGAGTGCTAGTGTGTCGCGTGCATGCGATGTTTCAGACATGATAGTGTGTTCTGCCGTAAGATCTATTAATTTTTTGTAGTAGAGTCTCCTATGAGATCTTTTCTCTTCCTTTCGGTTCGAGGATCTCACCTAGATAAATGAAATGAGTAACTCAGTTTATCTTGCCGTAACTTGTGTCTCATTTTTGTACGTTTAATTTCGAGCAGAAGAATTCAGACTCCTGGAAAGAGACTTGCAGGCCAACTTTTTCTGCACATTCTTTTAGTATTTGTATTTGTCTTTTTGCTGGTGCTTCGTTATCAGAGAGTACGGCCAGGTGGTCTGGGAAAGCTAGGTTTGAAATTCCTGTCGATGTGAGACTTCGTCCTAGTCGTGTTGGTTTCCAGTGTCCTTGGATTTTTTTCTTTATCCAATTCCATCATTATTTTGTCCAGGATTAGGCTGAACAATAGCGGGAATAATACGTCACCTTGGCATACTCCAGTTTTGATCATGAAGGGCTCAGAGATTTCATCCACGAATTTAACTTTCGAGGTTGTGCCTTTCGATGTTGTGCCAGCCAACGTCTGTTTGACTGGTTGTAGCGTTTCTGGGTCGAACCCTGTCCTTCTAAGATGTTGAACAAGGACTGTCGGCCTACAGAATCGTATGCTTTCTAGAAATCTAAGAAAGTGCAAATGATTGGAGTTCTATGTGACAGGCGGAATGACCACCAGAGTACATCAGCGCGGTACATTAGCGCATTAGTGCAATAATGTTGCTCCTGTTTACTGTTGCTGCCAAGACTAGTACAGTATGTAACGGGCGTTGGGTGCACAGGGATGACACTACTCATGTGAGATAGCGTTATCAACACGTGACGATGTCTGAAAGGGGCTTCATTATGGGTCTCCATTTGACTGGTTGGTCGAATCGTGTAATACCCAAATTTGTGGCATATTCGGATTTTTCGGAGTTAAACGTGAGGGCAGACCTACTCTTCGTGAAGATTGCGGCCGACCACGTCTGACCACCATAAGGGACGATCGCCGTATTGGGCACCAGGTACATCGTAACTACTTCACATCTGCGCCTGCCATCCGAGAACAAGTAACGGAGAATCTGCATTATGTGTCATCTCGTACCATGGGTCGGAGACTATCAGCAACCGGGCTAGGGAATAACAGTCCCATCTGCAGGTTGCCATTAACAGCACGACGCAAACGGCTGCATTTGGGTGGTGCTATGGCTGGGAATAATGCTGATGATTGGCGTCGCATTTTGTTCAGCGATGAGTAATGGTTCTACACTAGTCCAGATGTCTACCGGCGAATGTGACGGCTACTTGGGGAGACGCCCAATTTTTCCAATATTTTGGAGAGAAACAGCGATGTTAATCCTGGCATTATGACGTGGGGAACCGCCGCGTAAGACTTCAGGTCACGGTTGATAGCAACTGAGGGAACCATAACGGCACAGGTGTACGTCACGGATGTCCTGCGTCCCCACGTGTTACCGTCTCACGCTGGTGCGCTATAATACGATTTTTCAACAAGAAAATTTTCGCATATGAACTGTCTATGTGATGTTGATGTACTTTCGTGGCCACCAAGATTCCCAGATCTGTCCCTCAAAGAAAGTGATAGGAAGAGCTCGGATAAAGCTCGGATAACAATCCCGTCCCTGTAACCAGGATTTCAAGGACCAGTTAAAACAGTAGCGGGGAAGCCTGCAACAGGAAGGGATACAAGCGCTTTATGACACCCTTCCTAACCGAATACGTGTATGCATCCAGTGGAGGGCGGGGGGGGGGGGGGGGTTGAACGTCATTCTGATAAGTAGGCCCATGCTATCAAGAAAAGTGTGTAAGTCGGATAAATGACAAGATTTTTGTAGCTGTATATTTTACTCTTCGCTATGCCAACCGTTCATTAGAGGGGAGTGGAGATCATTAACCGTCCTACTGTTGTACAAGCTTATATTTCTATTATGTCAATCTGCACTGGACTTTTGACAACAAAGTTCATCAGTGAATAAATCTACTCTGAGGTTAAGGTTAATATTAATTTAAAGGATGTACGCAGTATTTATGTATGTGAATCCCACACATGGATGTAATTCCTTTCTACTGTGTAGTCAGTACTTTTGCCCAAGTGACGATTTACCAAGGAATAGTTTTCCATAGGACATCACTGAATTGAAATATACAAAATTTGTTAATTGCTTGATTTATAAGTCTCAAATTCTGCAGTTGTTATTAAACAAAGTTTACTGAACGCTAAACGTTTTTACAGGTCTAGTACTGGTTTATTTCAGTTTTGCATCAATAAGCACACCTAAGAACTTGCAAAATTTTTGCTCTTTGTTATTGTCTTTGTTGGTACACTAAACCGATAGCGTAGTACGAAACTGCATGAGCTGTGCTTTTTAAAAGTTTAGCCTATTTGTCTAAAGCATCTGGTAATATCCTTTAATATTTTATCTGAAAATACATCTTTACTCTGTTTAACAATGTTTGCATTATCTGCAAAAAAATTCTAATTCTGCCCCTTGATTCAAATAACATTGCATATCGCTAACGTAAGACGAGAATGGAAGTGGACCCGTGTTGGATCCTACAGAACGTCCACTGTGACTTCTCCTCATGTAGATGAAATGTCTTTGGTAAGCCGCATAACAGACCAGCTGATGGTGTTGCTGCATTTAACATGTAATTTTCTGCCCAAAAAATGGCTTAGGAGCGCAGTCCTTTCGAAATCTAAGCTGTGACTGAATAAGTATCCAAGTACTACTACCCTCGACTACATTATCTTACTAAAAATTCTGAAAAATCATGTAAGTAGTGAGACTGACCAGACGTTAATGAGATATAAGGAGTCACTATCATTCTGAATAGGCTCAACAACTGAATAGTTCAATCTGTCTCAGAAAATACTTCTCGTTAAGTTATTCATTATGGTAGCTGCATGTTCTATTGATTATTTCAACGAATATTTTATCGAAATGATGTCAAAAGAGTCGGTTTATGGAATATCTATACATGTATAGAGTTAAAATTAATTTAGTCGAACACGGGCGACTAAATTTTTTATATTTTGGATGTAACTATGGACATAATACACAGTCCAAACATGTTAATGGTGGGAGGTGACAATGCTGGTGGAGTGATAAGTTATTTCCCTTTAGTATTCTGGTTGCAATTTAACGTATTAAAATTTTATAAGAACATTGTGCAGTCGTAAATCATCGTACACACATCAATCAGTGCAGTGCCGTGAAACGGCATCAGGAGTGCGCTGCGCGCCCCTGGAAAGAGCGGGCAGCGCCGCAGATCCAGACCAGGTTCAGCGACCCCTCTCAGCGCCGATTTAACCAGCCGCCCATCGCTGGTCGGCCCAGTTTGGTCGAAGACTTCGAGAGCACCAGTAGTGAGTATTAGGAAGACGATACTTAGCCTGAGTTCTGCGTGTAGTAATAGTGGCTAAAATACTTGCAAGTAGGAGGCACAGGAAGCCACTTCATAAATAGAAGTTTTTTTCTTTTCAGAAATAAAGTATTACATTAATCTTAAAGTTTAATGCACATATCGCTTTGCATTCCTGCTACCGGTCATCCCAACTTCTCTCCTTCCCTGTACGCCATGACAAAATGTAACTGGAACAGACCTATGGGACAGAGTGGAACAACATGACGTATGCCCAACTGAAGTTCTTTGGATAACATGGCTATTTATTCAAACTAAACGCCTAAATTTGGCAGGAAACAGACACATCCACGAAATGATTCTATGCTACTGAACAGAACATGAATCTCCCTACAAAATGGACATCACTATTTTCTAAACAGTCGTTATGAATTCCTCTTAAATTAAGTGTCTGCTAAGAATGAACTACACAGGAAAATACGGATCAGGGTGTGGTCTCATTATCTAGTGACTGGGACGTTTTTGTTTGAACTTCACGCCCACACACATTTTCACACACACCGATGAAAACACACTGAAATCTCCTCTAACACAATGACACTGTTTAAAATAACAAGACAGCACTGATTACGAAAACACACGTCACAAAATGTGACAACATAAAACCATTATTTCCGGCCGGCCACTGTGGCCGAGCGGTTCTAGGTGCTTCAGTCCAGAGCCGCGCTGCTCCTACGGTCACAGGCATGACTGTGTGTGATGTCCTTAGGTTAGTTATGTTTAAATAGTTCTATGTCTAGGGGACTGATGACCTCAGATGTGCTTAGAGAACATTTGAACAATTTTGAACCATTACTTACGTAGTAAAGTAAGTTACTCAAATTCTATTCCCATCCAAAGAAACCGATTCACAAGCACTATGTTCTATTAAAGGTATAGTCATGGATGTCACGCTCGTATATATCTCTCGCACACTCCAGTGCGGTGACCGACAGGCAAACTCAGTTATCTTTTACTCACCTTCTTGCCAACCTGATTCAATAAATTGTACACGTTTACTTTCTTAAATACTTCACACTCGTGGACTTCCTAAATTTATTCGCATTCCTCAAGAACGGCGTGTCACATCGTCTCGTGCAATGCCCGTCTACGGGCCAAGAGAGCAATAGCATAGTTACTCACCATAGTCCTTTCTTCGGGATCAGAAAGAAATAATATACACGATCGCTACCTGGATATTGTAACAAATTACTATACACAAAAACCTAACGTGAATATGGTACTGCCGGCCGGTGTGGCCAAGCGGTTCTAGGCGCTTCAGTCTGGAACCGCGCGACCGCTACGGTCACAGGTTCGAATCCTGCCTCGGGCATGGATGTGTGTGATGTTCTTAGGTTAGTTAGGTTTAAGTAGTTCTAAGTTCTAGGGGATTGATGACCTCAGAAGTTAAGTCCCATAGTGCTCAGCGCCATTTGAACCATTTTTGTAATGATGGCAAGCACATCCGAACTAAACGTCCAAAGCTAAGTGAAACTACGTATTTTAAGTAAAAAAGGTTTTGATCGTATTACCAGCTGTTACAGTCTACCATAGTCGGCTTATTTTGGTGGATGTGGGAGGTTATGTAAAACAGAGTGACGGAGTCTTTTCGCCTCTGCTTTGCCTATATTCTTGAAGAACTCTGACATTACTTTACCCCATACAATAGCTGTGGAAGAAATTGTTGAATATACGTCATTTGTCATGCATGGAGGAAATGCACACCCCCTTGAAAAGTTTTTATGAAACATAACTCCAAACGACATCCCTCAGACGAAGAGAAAGTTTTCAACTACAGGCTACCGAGAGCCAAAATATGTGTGGAATGTGCCTTCGGTATAATGACTTCCAAGTGGCTTTTACTGGTAAAATGTATAGAAACAAACTGACGAAGCAGAGAAAATAGTCATGGGTAACTGTCGACTGTACAACGTAATTATTCGTCCTGAAGGCGATGACTTTTCCATTCTGTGAATTTATAACCTTATTCTATCGAATCACCGCTTCAGTGAAGCAGTTCAGTAACAATGTCCAACAAACCGTCAGAGCAGGGACAAACCATCAGCGATATTTGAAAATCATACTTTGTGGGAATCGGAGCAGTTCCACGGCAAAATAAACACGCCTATCAACGATAATTATTATTACGATATTGCGCTGCCTATGTTATTCTGAAATACGATGCAAAGTTCCTTTGAACATACATAGTAATTCAGAATAACACTGGCGCCGCTATATCGTGTTTACCTGCCGACTTTGAGCAAGCGACTTTCAAATAAAATATCTCATTTGTACGGGAATATACATAATGAACAAAAACGAGTACAGGTCGGCGACGACATTTGGAAATTTTGGTCTAGTTAAACGGTAAGGCGACCGCTCGCCATGGGCGGTATATACGGGTTCGAGTCTCGGTCCGGCAGAAATTTTCATTGTCATCATTTCATTCTGCAGCTGATGGTTGTCCATATTCAATTGTGAATACGTTTAATGTATAATTATTTTTGATTTTTAACTATTAAATAATAATTGTTACAATCATCTATGTTAATGCAATCGGAATCTGCAATCTGTAGTAAAATATAGTAATTTGAAATTCAGTGTTACGGATATTGTATCTGACATTTACCTTTTATTAATAGTTGTTCTCCAATAAACAGCCACAGTTCAGATTTAACGTCCCGGTTGCAGTAAGCATGGTTCCATTGATCCCAAGGGCGCAAAATTAATCAAAAACTCCTTGTCAGTTTTCGCCGTCATTGTTTGCCGTTGGTTTGAGATATCGGGCTGAAAAGAAACTTGCCTAGTCCGTCAACTCATCGGTCTGTATACGGGCGTCATCGGTTGATGTTGTATTGGGCTTCCGCTTCCATTACGGGCTCTTACACTGTGGTCTTCGGGTGTCTGTTTTCCTTCCTATGTTGTCCGATGGTCGCCCGACATCAGATCGGGAGAAATACGGATCTGATGCAGGTGTAGCTTCCAGGCGCATACATCACTGTTGCCACCTGAAGTCTTCCACAGGAATGCGCTTCTGTCACACCTTCACCGCATACGCGTTAGAGGCTTGTCCGTGCGATTCGACGTGATAAGCTGATGTAAAACACATACCCAGCGCCACCATTATAGTAACAGAAAATGCAATAACTTACAGAATCATCAGGGGTTTCTCGAGTTGCTCTAATTTCTTGTATGTGGGGGAAACGGGTGTTGGGCTGTGGCGGGGTGGTGTCAGTTGCTTCTTTTCCTCTATTCATCTTCAATAATTTTCGTCCTCTGCGGCTCCGCCCAGTACCATGGAAGTTATTCCTGATTGATTATTTGCATGGTGATCTTCAGCAGCAGCTGTTATTATCAGTTGTTAATGTTTTTTCTGTCTTAAGTTTATTCCAGTTAAAGAGTATTTTTCACAACGTGCGTTACATCTTTATTTATAAGGTATTTTCCGTGGCTATACTTGAAATGTAATACACATAATATGTCTCTACATATCTTTATTAACGGTTTAAAAATTGCATTTGTGTATAAAGTTAGTTTACCATAATCTAATGGATTTTTGGATTTTATTTACGAGGGCAGTTCAATAAGTAATGCAACACATTTTTTTTCTCGGCCAATTTTGGTTGAAAAAACCGGAAATTTCTTGTGGAATATTTTCAAACATTCCCGCTTCGTCTCGTATAGTTTCATTGACTTCCGACAGGTGGCAGCGCTGTACGGAGCTGTTAAAATGTCGTCTGTAACGGATGTGCGTTGCAAACAACGGGCAGTGATCGAGTTTCTTTTGGCGGAAAACCAGGGCATCTCAGATATTCATAGGCGCTTGCAGAATGTCTACGGTGATCTGGCAGTGGACAAAAGCACGGTGAGTCGTTGGGCAAAGCGTGTGTCATCATCGCCGCAAGGTCAAGCAAGACTGTCTGATCTCCCGCGTGCGGGCCGGCCGTGCACAGCTGTGACTCCTGCAATGGCGGAGCGTGCGAACACACTCGTTCGAGATGATCGACGGATCACCATCAAACAACTCAGTGCTCAACTTGACATCTCTGTTGGTAGTGCTGTCACAATTGTTCACCAGTTGGGATATTCAAAGGTTTGTTCCCGCTGGGTCCCTCGTTGTCTAACCGAACACCATAAAGAGCAAAGGAAAACCATCTGTGCGGAATTGCTTGCTCGTCATGTGGCTGATGGTGACAATTTCTTGTCAAAGATTGTTACAGGCGATGAAACATGGGTTCATCACTTAGAACCTGAAACAAAACGGCAATCAATGGAGTGGCGCCACACCCACTCCCCTACCAAGAAAAAGTTTAAAGCCATACCCTCAGCCGGTAAAGTCATGGTTACAGTCTTCTGGGACGCTGAAGGGGTTATTCTGTTCGATGTCCTTCCCCATGGTCAAACGATCAACTCTGAAGTGTATTGTGCTACTCTTCAGAAATTGAAGAAACGACTTCAGCGTGTTCGTAGGCACAAAAATCAGAACGAACTTCTTCTTCATGACAACGCAAGACCTCATACAAGTCTTCGCACCCGAGAGGAGCTCACAAAACTTCAGTGGACTGTTCTTCCTCATGCACCCTACAGCCCCGATCTCGCACCGTCGTATTTCCATATGTTTGGCCCAATGAAGGACGCAATCCGTGGGAGGCACTACGCGGATGATGAAGAAGTTATTGATGCAGTACGACGTTGGCTCCGACATCGACCAGTGGAGTGGTATTGTGCAGGTATACAGGCCCTCATTTCAAGGTGGCGTAAGGCCGTAGCATTGAATGGAGATTACGTTGAAAAATAGTGTTGTGTAGCTAAAAGATTGGAGAATAACCTGGTGTATTTCAACGCTGAATAAAACAACACCTGTTTCAGAAAAAAATGTGTTGCATTACTTATTGAACTGCCCTTGTACTTTTATACGCCTTTTGTGAATGCTCTTTTCCTTGTGTTGCATCAGTAATTTTTTTTCTTTTTCTCCGTCAACTCACTTTCTGAGCCTCCATTAATGGTCCGACAAGGGGAACATCAACCGTACAATTTTTGTGTGCTTTTCTTAGAGTTTGTAGCAGCCTTGCGATTTCGGTGTATGATCTGGATTGGCGATAATAAATCTTTATAGCCTACACTGAATACGTTCCAGCCACTCATTATTTCTCTATGCATCTTTTACCCCATATACACTACAGGCCATTAAAATTGCTACACCATGAAGATGACGTCCTACAGACGCGAAATTTAACCGACAGGAAGAAGATGCTGTGATATGCAAATTATTAGCTTTTCAGAGCTGTCATACAAGGTTGGCGCCCGTAGCGACATCTACAACGTGCTGAAATGAGGAAAGTTTCCAACCGATTTCTCATACAGAACCAGCAGTTGACCGGCGTTGCCTGGTGAAACGTTGTTGTGAAAACCCGTGTAAGGAGGAGAAATGGGTACCATTTGATAGAGGTCGGACTGTAGCCTATTGCGATTGCGGTTTATCGTATCGCAACACTGCTGCTCGCGTTGGCCGAGATCCAATGACTGTTAGCAGACTATGTTATCGGTGGGTTCAGGAGGGTAATACGGAACGCCGTACTGGATCCCAACGGCTTCATTTGACTAGCAGTCGAGATGACAGGCATCTTATCCGCATCGCTGAAACATATCGTTCAGCCACGTCTCGATCCCTGAGTCAACAGATGGGGACGTTTGCAAGACAACAGTCCTCTGCACGAACAGTTCGACGACGTTTGCAGCAGCATGGACTATCAGCTCGGAGACCATGGCTGCGGTTACCCTTGACGCTGCATCACAGACAGGAGCGCCTGCGATGGTGCACTCAACGACGAACCTGGGTTCACGAATGGCAAAACGTCATTTTTTCGGATGAATCCAGGTTCTGTTTACAGCATCACGATGGTCGCATCCGTGTTTGGCGACATCGCGGTGAACGCACATTGGAAGTATATCTTCGTCATCGCCATACTGGCGTATCACCCGGCGTGATGGTATGGGGTGCCATTGGTTACACGTCTCGGTCACCTCTTGTTCGCATTACGGCACTTTGAACAGTGGACGTTACATTTCAGATGTGTTACGACCGTGGCTCTACCCTCCATTCGATCCCTGCGAAATCCTACATTTCAGCAGGATACTGCAGGACCACATGTTGCAGGTGCTGTACGGGCATGTCTGGATATAGAAAATGTTCCACTGCTGCCCTGGCCAGCACATTCTCCAGATCTCTCACCAATTGAAAACGTCTGGTCAATGGTGGCCGAGCAACTCGCTCGTCGCAATACGCCAGTCACTACTCTTGATGAACTGTGGTATCGTGTTGAATCGTGTTGAAGCTGCACAGAGTACACAGAGAGACTCCGGCACACCACGAAGGAATTATCTAAATGTGATGCGAAATCGGTATCTGCGATGTAAATGAACAGACAGACAAATGATTGCTGTTTCAGAAATTATGAATGATTTATTCAAAAGAAAGACTTTCACAAACTGAACAAGTCAACAACCCGTTGGACAACCTCTGCCCCTTATGTAAACATATTTTCGGCTTGGAATTAATTGGTTGAGTTGTTGGATGTCCTGAGGGATATCTTGCAAAATTCTGTTCAATTGGCGCGTTAAATCGTCAAAATCCGGAGCTGGTTGGATGACCTTGCCCAAGTCACTCCAAACGTTCTCAACTGGGGAGAGATCCGGCGGCCTTGCTGGCCAAGGCAGGATTTGGCAAGAACGAAGACAAACAGTAGAAACTCTCGCTGTGTGCGGACGGACATTATCTTGCTGAAATGTAAGCTCACGATGTCTTGCCACCAAGGGCAATGAAACGGAGAGTAAAATATGGCTGAGGTATCGCTAGCGTGGCAACAAAAGAGGTCGTGTTATCATAACAAATGGCAATCAATCGTGGTTGTTGGGCCGTATGTCGGGCGACGATGAGGTTGATATCACCCCACTGTTCGGGTCGTCTTCAGAAACATCTTCGGTCTGGTGCGTCATTTAATGGAGTGAAATTATCCTGAGTGATCAGTCCCACATGAAATGGAGACCTCCACGACCAGCGAAAACATGTCTGGAGACGCCCCAGACAGCGCTGAGATACCAACCTGATTGTCGTCCGCCATACGGTCCGACAGCTCCGAGAGATGGTCTGTGTTGTCATTCCTTTTCATAGCAAGGCCCCTTTGATTGTCATCACTTGCATCCTTACGCCATGACGATAGGTCGACGACGTTCTACACCTGTTTTGTTGTCCTTCATGGTACACCATCCTGGGCTTCTATTCCACGAACATTATGCCCGCTTACAGTTGGCGAGATTTTCTACTGGTTGTCTTCGTACTTTCCGAACCCTACTTGAATAGGAAGGTCACCGGATCTCTCCAAAACTGAGATCTTTTGGACTATTATGGACAGGGCCCTCCAATCATCTCCAGATATTGACTGTCTAACTCACAAATTCGACACAGTTTTGCAGTAAGTACCTCAGGTGGAAAACCAACAACTCTGTCGATCAATGTCAAATCCAATAACTTAAGGCCCAGAAGTGATTCAAGGCGTTATTGACTCGCTCGGTTTGTGAAGTTCTTTCTCTTGAATAAATTATGCAATTCTTGTGAAGTTGTAATAATTTGTTTGTCCGTACTTGTAAAGAACATGTACCAATTCACATCCCATTCGGACAATTTATTTATGGCCACAGCTGAGCGAGTAAGTGGTTAATATCATAAACGTAATCGTATCTAACTATAGCACTTTTTTTCCTTCCCACGTTATTTTACCATCGTGCTGTATTAACATAATCCCTCCAAAAGACTCCTCTGATGCAGCTTTGGGATGTTTATTCTTATATGCAGGAGAAGAATCTTATAAAAGTACTACAGAAATTGCGAGTACATCGTTGAATGGAATAGAGAGTCAGATTGTAGAGAAGATAGCATAAAAAGTTAATCAGTTGTACAGCAGCAGTCCTCTTTACCAGTATTAGGTGATAGGATTCGATATGCGTGAAAATCCGCTAAATTGTGTGATGACCGAGAACCGTTTATGAATGTAAACCAAGTCTGTTTTTCAATAGACACAGAAAAAAAACATGCACAACAAAAATCCGAGGTTCATCATACGTGCTTTATGTAGCGCTAATTATTGTTTTTCATGTTTCTATGTTCAGTATCTAAATGATTCGTGCAGTACGCCATAGGTTACAAATTATATTTGTCACAAATGTAGATAACAATAAGTAAAGTGTATCCATTTCCAATCTACTTGCGAGAAACGTTTTATCTCCATGTTTCTTCCTAAATATTATGTAAATAATAAATGAAACACTGTATTTTGAAAATTTGGGCAGTCATAATGAATCTGTTGTTAGAATTACGTGGGAAATAAAACAAAGTGCCAGCAGCGAGAACCGATTTCGAAAAGTTGCGCGTATGACGCTATGCGCTTACTCATTCAGCTGCTGACTGCTTGGGCATTCTCGACCATACAAACCACACTGATGCTCCAAAATATTATGACCTCCTGCTTAATGCATTGTTTGTGTGTCTTTGGACCGAAAAGCATATCTGATTCTTTGTTTCAAGGATCCGCCAGTTTGCTGAAAGGTTTGTGAAGGTATGTATACTACTGGCCATTAAAATTGCTACACCAAGAAGAAATGCAGATGATAAACGGGTATTCACTGGTCAAATATATTATACTAGAACTGACATGTGATTACATTTTCACGCAGTTTGGGTGCATAGATCCTGAGAAATCAGTACGCAGTACAACCACCTCTGGCCATAATAGCGGCCTTGGTACGCCTGGGCAGTGAGTCAAACAGAGCTTGGATGGCGTGTACAGGTACAGCTGCCCATGCAGCTTCAACACGATACCACAGTTCCTCAAGAGTAGTGACTGGCGTATTGTGACGAGCCAGTTGCTCGGATACCATTGACCAGACGTTTCCAGTTGGTGAGAGATCTGGAGAATGTGCTGGCCAGAGCAGCAGTCGAACATTTTCTGTATCCAGAAAGGCCCGTACAGGACCTGCAATATGCGGTCGTGCATTATCCTGCTGAAATGTAGGGTTTCGCAGGGATCGAATGAAGGGTAGAGCCACGGGTGGTAACACATCTGAAATGTAACGTCCAGTATCAGAGTGCCGTCAATGCGAACAAGAGGTGACCGAGACGTGTAACCCAACAGCACCCCATACCTTCACGCCGGGTGATACGCCAGTATGGCGATGACGAAGACATGCCTCCAATGTGCGTTCACCGCGATGTCGCCAAACACGGATGCGACCATCGTGATGCTGTAAACAGAACCGGGATTCATCCGAAAAAATGACGTTTTGCCATTCGTGCACCGAGGTTCGTCGTTGAGTACACCATCGCAGGCGCTCCTGTCTGTGATGCAGCGTCAAGGGTAACCGCAGCCATGGTCTCCGAGCTGATAGTCCATGCTGCTGCAAACGTCGTCGTGCAGAGGGTTGTTGTCTTTCAAACGTCCCCATCTGTTGACTCAGGGATCGAGACGTGGCTGCACGATCCGTTACAGCCATGCGGATAAGATGCCTGTCTCTCGACTTCTGGTGATACGAGGCCGTTGGGGTCCAGCATGGCGTTCCGTATTACTCTCCTGAACCCACAGATTCCATATTCTGCTAACAGTCATCGGATCTCGACCAACGCGAGCAGCAATGTCGCGATACGATAAACCGCAATCACGATAGGCTACAATCCGACCTTTATCAAAGTCGGAAACGTGATGGTACGCATTTCTCCTCCTTTCGCGAGGCATCACAACAACGTTTCACCAGGCAACTCTGGTCAACTGCTGTTTGTGCATGAGAAATCATTTGGAAACGTTCCTCATGTCAGCACGTTGTAAGTGTCGCCACCGGCGCCAGCCTTGTGTGAATGCTCTGAAAAGCTAATAAATTCATATAACAGCATCTTCTTCCTGTCGGTTAAATTTCGCGTCTGTAGCACGTCATCTTCGTGGTCTAGTAATTTTAATGGCTAGTGGTGTAGCATAAGATGTCTACGCACACGTCATGTAATTCGGGTAAATAACGGGCCGCTGATTTGCGTACGCGTTGATGGCACCCAGTAGCGATCCAGATGGGTTTTATAGGATTTACATCAGTCGAATTTGGTCTACGAGACATCAATGTGAGTTCACTATTACACTCCTCAAACTGCTGTAGCACGGTTCTGGCTCCGAGGCACGCACAGTTATACTACCGAATGCCGACATCGGCGTCGAGGATGACATCAAGCATGAAGGGATGCTGGTGGCTCGCAGCTGTCAGCGTGTTTTCCACTACTACCACAGATCCCACGCAAGCGCAGCAGAATGTCCTAGCGTAATGCTGCTCCCACCAGCCTGCGTCTGCGTCGTGCTGCACGTTTCGAGCAGCCGTTAACCTCGAGGAGGGCGTTTGTGGAGACTAGCAGCGACGGAGTGCAGCGAAAATGTGGTTCACTCAAAGAGCCGACAAGTTTCCACTGACCAATGATCGAATCCCGATGGTCCCGTACCCAATGCAATCGTAGTTGACAGTGGGGTTAGGGCAACATGTGGACACATAGGGTTTGTCTGCTGCGTAACCCCATGTTCAACAATGTACGATGAACAGCGTGCTCCGAACCACTTGTGGTCGCACCAGCATTGTGCTCTATCGTCAGAGATACCACAGATCACCATCTGTCCTACTTTGCGGAGCAGACAAGCTTCGGAACCCCACGTAGTGTGAAGAGTCGTGGACGTCCAACAATTTAGCGCCTGGATCTTAGTTTCACTATCCTTCTGCCTCTTTCCGCAGATGCTCACGATATTAGCACTTGAACATTCGACCAGCTTCGCTATTTGCCAGACACTCATTCACAGGCACTGCGTAATAATAATCTGCCTTTTGTTAAAGCCACTTATCTCACTGGACTTCCCCATTTTAAGCCCGTATCTTCGCTAAGGCGACCCTCCGTCCGTGCCAGGTTTGCGTAACATGCTTTTGTTACCGCGTGCCCGCAACACCACCATGCGGCATCGAACGGCGCGATGGGAAGTGGTCAATGTTTTGGCTTATCATTGCACATAACCAGGACCGAAATTTTTAAACCTGGTCTTATAGAAAACGGTTACGAATTGCTCCTTCCTGTTTATATTTTTTTGAAGTTCTAGTCGTGCTCTACGCATCCTGTCGACATGAATCGAATCGGTGAGGGAGAGTTCGTACGGTTCGCTTGCCAGCATAGGTACGTTGTGACGCTGCTCCACTCCATTTATTGGACACACACACGAGATATTAATCGGCCAACTCTTTATCAGTAAACCTATCCGTACTGTTGTGTGTCACTACTAGCGCACGGCCTAAAATTCCGTATAAACAAACAGAGATGTATTAAAGCAAGTGGCGAAGAGCGATTTTTCTGTTTTTCTCTTGAGTCGACAGCAAGCACTGTCAGACACTCAGTGTATAACATCGAAATTTGTAGTATTGTGTTGATGTTTTCAGTTAAATATACCGGGTGATCAAAAAGTCAGTATAAATTTGAAAACTTAATAAACCATGGAATAATGTAGATAGAGAGGTAAAATTAACACACCTGCTTGGAATGACATGGGGTTTTATTAGAACCAAATATAAAAAAGTACACAAAATGTCCGACAGATGGTACTGGACAGCAAAACGTCAGTGACTGCGCATGACAATCGCGTATAAAAGGAGCTGTAATGAGAGAGAGAATCAGATGCGCTAGCAGTCGCAGCATGTTGACGTTACCTGAAAGGGCGCTTTTAGTAAAGCTGTATTATCAAAATGGGGAATGTGCTAGTTCAGCGTTACGATCCTATCGTCATAGGAA
Source organism: Schistocerca cancellata (assembly GCF_023864275.1). NCBI lineage: Eukaryota > Metazoa > Arthropoda > Insecta > Orthoptera > Acrididae > Schistocerca > Schistocerca cancellata. The sequence goes on along the minus strand of NC_064634.1, from coordinate 439,681,561 downwards.
GGGGATTCGAACGGGTAAAGGTCCGTTGACAAATGCAACTGTGGCGAGAATGACTTCGACGTTAGAAGCCACGGGTTGTTTAGACGATAGACCCCGTAGTGGCCGACCGAGCACAAGGTGTAATGCCGTTGAGACAGTTCAGGAAGAAATGGAGACTGTAGCGGGTTCCTCTATGCACGTGGAAGTCAGCGCTCGTGCAGTCGAACGTCGCACCGGCATTCCATACACTACTGTTTGGTTGGCACTGAGGCATACCCTCCGATGCTATCTGTACGAAATCCATCGGCATCATGAACTTGCCGATTTAGTGAAGCGGAGGGCATTTGCAGTGTGGGCTTTTCAGAAGATGGCGAAAGATGACGATTAGTTGAGTAACGTGTTGTGTACCGACGAAGCTCATTTCACGCTCCGAGGGTCTGTCAACGCCCACAACTGCAGAATTTGGGCTACCGAAAATCCTAGAACTGTCGTGGAAACTCCATTGCACGACGAGAAAGTCACGGTATGAGTTGGATTTACCACATCTACCGTTATCGGGCCTTTTTTCTTCGAGGAAATGCGTGATTCTGGTTTTGTAACTGCTACCGTGACGGGTGAGAGGTACGCCGATATGTTACAGAATCGCATCATTCCCAGCCTGGCTGATAAACACCTGCTGGAACGTACGGTGTTTATGCACGATGGCGCTCCACCCATATCGCTAGACGCGTGAAAGATCTCTTGCGCTCGTCGTTTGGTGATGATCGTGCGCTCAGCCGCCACTTTCGTCATGCTTGGCCTCCCATGTCCCCAGCCCGTGCGATTATTGGCTTTGGGGTTACCTGAAGTCGCAAGTGCATCGTGATCGACCGACATCTCTAGGGATGCTGAAAGACAACATCCGACGCCAATGCCTCACCGTAACTCCGGACATGCTTTACAGTGCTGTTCACAACATTATTCCTCGACTACCGCTATTGTTCAGGAATGATGGTGGACATATTTAGCATCTTTGCTTTGTCTTACTTTGTTGTGTTAATTCTTGCTATTCTGATGAGATAAAGCGCCATCTGTCGGAATTTTTTTGGAATTTTGTATTTTTTCGGTTCTAATAAAACCCCATGTCATTTCAAGCATGTGTGTCAATTTGTACCTCTCTATCTACATCATTCCGTGATTTATTCGGTTTTCAAATTTATACTGACTTTTTGATCACCCGGTAGATTAAAAATAAATAGTAAATACAGGTAAAAAGGGAAGTGGAGGTATGAAAACAAATGAAAGACAATTACTCCGTAACGGACCACCACAGACGTCACGTGAACGTGCGCAATGTGAGGTGCTGCATTACATATGTATCACACAATGACTCATAATAACACCAGCTGAAATGCCTAAAATAAATGCAAGCGCAGTCCACGTGATACTTTCAACTACAGTAAGAAGGCAAGTGAAAATGGTTGTTGTTAGAGGAACACAACTCACCGAACATAGAGAGCAAGAATGCCGTCAACTGTAGTTTAACAAAGTTCAGTTTGCGAGGAAAGGTACGCAGCTATCTATGTAACGGTACTGACTTCTTCAAGTCAGTATCGTAAAAACGAACTTGGGTCATTTGCATGTGAGGCTGTTCTTCCTTGCAGCAGCGCGCCATGCGCGAGTCAGAGGAGTCTCATGGGAGAAAAAAAAGAGTCGTGTATTTCCTCCCGCGATGCCTCGTTCCACTGCGTCGCAGTCAGAGCAGGCTTGCGGAAACCGGCCAGCACCGCAGACCTAAATACACTTCTGAAAATGGAAAAAAGAACACATTGACACCGGTGTGTCAGACCCACCATACTTGCTCCGGACACTGCGAGAGGGCTGTACAAGCAATGATCACACGCACGGCACAGCGGACACACCAGGAACCGCGGTGTTGGCCGTCGAATGGCGCTAGCTGCGCAGCATTTGTGCACCGCCGCCGTCAGTGTCAGCCAGTTTGCCGTGGCATACGGAGCTCCATCGCAGTATGTGCAGTTGACGGACTTTGAGCGAGGGCGTATAGTGGGCATGCGGGAGGCCGGGTGGACGTACCGCCGAATTGATCTACACGTGGGGCGTGAGGTCTCCACAGTACATCGATGTTGTCGCCAGTGGTCGGCGGAAGGTGCACGTGCCCGTCGACCTGGGACCGGACCGCAGCGACGCACGGATGCACGCCAAGACCGTAGGATCCACGCAGTGCCGTAGGGGACCGCACCGCCACTTCCCAGCAAATTAGGGACACTGTTGCTCCTGGGGTATCGGCGAGGACCATTCGCAACCGTCTCCATGAAGCTGGGCTACGGTCCCGCACACCGTTAGGCCGTCTTCCGCTCACGCCCCAACATCGTGCAGCCCGCCTCCAGTGGTGTCGCGACAGGCGTGAATGGAGGGACGAATGGAGACGTGTCGTCTTCAGCGATGAGAGTCGCTTCTGCCTTGGTGCCAATGATGGTCGTATGCGTGTTTGGCGCCGTGCAGGTGAGCGCCACAATCAGGACTGCATACGACCGAGGCACACAGGGCCAACACCCGGCATCATGGTGTGGGGAGCGATCTCCTACACTGGCCGTACACCACTGGTGATCGTCGAGGGGACACTGAATAGTGCACGGTACATCCAAACCGTCATCGAACCCATCGTTCTACCATTCCTAGACCGGCAAGGGAACTTGCTGTTCCAACAGGACAATGCACGTCCGCATGTATCCCGTGCCACCCAACGTGCTCTAGAAGGTGTAAGTCAACTACCCTGGCCAGCAAGATCTCCGGATCCGTCCCCCATTGAGCATGTTTGGGACTGGATGAAGCGTCGTCTCACGCGGTCTGCAAGTCCAGCACGAACGCTGGTCCAACTGAGGTGCCAGGTGGAAATGGCATGGCAAGCCGTTCCACAGGACTACATCCAGCATCTCTACGATCGTCTCCATGGGAGAATAGCAGCCTGCATTGCTGCGAAAGGTGGATATACACTGTATTAGTGCCGACATTGTGCATGCTATGTTGCCTGTGTCTATGTGCCTGTGGTTCTGTCAGTGTGATCATGTGATGTATCTGACCCCAGGAATGTGTCAATAAAGTTTCCCCTTCCTGGGACAATGAATTCACGGTGTTCTTATTTCAGTTTCCAGGAGTGTATATTTTTCACATCACTTGCAGCGCCATCTGTTGTTGAAAATTGTAACTACTGTAATTTCGAAAGTTTGTCCGCCTGAAAATGTACTGTTGTCCCAAGCATATTGCAACAAACGGTGTATTTCTATCGCTGCTCGTTTAGTTTTTATTGCCGTTTCAAATATACCGGTCATTTTTGAAACACCCTGTATATTCGATAATGAAATTCGTTATAAATAATCCATCAGAATTTGAGAAGAATGGTGATACTCATAGCTACAACATTGAAGAAAAAAATGACCTCCGTTACCAGTAATTTAATGTGTCAGTGGCTAAGAAAGGAATTCAGTATGCAGCAACAAAAATTTTTGATCATTCGTCCAATGACAGAAAATGTCTGACAGGTAGGAAAGCAAGTTTCAAATATAACCTAAAATTTCTCCTGAGCAACACCTTCAATTCTATCGAAGAATTTTTATTTAAAATCTGGTAGCCTGTAAGGAAAAAGCTAGTTTTCAAGCATAGCTGTATGAGTAGGACTAAAAAATAAGGGTTCATTAACCTTAACGCAAATCATGTCCATATATCCTCTAAACTGACTTGTTCCACATAAGCGTTCAAATGATCTACGGAACATGTAACTAAACAACCAACTAACTACTTCTAGGAAACGAAAAAGCTAGTAACTGCTCGCATGCAAGTATGATGAGCATCAAGTTATGAAATGGCTCCTACAGGGTTCAATTACGACTCCACTGATATTCTTTTATGAATATGAACGACGTGGCATAAAGCACACGTCAAGAAACGTTACAGTTAATTCACTAATAGAGAAAGCAATAATAGGAATTTATCATATCTGAAGACAGAGTATTCCTTAATTTCAGAAAAACACTGTTTATAAAACGCGATACAGTTAGTAACGTAACACCAACAATTAATGTGACACATTAATACAAATTAGTGACCAGAACAGAAATATGAAATGTTTTGGATATACTCACTGATGAAAATTTGATGTGAAAGAGATTCTAAAACAGTTGAAGTAAGGAATTTTTGTATAGCCGCTAGTCTGGTATAATTGCTAGTTTTGGAGCAAAAAACTTACCGTTTTTACATATTCTGCGTATTTATCTACGTCTGGTGCCCTTTCTGGAGCTACGACTAGCTTCAGAGAAAGTACTGATTACAAAACAGTGAACAGAAACAACAATATGTTATGTGGAGGATTTAGGCACTATTCCAACCACAAAAGTAGAGTAAGTGGCAAAGCAGTTATTAAATCTAATCTGAAACAATTTCCTCTCTGTAATAAATAAACATTTATAGTTTCTGCAGTGTAGCTCTACGTTAACTTAGTTTCTAAACTCGTTTTCCACTTGAAAGTAAGCGTGACTTGTTAATTTTTATTAAATTTATTTGCTATGCTATGTAGTAAATGGAAAATTCAGGAATACCGAAATACAAATCGCTTATTAATGAAATAAATAGGAAGTGCAAAAAAAGGCGAAAAGGCTGCTTGAAAAAGCTTAAAAATTGAAAAAGAAATGTTTGTCGGAAGAACTGAGTCAACAAATAAAGTCAAAACAAGCTTCAGTGAAATTAAAAGCAGGGGTGGTAACATTAAAAGTGTAACATGAATTCCAGGTGGAAAGAGTACATTGAAGGCTTCTATGAGGGGGAAGATTTATCTGATGTGATAGAAGAAGGAGAAGTCGATTTAGAAGAGACAGGGGATCCAGTATTAGTATCAGAATTTAAGAGAGCTTTGGAGTACTTAAGGTCAAATAAGGCAGAAGGGATAGATAAATTGCGTCAGAATTTCCAAAAGCGTTGGGGGAAGTGGCAAAAAAATGACTATCCGCGTTTGTGTACAGAATGTGTGAGTCCGGCGACGTACGGCCTGACGTTCAGAAAAATATTATCGACGCAATTCCGAAGACTGCAAGAGCTGACAAGTGCGAGAACTATCGCACAATCAGCTTAACAGTTGCTGACCAGTATGATATCCTGAAGAATGGAAAAGAAAATTGAGGATGTGTTATACTGTGATCAGTTTGGCTTTATGTAAGGTAAAGGCACCGCAGAGGCAGTTCTAACATTACGGTTAATAATGGAAGCGAGACTGAAGAAAAATCATGAGGCATTCATAGGATTTGTCGACCTGTAAAAAGCGTCCGACAATCTCAAATGGTGCAATATCTCAGATATTTGAGGAAAATATAGGAAAGCAATGGGGAGAGACGGGTAATATACAACTTGCACAATAGCCAAGAGGGAATAATATGAGCGCAAGACCAAGAACGACGTGCTCGGATTAAAGAGGGTGTAAGACAGGGATGTAGTTTTTCACCCCTACTGTTCGATCTATACATCGAAAAAGAAATGAAGGGGATAAAGAAAGATCCACTGCTGGAATTAAAATTCAAGACGAAAGGATGTCAATGGTACGATGACGTTCCTTTCCTGAATGAAAGTGAAGAAGAATTACATGATCTGCTAAATGGAATGAACAGTTTAATGAGTGCAGAATATGGTTTGAGACTAAATCGAAGAAAGACGAAAATAATGAGAAGTAGCAGAAATGATAACAGTGAGAAACTTAACAGCGGGGTTGACGGTCAGGAAGTCGAGGGAATTTGGGTATTCTGCTACCTAGTGTGCAAAATAATCCATCACAGACGGAGCAAGGAGGGCAACAAAAGACGCCTAACACTGGCAAAAAGGGCATTCCTCACGAAGAGAAGTCTACCAGCATCAAACGTAGGCCTTAATTTGAGGAAGAAATGTATGTATGAGAATGCACCTCTGGATTACAGCATTGTACAATAGTGAAAGACGGACTATGGGAAAACCGGAAAAGAAGAGAATCGAAGCATTTAAGATATGTTGAAATATGTTGAAATCTGGGTAGACTAATAAGGTAAAAAGTGAGGAAGTTCTGCGCAGAATCGGAGAGGAAAGGCATATATGGAAAACACTGAGAAGAAGAAGGGACAGGGTGATATGACATCTGTTAAGACATCACAGAATAGTTTCCATGGTATTAGAGGGAGCTGTAGATGGTGCAACTGTAGAGGAAATAGGAATACATCTAGCAAATAATTGAGGATGTATGTTGCTAGTGCTACTTTGAGATAAAGAGCTTGGCACGGGAGAGAGAATCGTGATGGACCGCATCATACCAGTCAGAAGACTGATCACACAAAAGAATTGTTATCAATCAGCTATAAACACAAAATACATAGCCTGTAAACTAACTTGTTTCATATTATTTCGACATAATGTTGAAAATTATCATGGTACATGCAGCTAGCTAACCAATCAGAAAGACGGCATCTGCTTGTTCATTTACACATACTGTTTACAAGGAGCGACATTTATTCCATACGTGGGACTATTCCTAATACGACATGTCGCAGATGGCTGCCAGATAAAGTACGTTCCAGCTATGTTTAAAATTTGAAGAGATTCACTATTCAGCGAAGTTGTCGTTTTCATTTCTCACTTGTAGTATTTCAGACACGTTCTGAAACCACGATAGAGCTATGAATATACAGAAGTGCTGCTGACGAAGACATAAACATATCTGGAAAATGATAGAAAATATAATGAAGATTTCGTCAAATATAACGACGAAATAATCCAATGTGCTGTGGTCATCTTTAAGCTGGATTTAATTGAAGTTTATATCGTGCATTCGGAAACAACACACAGAACGCGATCGTTGTGTGCGGATGTTATGATGTGGCACAAAACCTGCGGATTTATCGCCAACAGGTGTTTTTGTGAAAATGACGTGTCGTACTCCACGTGTGACAGCGGACGTCGAATATAATTTGATGTTCGGCCGGCTGGAGTGTCACAGTTGTCTGTGGTGAGAGAGGCTTCGAAATAACTTTCAGATGTGGAACAGGCAGGCAGCTTTTGCTATCATCTGACAACACGCGCTACGCCCTGTCCCTCAAATGAGAGACAGCCTTCGGTACAAAGAGAGAAGAAATGACAAGCACCTGCCAACATGACGAAGTGCGGCAGATGCTGCAAACTACAGCAATGAATTCTGGTATTAAATGGAAGTCACAATTAAAGGAATGTTTACGGTTTAGGCACCATTTAAAAACTAGTGCTCATCTGAGTGAAAGTACCGGGTGATCAAAAAGTCAGTATAAATTTGCAAACTGAATAAATCACGGAATAACGTCGACAGAGAGGTAAAAATTGACACACATGCTTCGAATGACATGGGGTTTTATTAGAACCAAAAAAATACAAAAGTTAAAAAAATGTCCGACAGATGGCGCTTCAGCCCGCATCTCGTGGTCGTGCGGTAGCGTTCTCACTTCCCACGCCCGGGTTCCCGGGTTCGATTCCCGGCGGGGTCTGGGATTTTCTCTGCCTCGTGATGGCTGGGTGTTGTGTGCTGTCCTTAGGTTAGTTAGGTTTAAGTAGTTCTAAGTTCTAGGGGACTGATGACCTCAGCAGTTGAGTCCCATAGTGCTCAGAGCCATTTGAACCATTTTAGATGGCGCTTCATCTGATCAGAATAGCAGTAATTAGCACAACAAAGTAAGACAAAGCAAGGATGATGTTCTTTACAGGAAATATTCAATATGTCCACCATAATTCCTCAACAATAGCTGTAGTTGTGAACAGCACTGTAAAGCATATCCGGAGTTATGGTGAGGCATTGGCGTCGAATGTTGTCTTTCAGCATCCCTGGAGATGTTGGTCGATCACGATGCACTTGCGACTTCAGGTAACCCCAAAGCCAATAATCGCACGGACTGAGGTCTGGGGACATGGGAGGCCAAGCATGACGAAAGTGGCAGCTGAGCACACGATCATCACCAAACGGCGCGCGCAAGAAATCTTTCACGCGTCTTAGCAATATGGGGTGGAGCGCCATCGTGCATAAACATCGTACGTTCCAGCAGGTGTTTATCAGCCAGGCTGGGGATGATGCGATTCTGTAACATATCGGCGTACCTCTCACCCGTCACGGTAGCAGTTACAAAACCAGAATCACGCATTTCCTCGAAGAAAAAAGGCCCGATAACGGTAGATGTGGTAGCTCGAGCGCATACCGTGACTCTCCCGTCGTGAAATGGAGTTTCCACGGCAGTTCTAGGTTTTTCGGTAGCCCAAATTCTGCAGTTGTGGCCTTTGACAGAGCCTCTGAGCTAGAAATGAGCTTCGTCTGTTGACAATACGTTACTCAACCAAACGTCATCTTCCGCCATCTTTTGAAACGCCCATACCTCAAATACCCTCCGCTTCCCTAAATCGCCAGGTAACAGTTCATGATGCCGATGGATTTTGTACGCATAGCATCGGAGGGTACGCCTAAGTGCCAACCAAACAGTAGTGTATGAAATGCCGGTGCGACGTGCGACTGTTCGAGCGCTGACTTCGACTGCTGGCGCATCTGATTCTCTCTCTCATTACAGTTCCTTTTATACACGATTGTCATGCGCAGTCACTGACGTTTTGCTGTCCAGCGCCATCTGTCGGACATTTTGTGAAATTTTTTTTGTTCTAATAAAACCCCATGTTATTCCAAGCATGTGTGTCAATTTGTACCTCTCTAGTTACATTATTCCGTGGTTTATTAAGTTTTCAAATTTATACTGACTTTTTGATCATCCGTTATTTAGATAATGCAAATTAATACGAATTACCACTCGTCCGTTATTAAAGTTCCAGTTTCGAAACGCTGTAGAAATAAAAGTGCTACTCAAAATGACGTCAAATTTTAGCGGCATACTATCACGCAAGGGAAATAGTCATGGGAGAAAAAAGAAGAAAAAAACCAAGAAAACATAAGAGTAAATTTGACCAATAGATGGAGCTGTAAGCGTACGAATATATGCATCAACAGACACGTGGCATACAGATGTTCCCCAGTTGGCTTCCAAAGCGCCCAACATGAATGTCTCCATGGAGGATCGCGCGCTGCTGGTAAAGCTCTTTTACAAGAACGGTGACTGTGCACCAGTAACCTTGCAGAAGGCGCGGAAACTAAAGTGTATAAAAAAAGGCATTGGTCTGCTGTCTGCTAATGGTCGAAGAAACCGATTACGATATTCGAAAAGAAAGGTTATTCTGAAGTGCAGTGTGAGGGAGGGTCAGAAGCAGTTGATCAGACGTCTGTCGAAGACGTGGTCAAAGCATTGCAAGAGGGGTCGAGCGGTGATGTGCAAACATTCAGGAGACGAGAGGTTGCCAGAAAGGTGGACATACCTGCGAGCGCGGTGCACAACATCCTAAGAAACATCCTGCATTGTTACCCATACAAAATCATCCATGTGTAAGAGTTGCTTCCTCATGACCTGCCAGCGAGACGAACGTTCGCTCTGGAGTTTGTTGCTCGCATAGAAGTGGACAATGAATGGCCGTGAAACACAGGACAGGTGAAGCTTATTTCCATCCAAAATAATCAGGATTCCAGAATATAGACAACGGAAAATCCGCACGCAGTTCAAACGGCACCGTTTCATTCTGCAAAGTTGAGGTGTGTACTGCGGGTTGAGGGCATCGTTTGTCGTTGGGTCGTATCGTTTCGAGGAGATGAATCCTGCGGGTCCTGTTACCTGTACCGTCATGGTAAACACAACAACTTGGATGTGCAGTAGGTTAATCCTTTGAAAGACGACGCTCTTCTGTACATTGTAGCGGCTGCTGCAGAGTCATTTTGGAAATGACAAAATTATTAGCCTTCATATCTCTATAGCCTGGCTGTCCGGATCACCTGATCATAATGTGTGGCTTCTGGCTATGGAGTTATTCGAAATATCTTGTGCTCAGTGCTCCAATTACGACCATATCTGAATTGGAGGCATGTATTGCGCAACGAATTCTGAGCGTGAACCATGAGACATCCGACATGTTGTAGAAAATGCTATTACTCGAATTTAACTTGTGGCAGAAAACGGTGAATAGTATTTTGAACATGTCCTGCGCCAGTCTCTCGACGATTTAGAAACCGAGGTCATTTTGCTTTTTATGTACTTTTTGGCCTCAGGCCAATTAAAAATCCGTATTTCCCATCCGATAGGCTACATCCTTGCCGTGGTAGATGGGTTTACCTAACCAACAGTGCCAGAACTGTTAACCGAGGTCATTTTGCTTTTTATGTACTTTTTGGCCTCAGGCCAATTAAAAATCCGTATTTCCCATCCGATAGGCTACATCCTTGCCGTGGTAGATGGGTTTACCTAACCAACAGTGCCAGAACTGTTAACCGAGGTCATTTTGCTTTTTATGTACTTTTTGGCCTCAGGCCAATTAAAAATCCGTATTTCCCATCCGATAGGCTACGTCCTTGCCGTGGTAGATGGGTTTACCTAACTAACAGTGCCAGAACTGTTGACTGACGTACTTGTGCAGCCACCATACAGGAAAAAAGATTTGGACGAACACAGGAGGTGTAGTTTTTAAACAACAATGTAAAGGTTTTATGTGAAAATCAACTGCGAGAAAGAAAATCCTGTGCAGACTGTTCTAACTACGATTGCCAGTCATGTGATACGACTTTCGAAATGATGGAGCACAGCAATCAGTCGTCCTTTCCTTTCCGACTTTATTAAAGCAAATCTAGATTTCGTCTAGTGTCTAGCCGTTATCATTGGTTCATAGTTCCAATATATGTCCTAGTACGTCAGTCCCCTGTTCGGACTTCTGTCACAGTTCATTCAAGAGTCTTGAATGAACTGTGATAGATTTGTTTTAATAACTCATGAAAGGAAAGGGCGACTGACAGATGTACTCCACCATTTACATGGTTCAAATGGCTCTAAGCACTATGGGACTTAACATCTGAGGTCATCAGTCTCCTAGACTTAGAACTACTTGAACCTAAGGACAGCTCATACCCATGCCCCAGGCAGGATTCGAAAGTGATCGTAGCAGCAGCGTGCTTCCGGACTGAAGCGCCTAGAACCGCTCGGCCACAGTGACCGGCACCATTTAGAAAAACAAATTGTTTATCCCACATATATATTCTTTCTCCTTATACATGTCCGCAGCTCGTTGTCGTGCGGTAGCGTTCTCGCTTCCCGCGCCCGGGTTCCCGGGTTCGCTTCCCGGCGGGGTCAGGGATTTTCTCTGCCTCGTGATGTCTGGGTGTTGTGTGTTGTCCTTAGGTTAGTTAGGTTTAAGTAGTTCTATGGGACTGATGACCATAGCTGTCAAGTCCTATAGTGCTCAGAGCCATTTTTTCTCCTTATACACACTTTTGAACAAAAATTGTGTACACAAGAATATGCTGTGATGTTTTCTCCCTCGCACTCGGCTTTAACTAGCTTATGATTACAGTACTATTATGGAATCTGAAACGTCGAATAGTTTGTAATCCTACCTGTTCGCAAACTAAACTATGCGAAATACTGTCGAAGCAAATATCCTCACAGTTCCAGCAACCGATATACCCATCCAGTTTAAGCGATTTCAAATACAATCAAGGAGGTGGAGAGAGTGAGAGAGGAGCAGGAGAAGGTGGTCAAACAGAGGGTGGCGGAGGAGACAGACAGAGAGGGGAGAGAGGAAGATTAGGATATGTATCGAATCCTTAAATATTTTGCAACTGCAGAGCAATGCAAGACTGCTAGTTCCATATAAAATGAACTAACTCTTCCATCTGAGAGAAAACAGTTACTTAAAAGGATCTTGGCTGCAGTCTCTGACACATCAGCAAGAAGAGACAGAACAGCAATTCCTTGGGGCAAAGTGTTAATGCAAAAATAATTTTAGAAAACTAGATTTGTAAAGACTGCACATTAAATCTGCGCTTATAACAAATACTGCCTGACACCAAAAGTGAGGCAGTCAGTAGATATGGTTGGAGACCAGCAACAGCTGGAGTAAGTAATCACTATACCATTCCTTGAAACCACAACACAGAGGACGTCGTTTGAAGTGGTGCCATGAGCCATAAACGTGGACTGCTGGTGAGTGGCGTCACATAGTATTCAGCGATGAATCGCAATTCTGCAGTAGCCCACATGACCATTGTCACGTAGCATGGTTCAAATGGCTCTGAGCACTATGGGACTTAACATCTATGACCATAGATGTTAAGTCCCCTAGAACTTAGAACTACTTAAACCTAACTAACCTAAGGACATCACACAACACCCAGTCATCACGAGGCAGAGAAAATCCCTGACCCCGCCGGGAATCGAACCCGGGAACCCGGGCGTGGGAAGCGAGAACGCTACCGCACGAGCCCGAGCTGCGGACGTCACGTAGCATGGCGGCGACCTAGGGAAAGGTTATATCTTTCCAATGTTTTGGAGATGCACAGTAGTGCTACTCCTGGCATCACTGAGTGGGAAGCCATCTTGTATGACACGAGGTCACAGCTGCTCGTGATGAGGGAATTCTGATGGCATAGTGGAGGGTCATGGACATCCTGCTTCCTCAAGTGTTACCACTCACGATACGGTATTGTGCCATTTTAGAACAGGAAAATACTCATCAATAGAAGAGTGTATCTCTATGAACTGTCGACGTGATGTTGAAGTACTCACTAGATCACCAAGGTCCCCAAATATATCTCCAACAGAAGATGTGTGGGACCAGCTCAGACATCGATTCTGCCCCAATGCAATACTCAGGGAATCAAGGAGCAGTTACTAAAGTTGTAGGTCAGCTTGCCTGAGGGGAGGATCCAATGGCTTTGTGATGCAACTGAATCGGTGTACACTTCCAGGCCAGAGGAGGTGAAATGCCATACTAATGAGTGGCTCATACAGCCAAGTTCTTTGTAACTGACTTGATTTACTATCACTGAAATAACATCATATAGGCTACCTTCTCGGCCCATGAAGTTTCGTTTCCTCTTCCGCTTCAGGGTGTCTCACTTTCTTTGTCAGGCAGAGTACCAGTAGAGGGGGAAAAGGCGGCATGAGCACGTTCTGTTAGTGTGGGTTGTCTACATCAGAGGCAAGTATACATTCAGGAACCAACTTATGGTTCTTTTTTGACTGACAGGTCCTTAATCTATGTTCTGTTAAGAGGATCATGACCCCCTGTCGATAATCCACCCTTCCAAGAAATCCCAACCGCTCCCCTTCCTCCCACCTCTCCCCTTTCTCCTCCTCCACCCACACTTTTAATATCAACTTAATAGATTAATTAATCAAACAGATCAATTAATTAACTACTCTTCTATTGGGAAATCCCCCAGCCCTCACGCTCCCCTGCCCAACCTGGAAATCGCTAGGAAAAAGATTCGCCGGCCGCTGTGGCCGAGCGTTTCTACACGCTTCAGTCTGGAACCACTGGACCACTACGGTTACAGGTTCGAATCCTGCCTCGGGCATGGACATGTGTGATGTCCTTAGGTCAGTTAGGTTTAAGTAGTTTTAAGTTCTAGGGAACTGATGACCTCAGATGTTAAGTCCCATAGTGCTCAGAGCCATTTGAAAAAAAATCAGTTGATTGGCCATTTGGCGGGAAATCGATCGCTGTGAATGGAACACTGTTTAAACAATTTCGCCAATGTGTGAAATGTTGTTTATTTAAACAATTTGTGGGATACAAGGCAGTGTTTGGTATATTGTAGTGTATGCAATACTGAATATTTAAACAATTTGTGCGTGACAAGGCAGTATGGAATATTGAAACAACTGTTGCCCTTTTTGTTCTGATCGCACTTAGAAAAGCTGAGTGGCCTTCATTTATATATGCTGCTGAAGTCAAAAATGTTAAGGCTTTTAGTTTTCTATTTTACTCACATTTCTAAGCACCCTGGTGTCCAAGCACTGACGGAAAAGTCAAAGTCAGAATAATGACAAATCTAAAAGTTCGTGACATATTTCAAAACCGTAACAGATTGCCAAAAAAAAATAATAATAAAATAAAATAAAATAAAATAAAAAAACAGTATTCGAAGCACAGTCCTACAGACGAGAAAAATGGCTGGAATTTCCAGTGAATTTTTGATGTTCTAAAAATGCTCATGTGGAGATGTTTTAAAGCCACAATGGCAGGTGGGCGACAACATTCCACTTGTCCGAACCAGAGGACGTGCGCCTGCTTGGACTTTTCTCTTAACACTCGAACAAAGAAGACGTCACGTGAGACTCACAAGTCACAGAATTTTTCGTGGATAAATGCTCTGCTATTATCTTATTCGAAGCAGTCTTTACAGACTCCTAAGCCCCACCCAAACGATGTCTTGAGACTCTCTCACGTGGAACTTCCTGCGAATCGCGCATTCTGAGTTGTTCTTACTAAATTTACCCGCAAAATTGCGGTTGCCGGTGTGGGAGCACTGTCCACCATTTTCTGCTCACGCATAAATTATGAGAATTTCAGTGGGAAATTATTTTGTTCAAATCGAGAAACATAGAGCTGTCATATTGCACTGACAGATAAACCCTGCAAAAGTGGTCTACAGATCATGAGTGGAATGAAGCGAGATACACTAGCCACCATTTGGTGTCTCCCGCGTGTTTTTCTATCGTCAGGGCGCCACCACGAAGTTTAAACCAGCGCAGTATCGTAATTACAGATCTCATTACTAAATACCACCGACCACCGACCGCATATTGGCCTCCTTTGATCTCGCGGCCGCCAACAAAGCATCAAGAGGCGGCATTCTGTTGCTCAGGAAATTCCAGCCTCGCTTCTCGCCTCTGTCTCTCTGAAGACGCCACTCTCTGTTTGTCTGTGTGAACCATTCGAAAAATGACGAAAAATACGAAAAAATGTGGGAAGATATGCAAAAATGCTGAAAAAATTGAGGGTGAATGAGGTAGCACTTGCATGTCTTCTGCGTGGCGCAGGAAAATTATTGTACATGGGAACGAGTATGCGACAGTAAAAGAAATATGAGAAACAGTTGACATCAACGCACTGGTAAACAGGCATTTTTGGTCGACACTAATAAGACGCTTGGAATAGAATGTTTAATGTGGATGACTATCAAACGGAAAATAATAAACCTACGTATATGTCCGATTACAAGCCCAGATGTGACCCTAATGTTATTGGCAACCACCTTATAAAATTTTATAAAATGACCTTAGCTAAAGAGCGTTGTATTACCAGCTGGGCTAAGTGCAATATGCAGGTACAGAATGGATTTCGTGTTTGACCCTGTGCAAGACTGTTTAGATGTTTTAAACCCTAACAATCAGTATTTACAATGTCATTATCTGTACTCTCCACCATCGACAGCCATGCGGTGTTAGCTAACAAGTGCCTTATAGAACAGTTGCTGTGTAATAACATTCTACTGCATGTCTAATGAGGTAATAGTTGTAGTTGCAAGTTGAGTGTTGTGTTTGATGCTTTACCAGAAGGGAGAACCATCTACCCCTGAACTGACATGGATCTGTGTTAAAGAATGATAGATGGAGTGATCAGTTGAGAGGGACTGCAGCGAGGTATGTTTTAATGGTAGACTGATAATGCATTACAAAGAGAGAAAGATGTTGCTGCAGGTCATTCATCACACGTTTAACCATGTTTCCCCGTTATTCTGTCAGCATGCATCATTTGTATGGTATAGCTTGCGATCAACTTGTATTCAGTTGTATGTTCTGTTTGTGACCTTGCCGGCCGCGGTGGTCTAGCGGTTCTAGGCGCTCAGTCCGGAACCGCGCGACTGCTACGGTCGCAGGTTCGAATCCTGCCTCGGGCATGGATGTGTGTGATGTCCTTAGGTTAGTTAGGTTTAAGTAGTTCTAAGTTCTAGGGGACTGATGACCAGAGATGTTAAGTCCCATAGTGCTCAGAGCCATTTGAACCATTTTTTTGTTTGTGACTTAGAGCGCCATCTACCTGCAATCGTTAATAGCAAACACCTTCATACCACTGTCAACACAGGACTTCCAACGCATGTGTGATGAATCATGTTCATCGATGGAAAGCCTACTTCAACAACCTCGAAGACGTATGCAAAGTACTACATTTCTCTGTCACATCTTGGACGTAAATCGAATCTTCAGTTTCATATAGATACGAAGTGACTGTTACTATACTTTTCGTGTTCCTACTGTCCAAAATGAATGCCTGGCCATCATCGGGGAATGGGCTTGTCTCGTAGAGAATCATACAGGACATGGGTATGTCAACAATATGACCATATACATACGGAAAAATGTGGAAAAAATATGAAAAATGTCACATAATCGATAAAATCCGAGGAATACTTGGTATAATCAGGAACACTTGATGTAAAATACGAAAAAATTGAGAGAAATACGATAAAATACATAAAATCGTGAAAACCTAGTAAAATTACGAATATGACTGAGAATACATAAAATTAGAGAAAAATATGGTGAAATCAGTACTGAGCAAATTCAATGAAATTTTGTGTTCTGGAGGAGGGGGTAAAAAGATGCTACATATACAGCCTCAGTAGTGGGAAGAGGAGGCATTCTAGAGACGTGGCGCCAAGGCAAAACGGCAATATTATCCCGAACGTGAGCAATACAATCTAACATGGGGCCATTACTTGTGCGTCCAGGAGAAAGACTACCTGGGGCTGTGGTGAACTGCGATAAGACTGTTACACCTCCTCTGGCTACTGATTCTGCATCTACATTCTACATCTACATTTATACTCCGCAAACCACCCAACGGTGTGTGGCGGTGGGTACTTTACGTGCCACTGTCATTATCTCCCTTTTCTGTTCCAGTCTCGTATCGTTCGCGGGAAGAACGACTGTCTGAAAGCCTCCGTGCGCGCTCGAATCTCTCTAATTTTACATTCGTGATCTCCTCGGGAGGTATAAGTAGGGGGAAGCAATATATTCGATACCTCATCCAGAAACGCACCCTCTCGAAACCTGGCGAGCAAGCTACACCGCGATTCAGAGCGCCTCTCTTACAGAGTCTGCTACTTGAGTTTGCTAAAAATCTCCGTAACGCTATCACGGTTACCAAATAACCCTGTGACGAAACGCGCCGCTCTTCTTTGGATCTTCTCTATCTCTTCCGTCAACCCGATTGTGGTGTTTATTTCCTCGTAAGATGTCACTGTTTCTTCGTATGCAATTTTGGCCGTCGACACTAATTTTTAGGACCATTGTGAACATATCATAATTTCCGCATTGTAATCAGGCTTGAACTTAGTGAACAGTAGGCGTCATACCCCTCTGGAAACCCATGGTGTTTGTGTTAAAAGAAATCAATGTTTTCTTTGATGTGCAATGTAGTAGTTTTGTCACTTTACTGTTTGTCACCACAGTTTATTGCAGAAAGACCTGCACTGGGAATATATTTCTTACATTGGAATATTGACAGCATTGCGTTCCAGTAACCGCACCGCTCTTTGATTATAGCATATTTAAGTGCAGAACCGTTTAGCGTTTAGAATGTGTTGGTGTTCCTTATCTTTCTGATATCTTCTTGGTAGGGACACCAAACACCAGAACAATACTTCAGTGTTGATTTGTGTACAATGTTTCAAACTACTTCCATCTGGAGCTCTATCTTGCCCAAACCACACGTTTCTTCTTAACCATATGTTATATCATTACAACATTCTCATGTCTACTATACACCGATAAGGGTGCTAAACTCGACATGTGCGCATCTGGAGAGATCTTGGTCACTTTGATGGGCACCGTGACTAGATTCGTGCAGAACAGTCTTCGTTCAATAGCAGTTACAGACTTGGCTCGTTCTGTTCCTTCACGAGTCATGGAATCTAGAAGGGGAAGTACCCTCCTACTTGCGATCAGCTGCAAATTAAATCAAGGGCAGTGTTGTAGGGAGGACTGGTCGAAGACAATGCAGGGAGGTCTTTCCATATCCAACTTCATCTTAAAAATGCGAGGATGCTTTGTGACTCCCACCTGCGTAGGGAAAGATGAGCAATTGTAATCGTAAATTACGCACTATGATCGAAGTGATAGAAATATGTAGATAACTTAACTGCGTCGGTATAGGGCGCTGTCTGATATACTTTAATATGTATGTTCGAGAATTAACAATGAATGGATGTACCGCTCATTCATCTATCTGAATTCACAGTCTAATATATGGTACTCAAAAACTAGAGGAGGGGTGGTATGGCAATGATAGAGAAACTGGGAAGCATCTGATCGGCGTTGGAATTACGTAAAAACTGGTAAAATTGCTAAAATTGATCGCACTATCAATTGTGGTGTTTATTACAGCACAACTCCCCATATTGATGGTGTCTTTTCCATCCCATCTGTGTACTGGTATGCTGTTGATTACCACATAACGATTGACTAATGCACTTGTTCGAGACGGAGAGAGTCTTGATGGGAGCAACACCTCCTGCGGATGGCCTGCACAAAACTGTGATCACCCAAAAGATTGTAATACGAGGAATTAATCGAAACGGAGTACCGAGACATGTGATACTCTGTCACTGTGGAAGACGAGTTGAAATGTAGAGGTCATCAGTCACCTTAAGGCAGCTGTTTGGAATGGCCCCACAAGGCCGCGAACTCTTCCAGTTCCCGTGTGTTGTGCTGCCTTCAACATTTTTTGTCAATGAGAAACACAGCCTCTGTCTTTTATTTTAATCATCCTGTGTGTTGCGAGAGCAGCAGCAGCGTAATTTATATCATGTGATGTCCAGCCTTCAGTCAGAGCCAATGGATCGAAACGGGTTGATGTCAGTGTAGCACCTGACACACACCTCAAAATCATGGTATAAAAACAAAATGTGTGGTTTGTATATGGCTGCAATCATACACTACTTCGATGTGTCACATAAGAAAAGCAAGTGTATCAGACAGAAACACAGGGACGCTCTCTCGCTATTGATTGTGGGATATGGTCCTCCTTCGGTACGGGCGATGAAACTTTACATTGGTCTGTGACAGTTACTGCAATTACTAGTCGCCTGCTCTAGTGGACCAATACGTGTGTATTTAAGGGGATCATCACATATGGTCAATGCCAGCATGCAGACTGTATTTGTTTTCAGTATATCGGAAGTCAAGATCGCAGGAATATTTTATGAAGTTCTTTACCAGGTGATGGTAGCAGAGTTTTTATAGTTCCATTTTTTCTCTGATGGATGGTACAAAATAACGAGGATAGAGAGATTGTTTGGGTGACAGGCATAAATGCACCCTTAGAGACACAGATGTCCTTTGTAATGCAGTACCGGTATGTACGAGGGCTGTTCAGAAAGTAAGCTCCGATTGATCGCGAAATGGGAACCACAGTGAAAATTAGAAATGTTTTATTTTTAACAGTTAGCTACACCATCCAGCTACTTCTCTACGTAGTTGCCGTTCTGACTAAGACATTTGTCGTAGCGTTGTACCAACTTTCCAATACCCTCATCATAAAAGACAGCCGCCAGTGCTTTCCGCCAATTCTCTACGCTGGCCTACAGCTCGTTTTCTGTGCCAAAATGTTGTATTCATAGCCAGCGGTTCATGTGAGCAGAAATGAAACGCAGGGGGAGTCAATTACGGGCTGTATTGTGGGTAGTCAAACATTTCCAATTGAAAACGATGCAGGAGCATCTTCATTGCCCCTTCAGAATGCGGCTGAGAATATTGCCTTGTAGAAGAAACTGCACGACAGTTATGAAATGTTGGCTGTATAGCTTCAGGCGAAATTTCTCACCAGGTGCTCGTACTTGGCGGGAGACACTATTCTCTAGACAACTTTACGCGATCACTGTGAGCTCAGAAATGAGAGGAGTGACGTGATGCTATCTAGGGTCATACTAGAGACACTGCCCAACACATCTGTGCAAAGCTTTATCGGGTTATCATAGTCGTTTCCATTTCGCGATCAATCGGAGCTTACTTTCTGAACAGCCCTCGTAGTTTCGAGATGTACTACATGCAGCAGCAGTTCCCATATGATGTGGTGTCTTCCTAATTGCCCCGATCAGAAACAGAACCATAAATGCTCGTACTGTCTTTTCAAATTCCTCGTGTTGCAGGAGAAAGCTTCGTTTGGCGCTGTCCTTAAACATCGTACACGGTTGGCTGAACTTCGACAACGTGTTCCCATTTCTGCCGAGTGGTCAAAACACATTCCTATCGCATTAACTCAGCTGGCTCTGTTTCGCCATTGGATGCAGAAGTTTTTCGATATAGTCCTCCCGACTTCCTTTCAGTTCCGACTTAAATTGGAAAGATCACATCGACAAAGCTGCGGGGAGGGCAGGACAGAGACTGAGGAAGAGTTACAATATTCACAGGGACTATATAAAAAACGACGCTGGAGTTTTGCTGTATGGGATCCTTGGCAGATTGGGTCAAAGAAGGTGACTCGTTTCGAGATATGTGAGTGGCACGAATATGATTCACCAGTGGCTATAATCATGAAAAGACATCATCATAGGATTCAACGGAAGTATGTGGTGCCGGCCGCTCTGGCCGAGCGGTTCTAGGCGGTTCAGTCTGGAACTGCGCTGCAGCTACGGTCGCAGGTTCGAATCCTGCCTAGGGTATGGATGTGTGTAATGTCCTTAGGTTAGTTAGGTTTAAGTAGTTCTAAGTTCTAGGGGACTAATGGCCTCAGATGCTAAGTCCCATAGTGCTTAGAGCCATTTGAAGTATGTGGTTGAAGGAATACGCTTGATTCCAAATCGCAGACAGTATTTCTGCCAGAAAGTGTAATACTATCAGTGACTCTTGTGTGTTCCTGTAGAACCGAGACCGCTTTTTATGCAGGGTGACGATAACATAGTCGTTGTGATCGTATTTTCGACAGGGCGGTTCTTACACAAAATGTGTGTTACCATAGGTAGAATCCTTCTGCGGTCAATTTCAAATGTCAGATCTCAATAGTGTTCCTCGAAAAGGACATCGTCTTCCCTGCAGGGGTTTCCAATTTGAGCTACCTGGTGAGTGTAATCCGACTACTGGAAAAGAAAAATTACTAGACATGCAAAGTGACTCTCATGATCAATTTAATTAATTAGTATTTTTTTTTGTCATCAGTCTGCTGACTGGTTCGATGTGGCCCGCCATGAATTCCTTTCCTGTGCTAACCTCTTCATCTAAGAGTAGCACTTGCAACCTACGTCCTCAATTATTTGCTTGACGTATTCCAATCTCTGTCTTCCTCTACAGTTTTTGCCCTCTGCAGCTCCCTCTAGTACCATGGAAGCCATTCCCTCATGTCTTAGCAGATGTCCTATCATCCTGTCCCTTCTCGTTATTAGTGTTTTCCACATAATCCTTTCCTCTCCGATTCTGCGTAGAACCTCCTCATTCCTTACCTTATCAGTCGACCTAATTTTCAACATTCGTCTATAGCACCACATCTCAAATGCTTCGATTCTCTTCTGTTCCGGTTTTCCCACAGTCCATGTTTCACTACCATACAATGCTGTACTCCAGACGTACATCATCAGAAATTTCTTCCTCAAATTAAGGCCGGTATTTGATATTAGTAGACTTCTCTTGGCCAGAAATGCCTTTTTTGCCATAGCGAGTCTCCTTTTGATGTCCTCCTTGCTCCGTCCGTCATTGGCTATTTTACTGCCTAGGTAGCAGAATTCCTTCTTCATTGACTTCGTGATCATCAATCCTGATGTTAAGTTTCTCGCTGTTCTCATTTCTACTACTTCTCATTACCTTCGTCTTTCTCCGATTTATTCTCAAACCATACTGTGTACTCATTAGACTGTTCATTCCCTTCAGCAGATCATTTAATTCTTCTTCACTTTTAGTCAGGATAGCAATGTCATCAGCGAATCGTATCATTGTTATCCTTTCACCTTGTATTTTAATTCCACTCCTGAACCTTTCTTTCATTTCCATCATTGCTTCCTCGATGTACAGATTGAAAAGTAGGGGCGAAAGGCTACAGCCTTGTCTTACACCCTTCTTACACCCTTAATACGAGCACTTCGTTCTTGATCGTCCACTCTTATTATTCCCTCTTGGTTGTTGCACATATTGTATATGACCCGTCGCTCCCTATAGCTTACCCCTACTTTTTTCAGAATCTCGAACAGCTTGCACCATTTTATATAGTCGAACGCTTTTTCCAGGTCGACAAATCCTATGAAAGTGTCTTGATTTTTCTTTAGCCTTGCTTCCATTATTAGCCGTAACGTCAGAATTGCGTCTCTCGTCCCTTTACTTTTCCCAAAGCCAAACTGATCGTCACCTAGCGCATCCTCAATTTTCTTTTCCATTCTTCTGTATCTTATTCTTGTAAGGACCTTCGATGCATGAGCTATTAGGCTGATTGTGCGATAATTCTCGCACTTGTCAGTTCTTGCCGTCTTCGGAATTGTGTGGATGATACTTTTCCGAAAGTCAGATGGTATATCGCCAGACTCATATATTCTACACACCAATGCGAATAGTCATTTTGTTGCCACTTCCCCCAATGATTTTAGAAATCCTGATGGAATGTTATCTATCCCTTCTGCCTTATTTGACCGTAAGTCCTCCAAAGCTCTTTTAAATTCCTGTTCTAATACTGGATCCCCTATCTCTTCTAAACCGACTCCTGTTTCTTCTTCTATCACATCAGACAAATCTTCACTATCATATAGGCTTTCAATGTATTCTTTCCACCTATCTACTCTCTCCTCTGCATTTAACAGTGGAATTCCCGTTGCACTCTTAATGTTACCACCGTTGCTTTTAATGTCACCAAAGGTTGTTTTGACTTTCCTGTATGCTGAGTCTGTCCTTCCGACAATCATATCTTTTTCGATGTCTTCACATTTTTCCTGCAGCCATTTCGTCTTAGCTTCCCTGCACTTCCTATTTATTTCATTCCTCAGTGACTTGTATTTCTGTATTCCTGATTTCCTGGAACATGTTTGTACTTCTTCCTTTCATCAATCAACTGAAGTATTTCTTCTGTTACCCATGGTTTCTTCGCAGCTACCTTCTTTGTACCTATGTTTTCCTTCCCAACTTCTGTGATGGCCCTTTTTAGAGATGTCCATTCCTCTGCAACTGTACTGCCTAGTGCGCTATTCCTTATTGCTGTATCTATAGCGTTAGAGAACTTCAAACGTATCTCGTCTTTCCTTAGTACTTCCGTATCCCACTTCTTTGCGTATTGATACTTCCTGACTAATGTCTTGAACTTCAGCCTACTCTTCATCACTACTATATTGTGATCTGAGTCTATATCTTCTCCTGGGGATGCCTTACAATCCAGTATCTGATTTCGGAATCTCTGTCTGACCATGATGTAATATAATTGAAATCTTCCCGTATCTTCCGGCCTTTTCCAAGTATACCTCCTCCTTTTGTGATTCTTAAACAGGGTATTCGTTATTACTAGCTGAAACTTGTTACAGAACTCAATTAGTCTT
The DNA here is from genome assembly GCF_023864275.1 of Schistocerca cancellata. NCBI lineage: Eukaryota > Metazoa > Arthropoda > Insecta > Orthoptera > Acrididae > Schistocerca > Schistocerca cancellata. Next base: position 439,658,190 of record NC_064634.1, on the reverse strand, counting down.
TCTCCTCTTTCATTCCTTGTCCCAAGCCCATATTCTCCTGTAACCTTTTCTTCTACTCCTTCCCCTACAACTGCATTCCAATCGCCCATGACTATTAGATTTTCGTCCCCCTTTACATACTGCATTACCCTTCCAATATCCTCATACACTTTCTCTATCTGTTCATCTTCAGCTTGCAACGTCGGCATGTATACCTGAACTATCGTTGTCGGTGTTGGTCTGCTGTCGATTCTGATTAGAACAACCCGGTCACTGAACTGTTTACAGTAACACACCTACCTTCCTATTCATAACGAATCCTACTCCTGTTATACCATTTTCTGCTGCTGTTGATATTACACGATACTCATCTGACCAGAAATCCTCGTCTTCCTTCCACTTCACTTCACTGACCCCTACTATATCTAGATTGAGCCTTTGCATTTCCCTTTTCAGATTTTCTAGTTTCCCTACCACGTTCAAGCTTCTGACATTCCACGCCCCGACTCGTAGAACGTTATCCTTTCGTTGATTATTCAATCTTTTTCTCATGGTAACCTCCCCCTTGGCAGTCCCCTCCCAGAGATCCGAATGGGGGACTATTCCGGAATCTTTTGCCAATGGAGAGATCATCATGACACATCTTCAATTACAGGCCACATGTCCTGTGGATACACGTTACGTGTCTTTAATGCAGTGGTTTCCATTGCCTTCTGCATCCTCATGTCGTTGATCATTGCTGATTCTTCCGCCTTTAGGGGCAATTTCCCACCCCTAGGACAAGAGAGTGCCCTGAACCTCTATCCGCTCCTCCGCCCTCTTTGACAAGGCCGTTGGCAGAATGAGGCTGACTTCTTATGCCGGAAGTCTTCGGCCGCCAATGCTGATTATTTATCAAAATTTAGGCAGTGGCGGGGATCGAACCCGGAACCAAAGACGTTTTTATTATGAATCAAAGACGCTACCCCTAGACCATTTTTTTTTGTAAAGGAACAGGGATACAGGGATGTTGTTTTTATTTATTTATTTATTTATTTATTTTCCATAAAGATCACTCTGTTAAAAGGAACATGTAGATCATTTCATGGTATAGTATGTGCATTACATATGGAGCGGTGAGAGAAGCGTCAAATGTGCACACCGACTGCACCCGGCACATCCCAACTGCGTGGGGGGTCGAGGAAGACTGCGTGAAGATATCTGGCAAAGGTTTTCCCATAGTGTGACCATCTATGAACCTCATTGTGGGCTTGCTGCAAGAAATACCAAAAGTCGAGTCGCGACTTGGCAGCATCCCCATAGAGGTACGCGATCGTCCAGCCTTTGACCCAGTCTTGACCATTAGTCTATCAGCTTGATATTAATGACGTGCTGCGTGGCATGTGGAAGTGATGGCTATGGTACCATGGATATGACTCTTGGGTTGGAGAGGTAATCAGGCGTTTTTTTCGTTGCGGCGATTTCTTTTAACGAAATTTCAGTCTCCCACCAACACAAGGAGTGAGGACCATCGTAATAACGTCAGATATATTACCGAATTTATGAAGTGATACATAGTATAAACCTGATATTTACAACTTCTCTGTGCTGTTATGTGGTGAGGCGTTTGGTTACTTTAAGGTAGTTAGAATTTGAGGAGGCATCTTGTGACAAAGGTAGATCTTAGCGCTCCGTCATCAGCCAAAAATGAGTTAAATATTCCTGTGATGCTTGACGCAACAGATATTAAGATGATCAGAACAGATTTCTTTCCTACCTGACGAGAAAATTATTAGAGGAAATGTAGCCTATGCCATATTGTTATGTAATATTCACAACAAGCAACGATATTTTAGCGATGTGAAAACGCGTGTATGCACTGATTTCTTCTGTCTTCGAAAGTAGTTTGCATAAAAGGGAGAAAAATACATTTCGTGTGAGAAATTCGAGGTGTATGGTCAACAAAATTGGTGTCTCCGATTGGGTAAATTTGAATTTTTAAACTGGTGGGTGGGGGTGGGGGTGGGTTCTATGTCGGCGTGGAATTGCTTAGAACTACTGTACACATCCAAGCCACAGCTGTTTGCCTCGCACTGCACTGCGGCTGGTGGCAGGCGTTGTCACGAGGAGTCAGCGACTGAAAGCCGCCTCTGGTAGCCGAGTGGACGCCGGCACGGCAGCTCAGCGTGCTCGGTCGCATATGTAAATATCTCCTTCATTTCCGGCACACAAAGAGTGACTCCACTCCTCACACACTACACACTTAATCCACGATTCCCCCCGAACGTCTTTGGAAAATGCGCCTCCACAAAAAATACAAATGGCATCTTCTTCAGTAGGTTTTTCTTCCCCAACTGGGTGATCCAAATCTGACTCGCCTGAAGAGAAAGTTGGTGCATTGGACTCTTCATCTGAATCCTCAGATAACTCAAGCCGTTTCTTTGCGTGGTTTTTGCAGGAGGAGCTTCACGTTTTTTCTTGCTTTTGTCAGATGCTTTAGAAAGCTTCTGTTAACCCTTCAATAAGGAGTAACAAAAAAACTGAGTGAATCGATCAACAACGAACTTAAACGGATGTCTTACGACGTCCGCCCCGAGCAGATTCAACGAACAATAGCGAACAAAATGAGATTAAAAAAAAATGTGGTCAGCGTGGCAGAATGTCAATCCTAAGGGTCCGGGTTCGATTCCCGACTGGGTGGGAGATTTTCTCCGCTCAGGGACTGGGTGTTGTGTTGTCCTAATCATCATTATTTCATCCCCATCGACGCGCAAGTCTTCTAAGTGGCGTCAAATCGAACGACTTGCACCAGGCGAACGGTCTACCTGACATGAGGCCCTAGTCACACGACATTTAATTCAGCAACTGAAAGCAACGGATTACCTCAACCTGTGACCGGTAATAAGAATGCGCCGACCTGCCTGCTCTTGCCTGCAGCAGTGGGGGCTAGCGAAGTGACCAGTGTGTCTGGGAGGAGATAGAATTGGATGTGTGTTTTGCGTGAGCAGATTCTACATAACGGGTGTTTGCGCTGGACGATTATTCCAATCACATAAATTGATTGTTTGATTGTTTCGTGACTGCTCCCCGTGACTGTCAGGAGTTCAGGGAAATCTGGAGTCAACCATTAAACCTCACAATTATAGGCGGCATGTCGTGGACACACTGGCTTGTAGGTGGTTTTTGGCAGTGTTACTTGTGCGGTTTCTTATGTCGGAACGTTGTGATCGACAGATTAACCTGGCATTACAGAAGGCTTACAAAACGCATTTTACTAAGTGTTTGTGGAATTCGGACAAATTTTTGGGTATTTTGCTGGCATATACTGCCGCATAATCAGTGCAATTTCATTTCTAGACAGGTTCCGCGCATTGGACCGTGTAGCACTTATGTAGCTGCCGGTCGATGGAGTTGAACGGGTTTAATTGATGCTTTCTATTTGTTTCCGTGGAAACTTGAAATTTTTGGATTTCGGTGTTGCTCTCAACGTACACGGAGCTGCTTACCGTGTTTTGCCTATGTGGAGATTTCTGAGAAAGTTCCAGCAAACTACAGAGTAGGTGAAGAAAAATTGTCACGGAAAATGTCTATAATACTGATGTGGAACTCACCATTGTTAAAGAAGAGGAGAAATGCTCATGGCAGAAAATGTTGGAAACCGTGATTTCGATGCACCAATCGGTTGCTCCCACATGTCTATACAAGCGCATCTTGCGCATACTCTGTCCAGAGCACTTTTTTTGCTGTGTCATTACGTTGGGCTGAGTGTGAGAAATAGATGTGTTTAATGACCAGCTGAATACAACAAAAAGTGGTGCTCACGATGTAACAAAGCGTCTTCTTTGTCGAATATTACGAGGACAATTCGTGCAAAAATTTATCCGTAACTGTTTGTCTGAGAGTTTAACACTGTAAGTGTTCAGAAAAAATCACCTGAAAGATCTGTACCACGAAACGCAGCGGCAAAATGGCACGAAATGGTCTCTGCAGCGAATAAAAATCATAACTATTCGAAAAGACTTCTAACACCAAGAAACATTGCTCAACAGAAGGAAAGCCGGAAACAAACTCGGACGAAATCTCACACCGTTTATCTATGCAAGTGGGAATTAAGAGTTCATCGTGTTGAAACCTTACCCCAAGAAAGACCTGGATCTGTAACCTTACAAATTTGCTGTTGTGGGTGAGTTAAAGTGTCCAGACGAGCTCTCGCATGTTGAGTTCTGCCAATGGTTTCTGAATGAACTGGATTCGCGACTTTTGGGTGATCAGTTTTTCTTTTCTTCGGATCATAATACACTCCTGGAAATTGAAATAAGAACACCGTGAATTCATTGTCCCAGGAAGGGGAAACTTTATTGACACATTCCTGGGGTCAGATACATCACATGATCACACTGACAGAACCACAGGCACATAGATACAGGCAACAGAGCCTGCACAATGTCGGCACTAGTACAGTGTATATCCACCTTTCGCAGCAATGCAGGCTGCTATTCTTCCATGGAGACGATCGTAGAGATGCTGGATGTAGTCCTGTGGAACGGCTTGCCATGCCATTTCCACCTGGCGCCTCAGTTGGACCAGCGTTCGTGCTGGACATGCAGACCGCGTGAGACGACGCTTCATCCAGTCCCAAACATGCTCAATGGGGGATAGATCCGGAGATCTTGCTGGCCAGGGTAGTTGACTTACACCTTCTAGAGCACGTTGGGTGGCACGGGATACAAGCGTACGTGCATTGTCCTGTTGGAACAGCAAGTTCCCTTGCCGGTCTAGGAATGGTAGAACAATGGGTTCGATGACGGTTTGGATGTACCGTGCACTATTCAGTGTCCCCTCGACGATCACCAGTGGTGTACGGCCAGTGTAGGAGATCGCTCCCCACACCATGATGCCGGGTGTTGGCCCTGTGTGCCTCGGTCGTATGCAGTCCTGATTGTGGCGCTCACCTGCACGGTGCCAAACATGCATACGACCATCATTGGCACCAAGGCAGAAGCGACTCTCATCGCTGAAGACGACACGTCTCCATTCGTCCCTCCATTCACGCCTGTCGCGACACCACTGGAGCCGGGCTGCACGATGTTGGGGTGTGAGCGGAAGACGGCCTAACGGTGTGCGGCACCGTAGCCCAGCTTCATGGAGACGGTTGCGAATGGTCCTCGCCGATACCCCAGGAGCAACAGTGTCCCTAATTTGCTGGGAAGTGGCGGTGCGGTCCCCTACGGCACTGCGTAGGATCCTACGGTCTTGGCGTGCATCTGTGCGTCGCTGCGGTCCGGTCCCAGGTCGACGGGCACGTGCACCTTCCGCCGACCACTGGCGACAACATCGATGTACTGTGGAGACCTCACGCCCCATGTGTTGAGCAATTCGGCGGTACGTCCACCCGGCCTCCCGCATGCCCACTATACGCCCTCGCTCAAAGTCCGTCAACTGCACATACGGTTCACGTCCACGCTGTCGCGGCATGCTACCAGTGTTAAAGACTGCGATGGAGCTCCGTATGCCACGGCAAACTGGCTGACACTGACGGCGGCGGTGCACAAATGCTGCGCAGCTAGCGCCATTCGACGGCCAACACCGCGGTTCCTGGTGTGTCCGCTGTGCCGTGCGTGTGATCATTGCTTGTACAGCCCTCTCGCAGTGTCCGGAGCAAGTATGGTGGGTCTGACACACCGGTGTCAATGTGTTCTTTTTTCCATTTCCAGGAGTGTACCATTATTCAACCAGTCATCTAATTTATAAAAAAAATTCGTTTAAAGTTTGTTGTAATATATGATAATATGCAATAAAAGTTATATGAAAAGAGTATTTGTAAAATGTGAGGTGTGTGATGTTAGAGTGTTTTGTTGATCTATGTTTGTAAATTACGTAAAGAAGTATGTGAAATGTATAATTTACTATATAATATTCTGTCATGGATTAATGAAATGAGAATTTTCGTGTATGTAATTTTTTATATTTGTGTAAGTTGTCATTTGTATAAATTGGCAGACGCTTGGGAACAAAATGTAGGATATGTGTTACGTAAAAGATAGAGTGCTGTGGTTCTGTACAGAAGTTACTGTGGGAAGCATAAAAGGAGGCTTGGGTTTTTGGCTCTCTAACTGTAGACACAGTATTAGGCAGCAGTGAGAGAGGCAACATTCGGACGGAGCAGGCTATGTCTTGTCTGGAATTTGTTGCACAATAGCCTCGGATGAAGACCACTGAGTTGTTATGGCTTTGGTACAAGTTGCTGGGCTATATTACGGACGTTAAAACGACGCCAAGAAGAATTAATTTGTCCATACTTCAATAAACTAGTTCGCTGTATCATGGGTAGTGTAGCCGCCGTTACTATCCGCCACACCAATGTCTACAGCCAGCAGGTTATGAGCTGTTAATTAGAATTTTAGAAGCGCGAACCATTAATTCAAAATTACGTTTTTTGAATAATTATTGTCTTAAACATATATTTGAGTTCACCCTGTTATTTTATTCCTAATCATTCACCTATGCAGGGTACTTTCCTCGAGTTTGATTATTCCTAGCAAAAGTGTTATAATAACATTTGAACTGCTTTATTCAGTCTACAAGCACTAATTTTTATCTTTGAATAAATGTCTAAAAATAACTCTTGTGAAATAACTTTTAAAAATTGCACGTAAAAGGACTGTATGATTTACGTAGTAGAAGTGCTATAATGAAATTTTGCTTAAATACTGAAGAACGTGATTTCAGACAAATTTAACAGTTTTAATATTCTTACTCTCTTTGCCGCAATAAGTGAACGCGAGTAAATAAGGCTTGACTAAATACAGATAAAGTTCTTTCAGTTATAAATGAAATTTAGTAAAATTCAAAGAGTTGTAAATAGAAAACTGCGTATGTGGCTCAGTGAAACTGAAGCAGGATTGCAGAAAAATATTGAATGACAGTATAGAGTGACCACAATGTACCTTCGACTTTTGACAGATCATTTGTTAAGAGAAAGCTATAACCCAAGTGTTATAACAAATTTAAATGTATGGTTTAGAATATTTAAGTATTTAATTTATTTATTGGTTATACGTAAGGCAAACATAGAAGTCTCCCCGGGCCAATTTATTTTTTGTAAACGCATGATGATGATTAAAAATTCATGGCCCTTCTAGATCAAAACTATGTATGAAGGTGGGTGTAGTAGTTAAAATATTCCTGTGTCTTTCTCAGAACCACATTCTGAAAAGTTATATTTACTTGTATTCGTGAAATTAAGTTAGGCAACAGCAGGAAAATAGGCCGTTTACTTTCTCTGCTTTTTCGACACATAACCACTTCTTTGCATAGAGAGGTTGATGATCGTAAATCGATCAAACAAACCATTTAACGAACTTGGTGCAGAAAGATTCAGTATTATTCCATTTTTACTGCGTTTCTTCCAAACAGCTAGAAAACAATCTGGAAAAGGAACTAACAGTCTGATTTCTATATCCATTAGGCATACAGGGTGACAATTATTGAACAGTATGAAATTAAATCGTCATAACTTCTCAACGGTTTGCGTTATGACGTTCAAACTGCACGGCTGGCCGTGGCGCGTGATGGAAATTAGTATGCGCATGCATGGTTTGGTTTAGCGACGAAGCCTACTTTCATTGGGACTGGTTCGTCAATAAGCAAAACTGACGCATTTAGGGGACAGAGAATCCGAATTTCACGATCGAGAAATCTCTTCACCATCAATGGGTGACTGTGTGGTGTGCAAAGTCCAGTCACGGAAAAATAGGTGCGATATTCTTTAATAGCACGGTGCCTACCGAACGGTAAGACAAGCTGTCGTTCTTGCAAAGCGGAGCTCGACCCCGTTGAAGCAGGAGAGTGATGTCCTGGAGGAGCACTTTGGGGGTCACATTCTGGCTCTCGGATACCTAGAGGTCACTGGCATGGGCCTCGATTGGCTGACATATTCTCCCTCTCTGAAAACACGAGACTCCTTTTTGTGCGGCTATATTAAAGACAAGGTGTACTGCAGTAACCCCAAAACCATTGCTGAGCTGAAAAAAGCCATTCGGGAGGTCATCGACAGCATCGATGTTCTGACACTTCAGCGGATCATGCAGGATTTCGCTATTCGTCTGCGCCACATCATCACCAATGATGGCTGGCCTATATAACATGTCATAACCTAAATCCCAATATCTGTACTGACGTTTACATGTTGAATAAAAATTGTGCACACCGTAGTTTGCAACTAATTAACCTTTTTTTTGATATAGTTCAGTAATTGTCGCCTTGTACTTCACAGTCAAATACTGTAAAAGGGGCAGCATTATACGACAGTTGCGGAAATAAGGCACATTTTGTCGTGCATAGTACATGCACAATTCCAAGTATAATAGTGTTGCACCAGGGTTTTGCCGGGTTAGGACTATTTGTTCTGTTGGGGTATAGTGGTATAAGATAAGCGTCGTTCAGCCTGTTAGGGTATGTGATCTCAGAGAACACTCCAGAAAACCCGCATCAGTACTTTGAAAAACCGTTGTACCGTATCAAGATTACCCACCCAGTTTATTTCGCACACCCTGTAGTTGCTGTTAGCGGTGCATGTTGCCCTGCCAAGTGTCTATACCTCGGAAAGCCGGTAGGTTGCTTTATAAGATTTGTCGTTCAAGCGCCAAAACAGGAAAAAGGTACTTCAGGGATTAAAGGACGCGGTCATTCGAGACCGGGTCACCAGTGACGCAGGAGTGGGGAAGGATGGGCATGGAACTCGACTGTGCTCTTTTCAAAGGACCATCACATCATTCTCCTTAAGAGATTTAGGGAAACCATCGAAAACCAAAATTTCAGATGCCGACCTTCCAAATGCGACTCCAATTCTACCTCTACGTATGCTTACCTGATTTTTTTAGTTGTAGGGGCCTCAACAGTACCAGGTTTCCATCCTGCTTTTTTGTTCTCTCTCATCTTCATCAGCAACGTAAATGAGATACTGCGTTACATACTCTGATCCAAATTATGCACAGCAGGCTAAATACCGTAGTTACACAGATGAAAACCTACGCTTACTGATGGAAAATGGCAAATGACTCCACTAAAGCGAACAGTAAGAATGAAATTTCATGTCACCCACGGGTGTCATGCAGGTATCTTTTCAAGCAGCTATTAATTTTATCTGTGTAATTAAAATCGTCGTACATAATCCATGACAACTTGAGGAAAACAGTCATGTATGTCTCGTCCGCAGCTCGGGGTCTCGCGGTAGCGTTCTCGCTTCCCGAGCACGGGGTCCCGGGTTAGATTGCCGGCGGGGTCAGGGATTTTCCCCTGCCTCGAGATGACTGGGTGTTTGCATCATTCATAAAAGTGGCGAGATTAGACTGAGCAAGGGTTGGGAATTTGTACGGGCGCTGACAACCGCGCAGTTGGCGCCTCACAAACCAAACATCATCATCATCATTATCATCATCGTCATCATGTATGTTTCTACAACACTGAGAGAAAAATTATCTTTATTATCCATGAATAAATAAGGAATAAAATAATGTGTTAATCGATGTTAATACCAATCATTTATACATATACCGACTACACATATTCTACTAACTAATGACAAAAGAAAAAAATCCTGCCGGCCGTTGTGGCCGAGCGGTTCTAGGCGTTTCAGTCTGGAACCGCGCTGTCGCTACGGTCGCAGGTTCAAATCCTGCCTCGGGTATGGATGTGTGTGATGTCCTTAGGCTAGTTAGGTTTAAGTAGTTCTAAGTCTAGGGGACTGATGACCTCAGATGTTAAGTCTCATAGTGCTTAGAGCCATTTCAACCATTTTTGAGAAAAATGCTGTTTGATTTTGCGGTAATACTTCGATAAAGAAATATTTTGTTCGTTGTTTGTTATTTCGCTCAGTGACTATGTGTAGAATCAAAGTATCGATGATTTTCCAAATTTTTAAATGTCAATATGTATCCATGGCCGTCGATTTTAAACAATATCGATCGTAGTGCCTACAAATACTCAAACGGCGGAATAATGTTTTTCTTTTTGGAAAATATTTTGCGTTCAACCATATACGTTTACCGCCCTTGTTTTATTGTTAAAGGTGCATTCCAGAAAGACTGATTCATGCTATGTGATTGTGTCATGTAATAGACACACATCATCGAAAGTTTTGTACTACATGTCGCAGACGCTATGGAAAGAATATCTGATTTAGAGTAATGCGTTGGAGACATAAGAACTGTGGTTGCTGTTTTTTTGTTGTGGTCTTCAGTCCAGGGACTGATCTGATGCAGCTCTCCATGCTACTGTATGCTGTGCAAGCTACTTCATCTCCAAGTACCTACTGCAACCTACATTCATTCTGAATCTGCTTAGTGGAATCATTTCTTGGTCTGCCTCTACGATTTTTACCCTCCAGGCTGCTTCCCAATACTAAACTGATGATCCCTTGATACCTCAGAACATGTCCTACCAACTGATCCCTTCTTCTAGTCAAGTTGTGCCACAAATTCCTCTTCTTCCCAATTCTATTTAGTACCGCTTCATTAGTTACGTGATCTACTCATCTATCTTCAGCATTCTTCTGTAGCACCACATTTCGATAGCTTCTATTTTCTTCTTGTCTAAACTATTTATCGTCCACGTTTCTCTTCCATACAAATAATTTCAGTAAAGACTTCCCGACGCTTAAATCTATACTCGATGTTAACAAATTTCTCTTCTTCAGAAACGCTTTCCTCTGCATTGCCAGTCTACATTTTATATTCTTTCTCCTTCGACCATCATCAATTATTTTGTTCCCAAAATAGCAAAACTCATCTACTACTTCAAGTGTCTCATTTCCTAATCTAATTCCCTCAGCATCACCTGATTTAATTCGACTACATTCCATTATCCTGATGTTCATCTTGTATCCTCCTTTCAAGACATTGTTCATTCCGTTCAACTGCTCTTCCAGGTTCTTTGCTATCTCTGACAGAATTACAGTGTCATCGGCAGACATCAAAGTTTTTATTTCTTCTTCATGGATTTGTATCCTTTAGTGCATGCTCAATATACAGATTGAATAACATCGGGGAGAGGCTACAACCCTGTCTCACTCCCTTCCCAACCACTGCTTCCCTTTCATGTCCCTTGAGTCTTATAACTGCCATCTTGTTTCTGTACAAATTGTAAATAGCCTTTCGCTTCTTTTACTTGACCCCGTCACCTTCAGGATTTGACAGAGAGCATTCCAGTCAACATTGTAAAAGGCTTTCTCTAAATCAATAAATGATCGAAAAGTAGATCTGGATTTCCGTAATCTAAGATAAGTCGTACGGTCAGTATTGCCTCGCGTGTTCGAACATTTCTACGGAATCCAAGCTGATCTTTCCTAAGGTCAGCATCTACCAGTTTTTCCATTTGTCTGTAAAGAATTTGTGTAAGTATTATCGAATTTTCACACTCGTCAGCACCTGCTTTCTTTGGGATTGGAAATGTTATATTCTTCTTGAAGTCTGAGAATCCTTCGCCTGTTTGATACAGCTTACTCACCAGATGGAAGAGTTTTGTGAGGGCTGGCTCTCCTAATGCTATCAGTAGTTCTAAAGGTATGTTGTCTACTGCCGGGGCCTTGTTTCGACTTAGATCCTTCAGTGTTCTGTCAAACTCTTCACGAAGTATCATGTCTCCCATTTCATCTTCATCTACGTCGTCTTTCATTTCCATAATATTGTCCTCAAGTACATCGCCCTTGTATAGACCCTCCATATACACCTTCCACTTCGCTGCTTTCCTTTCTTTGCTTAGGACTGGTTTTCCATTTGAGATCTTGATATTCATACAAGTGGTTCTCTTTTCTTCAAAGGTCTCTTTAATTTTCCTGTAGGCAGTATCTATCTTACCCCTAAGGTATATGCCTCTCCTGTAGCCATCCTTGCTTAGCCAGTTTGCACTTCCCGTTGATCTCATTTTTGAGACGTTTATATTCCTTTTCGCCTGCTTCATTTACTGCATTTTTATATTTTCTCCTTTGATCAGTTACATTCAATATCTTTTCTGTTATCCAAGGATTTCCACTACCCCTCGTCTTTTTACCTACTTGATCCTCTGTCGCCTTCATTGTTTCATCTCTCAAAGGTTCCCATTCTTCTTCTGCTGTCTTTCCCTCGTTCTTGTCAATCGTTCCCTAATACTCTGTCTGAAATTCTCTACAATCTCTGGTTCTTTCAGTTTTCCCAGGTCCCATCTCCTCAAATTCCCACTTTTTTGCAGTTTATTCAGTTTTAATCTACAGTTAATAACCAATAGAATGTGGTCAGCAACCACATCTGCCCCTGGAAATGTCTTACAATTTAAAATCTGTTTCCTGAATCTCTGTGTTTCCATTATGTAATCTATCGGAAACCTTCCAGTGTCTAAAGTACTCTTCCACGTATACAACCTTCCTTCGTTATTCTTGAACCAAGGATTAGCTATGATTAAGTTATGCTCTGTGACATGGAGTCTTATGTGCTTTCGTATCATTTCTTATGTTTTATTTTTATTACTGTCCATGCAGTTTTCACTTTTTAATGGCTTAACGCCAAAAAGACAGTCGTTCGAATAAAATTATTCGGTAGCATTTGTCCAATACTTCGTGATTTAAAGAATTCATTACGACGGTGAACATTTGTAGATTTTGCTGTTAGTCTTCACAGGCTTTGCAATTCATTCCGATTGTACCTTTTCAAATATCATATGCTATCACGCTAATATTATACGTTTTGTGGGGTTGATTACATATGGGTTATACCAGTGTAGGATGCTATACAACATCTACGTTGCCGTTGGGATATTATTATAGAAATTCTCCGTTAGTAGCCTATTCTCAGCACACACTGAGACCTGAAAAAAAGGCAATAAATTTCCCTTTTGAGGCTGCAACTGTTGCGTGGCGAGACGGATATGGAAAGAAATTGAAAGGGAGTGAAAGCAAGTTGCAGTTACGAAGTTCATGGAACAGTCCACTACACTCCAGAGGACAATTTCCTTCTCTGCCTCTGGAAGATTCACTTTCAGAGAGGTTAGCGGGGAAACCTTTTTACCCGTTAAGTAGAGAGGAGCGGGGCACCTTCTTAATAATAGGAACGAGGGCTCTCCCGGGTGTCCTTAGGAATAAATGGGGAACGGCGACTCTTGCCTCCACAGGGACGCCGCCGCAGCTGCAACCGGTCGCAAACCGACGTCGGCCAATGTTCGTGCGTGGACCGAAGCAACTCCTCTACACATACAACAAACGCACACATACACAACTTATATCCACAGAATAGCATGTATACTCTCAGCAATACAGTATTACATGTAAATCTACAGGCTTTTTTTAAAATCTTCTGCCGGCCTGGGTGGTCGAGTGGTTCTAGGCGCTACAGTCTGGAACCACGCGACCGTTACGGTCGCAGGTTCGAATCCTGTGTGTGATGTCCTTAGGTTAGTTAGGTTTAAGTAGTTCTAAGTTCTAGGGGACTGATGACCTCAGCAGTTAAGTCTCATAATGCTCAGAGCCAAAATCTTCTGGGTTATTAGGCCGCGTCATATTTCTTCTAAAAGGATCATTTTAGAAGAAATATGACGCTGCCTAATATCCCAGAAGATTTTAACTACAGTATTACATGTAGTGGCCAACGGCCTTGACGCAGTGGTAACACCGGTTCCCGTCAGATCACCAAAGTTAAGCGCTGTCGGGCTGGACTAGCACTTGGATGGATGACCATCCGGGCTGCCGAGCTCTCGGCCATTGTGAGGCAAACTGAGGAGCTACTTGATTGAGAAGTAGTCGCTTCGGACTCGGAAACTGACATACGGCCGGGAGAACGGTGTGCTGACCACATGCCCCTCCATACCCGCATCCAGTGACGCCTGTGGACTGAGGTTGACACGGCGGCCGGTCGGTACCTTTGGGCCTTCATGGCCTGTTCGGGAGGAGTTCAGTTCAGTTTATTACATGTAGTCGGTCGACATAACTACGTTAACATAGGGAACGATTACTGTGCAGAGTGTGAAATCAACTAAACAAAAAGCATTTCTCATTGTTTCAAAACGGATTCGTAAATTGGAATAAATTAGATTCCCGGCACTGGGAGTACATGAGTGGAACTCTCAGTAAGGGCGAGTTATAATTAATAGTGGGAACTGACACGGATAAGGAAAGCAAAGACGTTGGCGTAAACATACGTCTAAAACTAGCCGTTTGTAAGATAATTCAGTGGGAAGCGTTGTCATAATAGAAATGTAAGGGAAGGTGTCACAGAATGACATACCATAAGGGAAAAATTCTAGTATGGGTAGGTTTTTTGAATTATAATCTTTAGTTTTTCTAAGTTGACGTGAAAAACTACTAACTACTCAGTGATCCATGAAAGAAAATTACACTCATGCTCATAAATTAAGGATAATTGCAGATTGTAGTGCCACACAACGTGGCACTACACAAAACTGGCGCTAATAGCATAGGAACATAGAGAACTTACACTACACAGATCTGTATGTCCACGGTATTGGTGATAAGATGAGGAAACCGTCCCGAAACACATGTGTTGCAATACGCCACTGTTTCTTGCGCATGTACCCCGACATCAATGTGGGATATGATCGCCATGCACACGTACACAGGCCGCACAACGGGTTGGCATCTTGCACCAGTGCCCGTCAGAGCTCCTGAAGTGCCGTAGGGGTTTGCAGACGTGCAGCGACACGACGCCCGAGAGCATTCCGGACGTTCTTGATGGGGTTTAGGACTGGAGGACAGGCAGGCCACTCCATTCGCCTGATATCTTCTGTTTCAAGGTACCCCTCCACGATGGCAGCTCGGTGGGGCCGTGCGTTATCATCCATCACGAGGAAGGTGGGACCCACTGCACTCCTGAAAAGGCGGACATACTGGTGCAAAGTGACGTTCCGATACACCTGGCCTGTTACAGTTCCTCTGTCAAGGACAGGCAGGGGTGTACGTGCACCATTCATGATCCCGTCCCACACCATCAAACCACGACCTCCATACAGGTCCCTGACAAGGACATTAAGGGGTTGGTATTTGGTTCCTGGTTCACGCCAGATGAAAACCCGACGAGAATTGCTGTTGAGACTACCTGGACTCGTCCGTGAACGTAACAGGGTGCCACTGTTCCAATGACCATGTATTATGTTCCTGACACCAGGCTTTTCAGGCTCTCCTGTGACCAGGGGTCAGTGGAATGCACCTTGCACGTCTCTGGGCGAGTAAACCATGAACCATGTCTGTTCAGTCGTTTGTGGACTGTGTGTCTTGAGACAACTGTTCCAGTGGCTGTGGTAAGGTCCCGAGCAAGGTTACCTGCAGTACTCCGTATCCGTCTGCGGGCACTGATGGTGAGATATCGGTCTTCTTGTGGTGTTGTACACTGTGGACGTCCCGTACTGTAGCGCCTGGACACGTTTCCTGTCTGCTGGAATAGTTGCTACAATCTTGAGATCACTCTTTGTGGCACACGGAGGGCCCGTGCTAAGAACTGCTGTGTTTGACCAGCCTCCAGTCGCCCTAGTTTTCTACCCCTCATAACGTCATTAATATATCTTCTTTGGGCCATTTTCAACACACAGTCACCATTAGCACGTCTGCAAACGTCTGCACACTTACTCGCTGCACGGTACTCTGACACGCACCGACACACCTCTGCGGATGAGGACTGCTGCCAGCGCTACCGTGCGACGACCGCAGGTTAAATGCACCGCATGGTCATTCCCCTAGGTGATTTAAACACGCAAACTGCCCACCAGAGCGTTGTTTCACCATGCCTCAGCATTATCCTTAATTTGTGAGCATGAGTGTATACATACCGGTGTATTCATTTGAGTTTATGTCTTCCAATGCTCTCTGAAGGAATGCAATGACAAATGGTCTCCAGTAGCTTACAAATACGCCTATGTTTCATAATGAAATCGTGTGATAATCGTATTTTGGTTTTAGCAGGTACGTACCGGTAGGTGAAAAAAAATAAAAAAAACAAAAACAAAACAAAGCGACCTCGCGCGTTAGTTGGGAGATCCGTGTTCGAATCCCCGTTCCCGGTCTGGCACATGTTTTTACCTGCTACCATCAATTAATTTCGATGCACAAATGCGGCTAACGTCTAGAAAACATTTTAAGTTGCAGATTAAATACTGTAGGATTAAGGGCAGAAACTTACAAAAATTTCCGTGAATGGAAGTTTCAGTTGCTCACTTTCACTTAGCCTTAAGCTACAAACATTTCCATAAGCACATGTAGCAGCAGGCGCTATACTTTGATTAACTTTTTAAATTAGAAATACGAGCATGGGAAAGTCAGATAACATTAAAAACTCTTCATGTTTCAATACGTTATTTTAAATAACGTGTTGATAGTTTTCTACCGCTTATGAGCACTTCCATGTCACAGTTTTGTTGAATCTCCACTCATGCGTCCTAGAACTATGTTCTACATTTTGCTCGACTTTCTTATGGCATTAACTTACTGCGCCAGTTCCAGCCTCGCAGTCTAGCACGAGTGCGATAAAAGTTAACTGCAGATTCCTTGCCTTAAAAGTTACGTGGTATGTTGTAAACGTGTCGGGCGCGATCTTTGTACCGGCCGTTGTTCTGATGTTTCAGGGCTATAGCTCTGCCTTCCCAGTCCAAAGTTCCATCATGGAATTTGTAGCTAGCAACAATACCTCACACAGAAGAAACAACAACAGTCGGAGATCTGTAGAGGAAAAAAAAAAAAAACGATTAGTTCTTGGACAACACTTTATCAAGCACAGTACCGAAATGCGTGGTATACTCAGCAGGTTTCACATTCATCCTGTAGCAGAACTGGAAAAATATGATCAACCAAAAATCGTCAGCAAAATTTGCTTATGGAATCATCCCTCTCTTTGGAACACATATGTTCCCCGTAGTAGATTAGAAATTTTCTTTGTAGTACGCAATTAATTCGTACACTCTCTATTTTTGTTGTATTATTGTTTTTGTGGTTTCTTTCGTGTATAAACTTTCTAATCACTATTGCATAAATCATCTACTGACTCGTCGAGTGACCAAGTAGCTTTGAATCACACAGAACGGGAAGAAAAGAAATGAATGGATAAATAAAACTAAAATCAATCAATCCTTAGAGATAGTATAATGTTTAGGAAATTAAGTCGTAACAAAACTTAGCCTTCTGCTAATATTTCGACTGTAAACCTTTCAACGATCCGTAAGAACTGAGGGTTAAGTGATGCCAGGTTGCATACCAGTAGTTTGAGCCGATTGCGCTTGCTCGCCGTGAACGATGTTTTGTTATAAAAAAAATGGTCCAAATGGCTCTGAGCACTATGGAGCTTAACTTATGAGGTCATCAGTCCCCTAGAACGTAGAACTTCTTAAACCTAACTAACCTAAGGACATCACACACATCCATGCCCGAGGCAGGATTCGAACCTGCGAACGTAGCGGCAGCGTGGTTCCAGACTGTAGCGGCTAGAACCGCTCGGCCACTCCGGCCGGCTGTTTTGTCATAAATTCTTCTTTATGAGAACTAACTATAGCAAGTACCGGGCTTAACTGGTTTCCACACTCATTAGGCCAAAACCGCCATCAACGTTAAATAGATCACTTGTCAAACATACTTCAATGCAACTTCCTGGAAGATTAAAATGTGCGCCAGACCGAGAATCGAACACGGGGCCTTTACCTTTCTCGGGAAAGCGCTCTACCATCCGAGCTACCAAAGAACGACTCAGAACAGGTCCTCACAGCTGCAACTGTTCGGCCACTAGCTAGTTCTGTAAGATCTGCCGTAGAGCTTCTGTGAAGTTTAGAAGGTACTGGCGGAATTGTAGGTGGTAGTAGGCGTTGTTAGTCGTGCTTGGGTAGCTCAGATGGTCACTTGCCCGTGAGAGGCAAAAGTCTTTGTCCGGCACACAGTTCTATCCTGCCAGGAAGTTTCATATCAGCGCACACTCCGCTGCAGAACGAAAGTTTTCTTCTGGATATTTCAATGGCTTCCGTGAAAATCGAATTACAGGAAGGTGGTGCAGATGCTGAAATCCAGACATGATCTGTCCAAATTCAATGTTCGGCCATGGATGTAGCTGGCCCTTTCCGACCAATATTTGTGACAAAATATCCTTTAAACAGGGTATATCGCTGCGCCCGTATGGTTTATTTGCCTATGATCTTGCGTGTACGCATGCGGAATTGCGTCACCCTGCTGGTATATGACGTGAATGCGAGCGCTTGACTGCCGGTCTATTAACAGAAGACAAAGTTAGTTTAAGGATGAACTCGTTCAGATTTTGCGACTCAAGTAATATGACGTAAGAATAAGAAGTTTCAGCCATGCTTGGTTGAAAGTAGTTCACACATTCCACAAATATGCTATACATATTTCACTCGTAGAACTCCCACAAGCAGTTCTCATCGGAAGTGTCACCACTCACAGTATGTCATAAGGAGTTGTCATTTGATACTAACATCACTTCTTCCCGATTATTTTTACACGTCGCTTCGTTTCCACCTACACTCACACGAACAGGGAAAATTGTCAAAACTAATTCTGGCAGCACCGAAAGCTACTGATTCGGTGCTAATATCTGTCTTCCATTATTTTTCATGGGAAACCCTTCCCAGCGTCAGTTTTGATTTAGGAAAATATATAATGATGGCTTCCGTGTTATTACACTTTCGAGAAACTTTGTTCCGTACCGCATTGACCTTTGCTAAACGAAGCACTTTTGTATGAAGGCTAAGCCGTGTTTGCGCCTGATCAACAGACGCTGCACATTGTTGCTTATCCTGTAAGGACGATCACCCATAGTCATTAAAGTACCAGGGCGTTCAGTAACCGACACAACACGTTTTTTCTCGGCCACTTTCGGTCGAAGAAATGCGAAATTTGCTGTGGGACATCATGGAATATTCCTGCTTCAGCCCCTTCAGTTTCATGGAGTTGCGATAGGTGGCGGCGCTATTCGTAGCTTAGAAACTATCGTCTATAATGGAGATGCATTCCAGACGGACAGAGGAAAAGAAGAGCTTTTTATATATTCATAACCGCTTGCAGAAGGTCTTCGGAGACCTGGCAATGAGCAAAAGCATGGTGAGTCGGTGGGCGGGGCGTCTGTTATCGCAACAACATCACTCAAACATGTCCGCTCTCCCGCGCGATGGCCTGTCGCACACAGTTGTGACTCTCCAGTGTTGAAATGTGTGGGAATTTTCATTCTAGGTGATCGACGGACCGCAGTCAAATACCCCGCGTCACAAGTGGGCGTCTATGTGGGTAGTACTGACACACTCGTCCGCTAGTTGGGGTACACTAAAGTGTATGTCCGCTGGCTTTTTCGCCGCCTGTCACAAGACCACAAAGAACAACGAAGGATCATCTGTGCCGAGTCGCTTGCTCGTTACGAGGTTGATCGTCACAACCGATGAAACAAGGGTTCATTACTTCTAACCAGACACAAAACAGCAGTCCATGGAGCGGCGCCACACCACATCTCCTTCGAAGAAAAGTTTTAATCGCACATACTCATCCGGTAAGATCATGGCGACGTTTTTCTGATACTCTGAGTTATTCTATTTCCTCCCTCACGGTGCAACGATCAACTAGAAAGTATTACGCTACTCTCAGGAAATAGAAGGAACGACTTCGGTGTGTTCGTCGCCAGAATGCAATCGAACCTCTCCTTCTCAAAGCCCATCACAAGTCTGCGCAACCCACATGAGCCCACAAAACTTAATGGGACTGTTCTTCCTCATCCATTCTACAGCCCGAATCTCACACCTTCCGATAACCATTTGTTTGGCCCAATGAAGGAGGCAATACACGGGATAGGAGATTGCTGATGCAGTAAGACGTTGACTCCGACGTCCATCAGTATACTTTTACCATGAGGGCACACTGGCTACCCCGCTAAGGTGGCTTTAGGTCGTGACACTGAACGCAGATTATGTTGCAAAATAGTGTTTTGTAGCCAAAAGAGTGCGGATTAATATGATGTATTGGAATCCTGAACAAAACCAACCTGCTTACGGAAAGAAGTGTGTTGCATTACTCATTGACCACACCTCGTGTACCAGAAAAGTAAAGTAAGACCTATAATGTCCATGTTATACATTAATTAATCACCGGAGAAATCACAACAATTTCACAAGTCATGAGGTTATCAACGAGCATGTTCCAGCATGATTATTAGAAAATAACAACTTGGGGTGAAGGCAGCTGTTAATATAACCGAGACTTAAGTTATGCAAACTTCTATAAGTAAAATGAAATAGCTGTCTACTGCGTGGCTCATGACATGCAGACAGCATGAGTCATGTTACACTTGTCTTGACGGATAGGCACAAATATGTACAGCGGATTGTTGTAACCAGCACACTTACAGTTGTAGCAAATGACAGGCTCCGATTTGTTAAGCGTATTCTGGGAATATTATTATGCAGTTGACTTCTACGACTTGTATTGTGTTGCACATTAGCACAGGACATACGCTGAAGACCAGTTGGGGTCAAAGGCCTATGCAGACAATCACGTTTGGAAGTAGGTATTCCCATGGCTTGCCCAAGTTTCTTACTGCTTATAGATTCTTAGCAAAAGACACAGGATAATTTCATGATTAGATATTTAAGATAATTCTCATTTATTGTTCCGTCTCAATTGCACTTATTTAAAAATTTTATTACATGTTTCGATTACTCTGGATCATCTTCAGATCTAAGTAATTCCATCAGCAATCCATCTTGACTACTCAGAACAACATATCAGAGTACTGTATATAAAATACACTACTGGCCATTAAAATTGCTACACCACGAAGATGGCATGCTACAGACGCGAAATTTAACCGACAGGAAGAAGATGCTGTGATATGCAAATGATTAGCTTTCAGAGCATTCGCACAAGGTTGGGACGGTAGGCGACACCTACAACGTGCTGACATGAGGAAAGTTTCCAACCGATTTCGCATACACAAATAGCTGTCGACCGGCGTTGCTTGGTGAAACGTTGTTGTCATGCCTCGTGTAAGGAGGAGAAATGCGTACCATCACGTTTCCGACTTTGATAAAAGTCGGATTGTAGCCTATCGCGATTGCGGTTTATCGTATCACGACATATCTGCTCGCGTTGGTCGAGATCCAATAACTGTTAGCAGAATATGGAATCTGTGGGTTCAGGAGGGTAATACGGAACGCCGTGCTGGATCCCAACGGCCTCGTGTCGCTAGGAGTCGAGATGACAGGCATCTTATCCGCATCGCTGTAACGAACCGTGCACCCACGTCTCGATCCGTGAGTCAACAGATGGGGACGTTTGCAAGACAACAACCATCTGCACGAACAGTTCGACGACGTATGCAGCAGCATGGACTATCAGCTCGGAGAGCATGGCTGCGGTTACCCTTGATGCTGCATCACAGGAGCGCCTGCGATGGTGTACTCAACGACGAACCTGGGTGCACGAATGGCAAAACCTCATTTTTTCGGATGAATCCAGGTTATGTTTACGGCATCATGATGGTCGCATCCGTGTTTGGCGACATCGCGGTGAACGCACATTGGAAGCGTGTATTCGTCATCGCTATACTGGTATATGGTATGGGGTGCCATTGGTCACACGTCTCGGTCACCTCTTGTTCGCATTGACGGCATTTTGAACAATGGACGTTACATTTCAGACGTGTTATGACCCGTGGCTCTACTCTTCATTCGATCCCTGTAAAATCCTACTTTTCAGCAGGATAATGCACGACCGCAGGTTGTAGGTCCTGTACGAGCCTTTCTGGATACAGAAAATGTTTGACTGCTGCCCTGGGCAGCACATTCTCCAGATCTCTCATCAATTGAAAACGTCTGGTCAATGGTGGCCGAGCAACTGGCTCGTCACAATACGCCAGTCACTACTCTTGATGAACTGTGGTATCGTGTTGAAGCTGCATGGGCAGCTGTACCTGTAGACTCCATCCAAGCTCTGTTTGACTCAATGTCCAGGCGTATCAAGGCCGTTATTACTGCCAGAGGTGGTTGTTCTGGGTACTGATTTCTCAGGATCTATGCACCCAAATTGCGTGAAAATGTAATCACATGTCAGTTTTAGTATAATATATTTGTCCAATGAATTGCCATTTATCATCTGCATTTCCTCTTGGTGCAGCAATTTTAATGGTTTTAATGGCCAGTAGTTTAGCTTCTCGCATACAGTTTTGAGTTCTCTCAAGACGATTATGTGGATTATAGTGAATTTATACATAGTTAAACTTGTGCTGTGTTTTGGACGATCTATTCGTTGATGTTACTTAAATTCTGATCATACCTTTTTCTTTCCTTCACTATGTAAAAGATAGCAGCGAAATGCAGTTAAACACGAACGTGATTTAATGTAATATATTGCGTGGAAATGAACTAAGAGCTCTATTACTGTTCAATCACGCCATTGGTGAAAACCCACTGGAAGCTTCAGAAACTCACTATAACTGTAAAGTATCCAAGAGTACCCGTCCGAGCGCCCTAATGTGGAATGAAGAAGACATCTAATTGCAGGAAAAGCAGATGGCAGACTGAGATTCAGTTGAAAAATGAGAAATAAATGTAGTTCATGCACGAAGGAAGTGGCTTACGACCACTCTTAGCAACGAGGATTAACAGAAGAGAGAGAGAAGACCCAACATAAAGTTTTATGTACCGTCAAGAGAAGCGTTGTGTATGACCGAGAGCTTTTGCTGTTGAAATTCCGAGAACGTACGTTCGAAGAAGAGTTGGACGACGCATTACTTCCTCCCACATATGTTTCG
Organism: Schistocerca cancellata; assembly: GCF_023864275.1. NCBI lineage: Eukaryota > Metazoa > Arthropoda > Insecta > Orthoptera > Acrididae > Schistocerca > Schistocerca cancellata. The sequence continues at coordinate 439,635,469 of NC_064634.1, read as the reverse complement.
CGAAGTGACCAGCACGAGAAAATCAAATCAGACGTCCTACGGAAATTCCTCCGACGAGTGAGGGGGAACACAGGACGGGGAAACGAAAGCATTACCCGAGGTACCCTCTGTTGTACACCATAACGTGGCTTGCGGACTATAGTCGTAGATGCAGACCTAATTAGAACAGCGGAGGACATCGAGAATACTCAAAGAATGGCGTCACAAACTGTCGCAGTTTTACTGGCTTCAACATTAATGTACCTATGATACCAGAGTCAAAAGTAATAAGTAAGAATATTCCTAAAAACAGAAAATGTGGCATGATGTTTTATCAGAGCTAATGCATCTGTTTGAACTTGCCCTCTATCACTATAACGTTCTACCTGAAAACAAAATTTACCAGCAGCATGAAGGTCTGGTCATAAGATCAAACCTGTGAGCATATCTTTCTGAAATTTTCATTCAAAATTTAGAAAATAAACAGATACTGTAAATGGGCTGTTCAGGTTTTTATATTGGTAACGCCACGTAGTGTTCTGTACGAAAATCGCTGCGCCGGCCAGAGTGGCCGTGCAGTTCTAGACGCTACAGTCTGGAGCCGAGCGACCTCTCCGGTCGCAGGTTCGAATCCTGCCTCGGGCATGGATGTGTGTGATGTCCTTACGTTAGTTAGGTTTAATTAGTTCTGAGTTCTAGGCGACTGATGACCTCAGAAGTTAAGTCGCATAGTGCTCAGAGACATTTGAAAATCGCTGACTGCGCTGCGCGCAGTCTGTGGCTGGTTGGACTCATTGTTGGGATATTCGCTTGTGTAGCATTTGGCAGTATATATATATAGATAATGACTTTTGAGCACTATTAAGGTAAATACATTGTTTGTTCTCTATCAAAATCTTTCATTTGCTAACTATGCCTATCAGTAGTTAGTGCCTTCAGTAGTTAGAATCTTTTATTTAGCTGGCAGTATTGGCGCTCGCTGTATTGCAGTAGTTCGAGTAACGGAGATTTTTGTGAGATAAGATACGGGTTATTGTTAGTGAGGGCCATTCTTTTGTGGGGATTATTGAAAGTCAGATGGCGTTGCGCTAAAAATATTGTGTGTCAGTTTATTGGTTGGTTGGTTGGTTTTGAGGAAGGAGACCAGACAGCGAGGTCATCGGTCTCATCGGATTAGGGAAGGACGGGGAAGGAAGTCGGCCGTGCCCTTTTAAAGGAACCACCCCGGCATTTGCCTGGAGTGATTTAGGGAAATCAAGGAAAACCTAAATCAGGATGGCCGGACGCGGGATTGAACCGTCGTCCTCCCGAATGCGAGTCCAGTGTCTAACCACTGCGCCACCTCGCTCGGTTGTCAGTTTATTGATGATCAGAACAAGTAAAGAGAGAATTGCCTGAGTACGTTCAGTTTTGCTCAGCTGTTTGAAAATCAAATAACGTAAGAGTTTTACCAGCATTGTCATTCTTTGCATGCTAAGGGGAAGTTTCAATACCCATTAGTAAAAGATATTACTGCTACAGATGTACGTAGGCTATAATTTTAGTTTTTAATGGAAGCAAAGAAAAACGACTGAAGGATCCACTTCAATAACTTACGTAAAATGTCTAGTGTACCATAGACCATGAAAGGAGTTAGACGTCTCTTGGACCTCATTGTAAACGTAGGAAATAAGCCCCATAACTAAATTATGGATTACAAGCGAAATACACACAAAACATAACACGTCATGCGACCCTAGTATTATATAAAATGGTGGTATACAGAAATATAATTGACTGGTCATTAAAAGTAGTTCTTTCTGAACCACAGCTGACAGAACATATCCTACTAGTAAAACAGGTAGTTGTAAAATATTGTTACAATCCAAACATAACACGAAGTGGACTCAGTTGCGAGAGATATCAGTGTGAAATGATGTAACATGCTACTTATTGAAATGACATGCACGAAAACAACAAAAATTCTAAAAAGAAAAAAGAATCGTAAATGGAGAATAAAAGAACAAAGTTGGACAGATCTTGTCACCTAAGGTCAACTTAAGAAGCAAATTAAAACTAACAGAAGTTTACAAGATTATACTCGAAGCTAATGAAAAGTACTACATTGATCAGACAGGTAAGAACTCTTAAAATTAAATGGAATGGGGCCCACTTCCGTTAATTAATCAAGACAGATCCTCTGTTGTAAAGCATCTCTTACGTCGCTACAGATGAACTACAAGACGTAATGCACTCTCGTAGCATATTCCACACGCAGGGATTAGGAAGAAAACTGTATAAAATGAATGTACTTGAAATATATAAATATGACATATGCGCAAGATGTCGTAAACGACAAAATTCAGTATAAATCCTTGGGAGCTAAAACCATAAATTAATTGTAATATGTTTGAAAATGGAATGGATATGGGCAAGGCATAAGCGCATACATGGTCGATAGTCATGAAACTAAGTACTGTGCTGAATACCAAGAGGTAAGAAAACGGAAACAGACCGCATTGACTGAAGGTGGGAAATGAAACATGCAGCAGAATGGTGGATGATGCATGCATCAAAAGATCATGGTGCACATAAAAGTCTGGAGAGACATTTATCCATCATTAATGCCAAATGCTGCTGTTGCTGCTGATGTTGATTATGATGATGACTATAATGATGATATAACTTAATATTACGTCAGCTTGTGTAGCTGAACGCTTCAACGTTTTGCAAACTTCTTTTTACAAAAGTTACATATAAATATTTTATTGCGTCATTACTTATATAGTGTTATCATGACAGAGAACATCTCAAATCAAGGAACGGAAAAATGTATCAACTGAAGACAGAGGTTTCTTCCCTATATGAATAATGGAAATTAAAATCAAAGTTAGTAGTTACTAATTACGAAGTTTATCATTTGTTTATAAACGTTAGCAAAATAGAGTGACAGAGCAGGTCTGTCCCTCATCGTTGTGTACAAAATCATAAAGCACTGGAAATTTCACACTTACTTCAACATCATCGTCTTTTGTCCCTGCAAGACGAGGTGACCCTATTTTACACTGAAATTATTTCGATTCTTTGGTCATCCGGATGTTTCACATTTTAATTTTACCACGATTTGATATTATACTGTACCATATATTGAATGTCAAAATGTCAAGAAAGCGGAAAAATTGAAGCATTTGGAAGACAAGTAGTAATGTATGTTATCTTGCGAACTGGATTTGTAGGATTTATTCTAACAGCATTGAAAATATTTACAGTATGAATGAATGTAGATACAGAGCATACTAACTAATGCAGAGTAAGAAACAAAAAAATAAGTACGCAATTTCTTACACAGAGAAGACAACCTGTGTGAGTTGTTAAGGCCCTGCATAGTGATTAAAAATACAAGTAGAGAATATTATGGATGAAAATAGGTTTTCCGACTGCAAAATACTGGTGTGTCAGCTATGAGTGAACAACATATTTATCACAGCAGCGGACGTCAGAGAGACAGCTACAGTATCAGCGTTCCATTACAACGTAAAAACTTTATGGCATCATTATTCTTGATATTCTGTGGCATACAGCAGATAAAAGAATAATATTTTCAAGTAAGTATCTCATATATTATGCGTCTCCGTATTCCTCGAAGCAGTGCGAAGATCCGTAAAGGACCTCGGAAGGTCTTACGACCAGAAGAACGTCTATAACCATACCGTATCACAAATAATGGTTGAAGCATAAACCAGAAGAAGTAAAGGACACTCTTTGAAGCAAATAACGTGAAGTAATAACACAGTTTTAATAAACTCTATCTTTCTCATTTCTTTATCAGTATACATGAAAAATAAATTCACCAGAATAACTTGTTATTTTACTTTTATCAAGAAAAGTTTTTTTTAACTGTAAATTGTTATACAAAACTTCAGAAGTGAGAGGACTACAAAAGTGAAATAAAGAATCAACAGCATTTTAAAGGCATATTTGTAAAGCTGTATTCTTGTAGATGTGTGTCAAGCTTATTGCTAGTCGTCGGTAGAGAACAAACGCCTTCATTAACCTACACAAAGTATCACCAAAATAAACAAGCTTCGCAGTTTTCTCAAGACATTTGAAGACTTGGAGTGTGCGTTGCTATGGAATACAAAATACTGAAAATACACTAGGTGTCAACGTCACTAGCTGATGACATGTTTAACAGAAACCTAATGACGCACATTAATAATATCATAGTAGCAATTTTGTGATACAGATGTCAATATGAGTAATCGATAAAGGCTAAGGATAAATCTAATTACGTACAGTAATAACGGAATTACAATAAGGGACTCAAACGAGGCTGTATACTGTCGCCAGTCTTAATGTATATACATATGATTTGGTTAAAAACTGGAGACAGGAAGTAAATCCGAGTATACAGATTAGTAGAAATAAGTATCTTTATGTCCTTTCCTACACAGATGATAGTGCCATGTAGGAAAAAAATGAAGATATGCTACAAAAATCAGTCTCTAAATTAAATCAGTCAGGGAAAAGAGAATACATCAACAAAGAAAATTAAAATCATAGCTCATCACGGGAAATACCGCATATGACAAACACAACTTGAGCAAGCCTCCAAGTAATTTTTTTAGCTGTGAAGTAAGCTATGACATGGCAGGGACATAGAAAATAAGATTAACAAAAATCAGTCAATATGTGGAATGATGAAACATTTCAGAAAAAAATAACGAAAGAAACGAAATCAAAATTTTATAAAACCAAGTCTACACTTGTATTGTTACATGGAAGTGATCCCTATGAAAAGCGACAAAAGCAAATTACAAGCAGCAGAAATGAGATTTCTTAGAAAAGGCATTACCAGGGAAGACCGTATAGCAAATGAAGATATTAGGAATGAACTGGATATTTATGATGTTAATAAAAAGACTGAACAAAATAAAACATTAATGAAACATGACCTACAGATAATGAATGGAGAGAGACTCCAATGTCTGGCCAGGATATAAGTGACAAGAGGAAGAAGGGAGGTAGGAAGAATGAGGTGGTAGAGAGACGTGAAGACGGAATAGACAAAAGTGACAGTAGAAGGAAAAGAAGAAGAAGAAGAAGAAGAAGAAGGAGGAGGAGGAGGAGGAGGAGGAGGAGGAGAAGACTGTAACTATGACAACTTTGTGAATGAAATTTTTTAGTAGATAGCACTTGCAATAGGAAAGTTTCACCTCTAATCGTATCTTTATTATAAGTAACTCTTCAGAGTAGATCGATGGCACCTTCCGTCATTGTTTTCATATTGACTTATCACAAGGACCCTACTCGGCAGTCAGTTCCCTTACTGTTAAAATGTGTAGTGTAAAATATGAGGACGGTAGCACACGTATATAGTTTGCAATTCAATTCCGCTTCACTGGTAGAAACAGTGAACGATCAGTGTTTAACGTGTCATCGACGACGAGGTCAGTATAGATGGAGCACAAGTTCCGATGGGGGAACGATGGTCAGTATAGATGGAACACAAGTTCGGATTGGGGAACGATGGGGTGGAAAACACGCCATGAAGTCTCGAAAGAAACCGTTTGACATTTGCCTTAAGCAACTGAGGGCACCGTAGGAAACCTAAATTTAGATGACCGCATGGGAAGGAAGGAAACTTCACGGAAACCGATTAACTATGACATCTTCAGACCCTCGGAGCGAACTGTGATCGATTTTCTCCCTGCTGCGTGCAGAGGAATTTTATAGCTGCGACTCTGTATTCAGAAATCAGAATAATAAAAACAAAACTTAAAGCAGTTTGGTGTGTTTATTTTACAACAAATACTCTTCGGAATTATTTATCAATATTTATCCGAAGAGTTGAGATACCCGCCCCCCTCTTATTTAAGTTTTCCAATAAATTTTGCATTCTCTTGTAACTTTTCCTCATACATAATGAGACAGGTGATGAAAATTTATTGAAGAAACACCCCACAGTTAGTAAATAAGTGACACAACATGAAAAATAGAAACATTGTTGCCTAAAAAAAGTGTAAAAGTGGTTGTTAAAAGGGATACAGGAACAAAAAGAGTCAAAACGGGTACCTGCAAGAAAGGAACGGGAAATGGTACATGACAAGACGAAGCGTTCTTGTAGAGCCCGCCGTGTTTCTCACTCCGGCGCGGTATTGAAATACATGGCCGGAACGTCTCGCGTTTTCTTAACCCTGGCACCCGGGAGAGGCCAATGAATCAGAATTAAGTCCCTAATAGCCTTCAAGCATCTTACGCCAGCAAAGCCGGCTCCGGAGGCTTTATCGGAAACAACGGCTAATCGAAAACGTCGTCATACATTGCGTAGAAGAATGCACCACTCTATAACGTCTAGAACAAAGCAGAGTCAATGAATTCAAGCTGTGCCGTACTTCAACGAAACATGAAGGGAACCCTTCGCACTCCTCTATAGTACGTTACACTGCTCTACTAAACTTAAATACGAGACGGATAAAACAACATATTAACAACTCACTGGAAATGAATAAAAGTGCGCACGCACGTCACCGGAGGTCCCCTGGTCGAGCACAGAAAGTTGGACGTGTGAGGTCAGTGCGACTATAGCACCAAATGGGGCTGGTCCCGCAACGCGAGGCAGCTGAAGGAATAGGAGAAGACAGCATGTGTCAATCAGAGAGCAGTTACAGTGCATTGTGATCGTGTTCTTCATTACAACGTGTCCCGGAGACTACATTTTGGGAACTAGAAGAAGCACGAACTGTGACGAGTGTAGCCCAAGACTTTGGTATTCCTCACAGGATTGTTTCACGCACTTGGGACGTGTTCAGCCTCACAGGCACTTCTGCCCGAAGAAAAGGAGGTGGTTGGCCACTGTCAACTACGGCAGCAAATGACCACCTCATCGTGCAACAGGCAAGATGGGACCAAAGTCAGAGCTTGCAGTTACAAAGATATTTGACCGGACTGCAAGGCATGCCACCTCATGCTCCACCGCTGCACTGCGACTGCCTGCCAATGGTTTTTTTTCCGACGACGAGTACGTTGTGTCCAGAGGTGTACACGTTCCCCTGTAAACGTTCCCATGCTTGCCTGGCAGTTGGGCAGGCAAGCTGCTGCACGGTATCAGCAGAACGGGCAATCTGACCTACTCTCATTCAAGACAAGCTGTGGCCAACCCAAGCAGGCTAAAGGAATCTTTCTTGCCTGCCTGTCTTCCCACTGTGCTACGCTACATAGCGGTTTAATCTGTGCACTTTCATGGCAGTGCTATGAAGAGGACTCTGCGATTGATGAAAAGTAATTAACTTCCACGGATCAGTGTTAAATATATTCCTTCTTGGTCACTGTAAGCCAAAATGGTGGATTTTATTTGTCCTTTTTCCCTTTTCGGCGTTTTCCGAGCTAAATAAGAACAGTTTTGTCTGTAACTTCACATTCTTTCGAGTAGTACTGGCTATTCTCAATTTGTACCATGATTACGTTATCTCTAATACGTATTTTCTGTACTAAGCAGAACCATCTCTGCTAACCGAGGTCCTTTGCACCTAGGAATCTGAAGTCTATTTGCTGTAATCGCATTGTTTTTTTTATTAATACCGATTTAATTTTTCTTCAGGATGTTTATTATGGTTTCGCTCATCGTAAGTGTCCTAAATTCGCCAAATGCATTCGAGGAAAAACAAAGTTCGGTTTTAATATTATATAAGTACAAAAAATACATATACTATGTGATCAAAAGTATTCTGACACCCCCAAAACATACGTTTTCACGTCAGGTGCATTGTGCTACCACCTACTGCCAGGTACTCCCAATCAGCGACCTCAGTAGCCATTAGACACCGTGAGAGAGCAGAATGGGATGCTCCGTGGAACTCACGGATTTCGAACGTGGTCAGGTGATTGGCTGTCACTTGTGTTATATGTCTGTACGCATGATTTTCACACTCATAAACATCCCTAGGTCCACTGTAATAATGAAGCGGAAATTTGAAGGGACACGTACAGCGCAAAAGCGTACAGGTCGACCTCGTGTGTTGACTGACAGAGACCATCGCACAGGAACTCCAAACTGCATCAGGATCCACTGCAAGTACTATGACAGTTAGGTGGGAGGTGAGAAAACTTGGATTTCATGGTTGAGCGGCTACTCATAAGTCACACATCACACCGTAAATTCCAAACGACGGCTCGCTTGGTGTAAGGAGCGTAAACATTGGACGATTGAACAATGGAGAAACGTTGTGTGCCGGCCGGAGTGGCCGAGCGGTTAAAGGCGTTACAGTCTGGAACCGCACGACCGCTACGGTCGCAGGTTCGAATCCTGCCTCGGGCATGGATGTGTGTGATGTCCTTAGGTTAGTTAGGTTTAAGTAGTTCTAAGTTCTAGGGGACTTATGACCACAGCAGTTGAGTCCCATAGTGCTCAGAGCCATTTGAACCATTTTTGAGAAACGTTGTGTGGAGTGACGTATCACGTTACACAATGTGGCGATCCTATGGCAGGGTTGGTTCAAATGGCTCTGAGCACTATGGGACTTAACATCTGTGGTCATCAGTCCACTAGAACTTAGAACTACTTAAACCTAACTAACCTAAGGACATCACACACATCCATGTCCGAGGCAGGATTCGAACCTGCGACCGTAGCAGTCGCGCGGTTCCGGACTGAGCGCCTGAACCGCTAGACCACAGCGGCCGGCCCTATGGCAGGGTGTGGGTATGGTGGATGCCCGGTGAATGTCATCTACCAGCGTGTGTATTGCCAACAGTAGAATTAGTAGGCGGTGATGTTATGGTGTGGTCGTGTTTTTCGTGGAGGGGGCTTGCGCCCTTTGTTGTTTTGCGTGGCACTATCACAGCACGTTCTTGCTTCCTACTGTTGAAGAGCAATTCGGGGATGGCGACTGCATCTTTCAACACGATAGAGCATCTGTTCATAATGCACGGCCGGTGGCTGAGTGGTTTCACGGCAATAATATCCACGTAATGGACTGGCCTGCACAGAGTCCTGACCTGAATCCTACAGAACACCTTTTGGATGTTCTGGAACGCCGACTTCGTGCCAGGCCTCACCGACCGACATCGATACCTATGCTCAGTGCAGCACTCCGTAAAGAATGGGGTGGCACTCCGTAAAGAATGGGGTGCTATTCCCCAAGAAACATTCCAGCACCTGATTGAACGTATGCCTGCGAGAGTGGTAGCTGTTATCAAGGCTAAGGGTCGGTCAACACCAAATTGAATTCCACCATTGCCGACTGAGGGCGCCACGAACTTGTAAGTCATTTTCAGCCAAGTGTCCGGATACTTTTGATCATATACTGTTCTGAAAAATAAGTTTTTCAGTCGTACTGTGTTTTTTCGCACTACGCTGCATACCACCAGAATTTTGTATTTTGGTTTAAATTTATCGCTGTGTTTTCAAGGCTTTTGGTATTGATAGGCGTGCTTCAGATTATTATTACATAAAGGTACGGCCAAACTTTCAGGAAACATTCCTCACACACAAAGAAAGAAAATATGTTATGTGGACATGTGTCCGGAAACGCTTACTTTCCATGTTAGAGCTCATTTTATTACTTCTCTTCAAATCACATTAATGATGGAATGGAAACACACAGCAACAGAACGTACCAGCGTGACTTCAAAAACTTTGTTACAGGAAATGTTCAAAATGTCCTCCGTTAGCGAGGATACATGCATCCACCCTCCGTCGCACGGAATCCCTGATGCGCTGATGCAGCCCCCCTGGAGAATGGCGTATTGTATCACAGTCGTCCACAATACGAGCACGAAGAGTCTCTACATTTGGTACCGGGGTTGCGTAGACAAGAGCTTTCAAATGCCCCCATAAATGAAAGTCAAGAGGGTTGAGGTCAGGAGAGCGTGGAGGCCATGTAATTGGTCCGCCTCTACCAATCCATCGGTCACCGAATCTGTTGGTGAGAAGCGTACAAATACTTCGTCTGAAATGTGCAGGAGCTCCATCGTGCATGAACCACATGTTGTGTCGTACTTGTAAAGGTACATGTTCTAGCAGCACAGGTAGAGTATCCCGTATGAAATCATGATAACGTGCTCCATTGAGCGTAGGTGGAAGAAACTAAAATGAGCTCTAACATGGAAATTAAGCGTTTCCGGACACATGTCCACATAACATCATTTCTTTATTTGTGTGTGAGGAATGTTTCCTGAAAGTTTGGCCGTACCTTTTTGTAACACCCTGTAGAAGAATTCTTAGGCAAAATGTAGGTATTCAACAATGCAGTTACTTTCTAGAATGTGTGTGGGACGCAACACAATATACTGTTAATTTAAGAATCTAACATACTGTATTGCGTTAATTGATAGCAAATCAATACTTTACTTCGAAGAACAGATTTAAAGTTTTACAAATATCCTTCAGTTCCAATAATCATATTATTTCAGGCATACCAGATCTTTCTAAAACAGTGTTTAATTAATTTAGAATTTAGCTAACGCAAGTACCGTAATCGAAAATGGTTTATAAACAATAATGGGCTATAAACAATAATAAATGTTAGAATTAATTTAATACCTTCAGCTGCTGACGGGCGTTGATACATATCAACGGGGAAAGGTGAAAATGTGTTGCCCCGACAGGGCCTCGAACCCCGGATCTCCTGCTTACATGGTGGCAGACGCTCTAAACATCATTTTTTGTTGTTGTTATGGTTCGTTGTATTTCGCAATAGCGGAGGTCACAAGACATCCGTCGGAGCTCGTTGTTGATCTTTTCACTCAGTTTGTTTATCATAGAGGGTATCATGTGGGTACCACTAAAAGAACTGTTTCAAAACGTTTGGAAGAGCATAAGGGAAATTGCAGAAGAGGAGAAACGGAACGATCAGCTGTTGCGGAGCATGCTTTCCAGCCAGGGAACCACAATATTCGTTTCGAGGAGACGTAAGTACTAGCGGCCACAAGCGGATATTACGAAAGGCTCTACAGGGAGGCAATCGAAATCGCTAAACACCCAAATAATTTCAACCGTAAGGAGGAGGGTGTGACATTAAACGGCATATGGTTTCCGGTGTTAAAGAAGATGTGTACCACCCGCCCACTACTGGGTGATGGCAACGGCGATCGACGGCGACGGACAGCGGCCAATTGCACTGACGTTTTCAAAACACGTGACGTCACGCCGCGGCGTGGGAGCGCGCGGACACGGAATTTAGCGGCAATCAGTAGCGAGCCAGTGGGTGTGTTGGACCTTCCATTGAGCTACGGACCCCCTTGAAGATGTCTCCCGCAGTCGGAGACGAAACGTTGGGAACCGACACAGAATTCATCAACCGACCACAGCATAACAGCCCGGATAATTATAATGGATACGACTACAGGGACTACCTCGCGCACGCCTCCCACGAGACTCATATTCTCACCTTGTATGTCCACACACTACATTCGTAGTGTTCCACCTCAACACATTCATTACTCGTGGAAGATGTTGATACCGACTCCCGTAGGAGTTCGGGATGTGTGCATCCGCACAGAAGAAGAAGGTCATGGCCGGTATTGCCAGAACTACACTCCTGGAAATGGAAAAAAGAACACATTGACACCGGTGTGTCAGACCCACCATACTTGCTCCGGACACTGCGAGAGGGCTGTACAAGCAATGATCACACGCACGGCACAGCGGACACACCAGGAACCGCGGTGTTGGCCGGCGAATGGCGCTAGCTGCGCAGCATTTGTGCACCGCCGCCGTCAGTGTCAGCCAGTTTGCCGTGGCATACGGAGCTCCATCGCAGTCTTTAACACTGGTAGGATGCCGCGACAGCGTGGACGTGAACCGTATGTGCAGTTGACGGACTTTGAGCGAGGGCGTATAGTGGGCATGCGGGAGGCCGGGTGGACGTACCGCCGAATTGCTCAACACGTGGGGCGTGAGGTCTCCACAGTACATCGATGTTGTCGCCAGTGGTCGGCGGAAGGTGCACGTGCCCGTCGACCTGCGACCGGACCGCAGCGACGCACGGATGCACGCCAAGACCGTAGGATCCTACGCAGTGCCGTAGGGGACCGCACCGCCACTTCCCAGCAAATTAGGGACACTGTTGCTCCAGGGGTATCGGCGAGGACCATTCGCAACCGTCTCCATGAAGCTGGGCTACGGTCCCGCACACCGTTAGGCCGTCTTTCGCTCACGCCCCAACATCGTGCAGCCCGCCTCCAGTGGTGTCGCGACAGGCGTGAATGGAGGGACGAATGGAGACGTATCGTCTTCAGCGATGAGAGTCGCTTCTGCCTTGGTGCCAATGATGGTCGTATGCGTGTTTGGCGCCGTGCAGGTGAGCGCCACAATCAGGACTGCATACGACCGAGGCACACAGGGCCAACACCCGGCATCATGGTGTGGGGAGCGATCTCCTACACTGGCCGTACACCACTGGTGATCGTCGAGGGGACACTGAATAGTGCACGGTACATCCAAACCGTCATCGAACCCATCGTTCTACCATTCCTAGACCGGCAAGGGAACTTGCTGTTCCAACAGGACAATGCACGTCCGCATGTATCCCGTGCCACCCAACGTGCTCTAGAAGGTGTAAGTCAACTACCCTGGCCAGCAAGATCTCCGGATCTGTCCCCCATTGAGCATGTTTGGGACTGGATGAAGCGTCGTCTCACGCGGTCTGCACGTCCAGCACGAACGCTGGTCCAACTGAGGCGCCAGGTGGAAATGGCATGGCAAGCCGTTCCACAGGACTACATCCAGCATCTCTACGATCGTCCCCATGGGAGAATAGCAGCTTGCATTGCTGCGAAAGGTGGATATACACTGTACTAGTGCCGACATTGTGCATGTTCTGTTGCCTGTGTCTATGTGCCTGTGGTTCTGTCAGTGAGATCATGTGATGTATCTGACCCCAGGAATGTGTCAATAAAGTTTCCCCTTTCTGGGACAATGAATTCACGGTGTTCTTATTTCAATTTCCAGGAGTGTATATACTTCTGTGGATATAGTGTCTGTGTGTCCGAAGGAACAGACACCATATCCATATAATAACAAATGTCATTTGACAGCATTAAAATCAGAATGTTTCATCTCAAAGATGAGCTGCACGTATAATATAATTTCGTACCTCTGGAATCCCTCCTACTTATTGTTCATCGTTTGTAATTCTAATGCATTATTAATTTTCTCTGTACCCAACGTGTTACGATAACTGAGCTGCAATGGAACTACTTATGGAATCACGTACTTGGCTGTTCTGTAGGCACGTTGGATTGATAGCACAACCAGTTGTCAGATGCAGCACGCTGAATGGATCATGTGAAACTTGTCAGGCTTGTGAAAATCCAAGTGGGCCTGCTTTAACTACTGTGTTTCAGTTTATACGTACTGTTGGCCTTTCGTCGCGATAGACTGAACTGCTTTAGTGGTCGCGGTAGAGATAGGGGCAGGCAGGCTGGAAGGAGAATTTGTACAGCTCTGTGCCCCGTTGACATCCACACATTGGTGACACCGTTTGCTGTGCTGCCAAGAGTATAGGGGCTCGACCCACCAGGAGCGGGGTCGCGTGATATTCTCGAATGAGAGCAGATTCAGTCTGGGTAGTGTTTCTGGTCATCCCTGCACATGGCAACAGGTGGGAACATAATGCAGCCAGCAACATTATCGATCATGATGGTTTTGATGGAGCAGGTTTTAACGGTGTTTCTGCCAGACGTAACAAAGAATGAAAGGCCTCGGCATAGGCACGGACTCAATAGTTTCACACGCCACGGCCGCAGCATGTTTACTTTTACTTACGTCAGCAGCGGGTGTCGCTCAGCCCAGTCTGCAGTCACCGTCGAAGACGGCAGCATCGTCCCACTGCAGTCACCTCTGCAAGAGTTGCATTAGACAGAGCCTGCTAGCCAAGTTTATAGACAATTGTACTCTTTGAGAGAAGGTACTATTGTCTTGCATTGTATCAAGTGATATGTTAGTGCCCAGTGACAGTAACAAATACACATGAGATTCCTGTGGCGCTGGACTGTTACAAAGTATTTCATTTTGTTCAAGTTATAAAAAAGTAATCTAATATTTTGTGTGTATTGCCGTATATAATCTGCTCTCTACAGAATTTAAGAACCCACCACTTTGCCGACCAGTGTTATTTCGTCCAGCATAACACTGCATAATACTGTCAGCTGGTGAAAGCATGACTCCTACAAGACAGAATACCAGGCACAGAGAAAGAGAAGCAAACGATGTATCTTAAAGAAGGGCGAGATCAAAGCCTCTGTAAATCTAACAGTGATGGGATGTTCATAAACTGGTTGGGCTCAAAACGACGAGGGAAAAACATAATTGCAGAGTCTACATTTGGTGTTTGACTGTCAACGGGAATATCGTCTTCACAAAGAAGATTTCGAGGTAAAATATGTATCTCCGTTTCGAAGTTCGATTCTGATTCGGGTTCGGAAACACGACAAGTTTCCACATAAGTTCATTTCGTTCAGCATTCATCTCATTTAAAATTTCCTTATACATCTGCGTCCAGTTTGTGGTTCGGAAAATGTTTTTTTTAAAAAAAAGGTTTAAATGGCTCTGAGCACTATGGGACTTAACTTCTGAGGTCATCAGTCCCCTAGAACTTACAACTACTTAAACCTAACTAACCTAAGGACGTCACACACATCCATGCCCGAGGCAGATTTCGAACCTGCGACCGTAGCGGTCACGCGGTTCCAGACTGTAGCGCCTAGAACCGCTCGGCCACACCGGCCGGCTGAAAATGTTTTCATTTAATTTCGTTGATAATAATGTTCTTGTGCAACACCGGTCAGGTGGAATTCTATGAAACATATAAGAAAACAATGTAGAATTTTATATGTCCTGACTCGGTCTCGAAATTTATAATATTCCTTCTCCAGGTCGGAATTAATCATTAACAAAGTAGCAATATCATAAGGAAATCGGGATGTTCTGATAAGGAAAATAAAACGAATAAAACAATGCACTTGCAAGTCGTCGTAACTTGTTTTCGTGGTCAGTTTTCAATAGGGTGACGCTAGACTATGTATCGGTAGTGAAGATTTGAATCGACAGTGCTGGCGTTCATTAAAATGCGTACAACAATTTGTAATCCGACTTCGAACATCATGGAAAGAAAATGAAGGATATGACTGATCAGATAAATTTTCATATAAACTGCTGCATCTACATCGACTACTCTGCAATTCACATTTAAGTGCTTGGCAGAGGGTTCATCGAACCACAATCACACTATCTCTCTACCATTCCACTCCCGAAAATGGGAAAAACGAACACCTAAACTTTTCTGTTCGAGCTCTGATTTCTCTTATTTTATTTTGATGATCATTCCTACCTATGTAGGCTCAACAAAATATTTTCGCATTCGGAAGAGAAAGTTGGTGACTGAAATTTCGTAAATAGATCTCGCCGCGACGAAAAACGTCTTTGCTTTAATGACTTCCATCCCAATTCGCGTATCATATCTGCCACACTCTCTCCCCTATTACGTGATAATACAAAACGAGCTGCCCTTTTTTGCACCCTTTCGATGTCCTCCGTCAATCCCACCTGGTAAGGATCCCACACCGCGTAGCAATATTCTAACAGAGGACGAACGAGTGTAGTGTAAGCTGTCTCTTTAGTGGACTTGTTCCATCTTCCAAGTGTCCTGCCAATGAAATGGAACCTTTGGCTCGCCTTCCCCACAATATTATCTATGTGGTCTTTCCAACTGAAGTTGTTCGTAATTTTAACACCCAGGTACTTAGTTGAATTGACAGCCTTGAGAATTGTACTATTTACCGAGTAATCGAATTCCAACGTATTTCTTTTGGAACTCATGTGGATCACCTCATACTTTTCGTTATTTAGTGTCAACCATACAGCAATCTCTTCTAAATCGCTTTGCAACTGATACTGGTCTTCGGATGACCTTGCTAGGAGCCAATCAATTGCATCACCTTACCCAGAGTTCCACATTGCCTCGTTTCGCTGTTCTCACTGTTTGTTGACAATGAAACACATAATCACGGGTTACTCTGTCGTAAATAAAGATTACTTATTATACGTAGCTATTTAGTGCTTCTACGCTGTGAAAAATATCGGAAAAGATCGTTGGGAGAACTGACTCAGCATATAAAAATGTCAAAACGACATTCAGTCAAAGGAAACACAAGGGCGGCAACGTTAATAGTGAAATGGGAATCCAACTGTTAAACGCAGAGCACAGAGCGGCTGGCTGGAAAGAGCACACTGAAAACCTCTACGAAGGGGAGGAATTGGCTGATCATGGCGAAGAAGAAGAAATTCGAGTTTAGAGAGAGGGGGTCCAGTATTAGAGCCAGAATATCGTTCCACCTGAATTTCTAAATTACTCAGGGAAGAGGCAACCAAACGAATATTCAAGTTAGTGTGTAGACGCTATGAGACTGGAAACTTACCTCCAAACTTTCGGAAAATTGTCATCCAAACACTTCCGAGGGTAGAAGGAACGGATAAATGCGAAAATTATCGCACAATCAGATTAACAGTGCATGCATTTCTTTTCTTTTAAGAAAAGGTAAAGACACCAGACAGGCAGTTATGATGCTGCGGTTGATAACGAAAGGAACACTGAAGAAGAATCATGGTAGATTCATAGGATTTGTCGACCTGGGAAAAGCGTTCAACAATTTAAAATGGTGCAAGATTTTCGAAATTATGAGAAAAATAGACCTGCAGGAAAGATGGGTATTGTACAGCAATGTAAGACTAAAAGGGAACAATAAGAATGAAAGACAAAGAACGAAGTACTCCCAATAAAGAGGGTGGTAGACGGGAATTCACATTAAAATTTAGGGTGAGAGGATATATATGATAAGATTCGCTGGTGACATTGCTATCCTCAGCGAATGTGAAGAAGAATTACAAGATTTCTTGAATGGAATGAACAGACTAATGAGTACAGACTATGAATTGAGAGTAAACAGAAGAAAACCGAAACTCAGAAGTAGTAGCAGAAATGAGAAAAGCGAGAAGCTTCATATCAAAATTGATGATCACAAAGTATGCGAATTTAAGGAAGTCTGCTAACCTGGAAAAATTAATCCATGATGGAGAAAGTAAGGAGGATAGAAGACTAGAACAGGCAAAGAGGATCTTCCTGACCGAAAGAAGTCTGTTACTAACAAACAAAGGCCTTAATTTGAGAAGTAAATTTCGGAGAAGGCACGGTTTGATAACAACTTTTTACGGTGGTGAACCATGTATTAACGAAAGTATTGAAAATTAGGTGAGCAATTAAAGTAAGGAATGAAGACGTTCTCCGCAGAATGTGCGAAGAAAGGAACATATGGAAAACGTTGACAAGAAGCAGGGATAGGATGATAGGACATATTTTAGGACATGAAGAAAAAGCCTCCTTTGCGCTAGAGGGAGCTGTAGAGGGTAAAAACTGTAGAGGAAGACACAGATGAGAACACATCCAACGAATAATCGAGGTACAGGAGCTACTATGAGACTGGCACAGGAGAGGAAAGCGTGGCGTGCCGCAAGCGCAGTTAGACTGAACCACATGGCCAATTCCTTTTGCTGCTTTCCTTGCTGCCCAAACTTCCCTCATTCGGTCGCTGTGTTTCTGTTTCCGGTCCTCTGTTCATGTTTCTTGTCGGCTTTGTGTCTTCGGCTTCATCTTGGTTGCCTGTTTGTTTGCCCATATTTCTTTCACCTTACTGCTGTGATCTTGTTTGCGTTCTTTGGTCCATTTTACGCCTGTTCGTTTGTCACAGTGTATCTCATTTAGTTTACTTTTCTTAATGATGTTTCTGAATTTTATTGTCTTTTATTGTGTCTGGTGGATGCTGAGTTGGTTCAGGTAGTTTTTTACCTCTGACACCCATTTGGTTTTTCTAGTGGTTACCCAGTCAAAGATCTGTTTGGTTAGTCTGTGAGATGGCATTCTGTATAGGTGTCTATAGAATTGTAATCTGGGTGATCTCGTAATTCTGGAAGACACGATGGATCGTAGGTACGCGTCTATCCTTGGGTATCATGTGCAACTCTAGATCTTGTTTGTTCTTTTTCGGCATGATGGCATCCACTAGCAGGTCATTGCAACGTCTCCCATAACTCGCAGGAGCACCAGGATCATTTTACCGTACTGCCCTGACCACCAGACTCTCCAGATTTAAACCCAATCGAGGATGTGTGGGATAACCCCGATCTAGCTGTTGACGCCTTGTATCCTCAACCGAGCAACCTAACTCAGCTGACCACGGCGTTAGAGACATCATGGCTCCACATCCTTGTCGTTAACTTTCAGACTCTCTTTCTCGAATCCGCGCTGTAAAGGCCGGGTATTTACCCTTTGGCAGATGGTCACATTAATGTGACTGGACCGTGTAGTAACAGCTACCGGCAGTAGCAGAACTGAACGGAACAGAAGGCGTGAACAAGCGTATGGTCTGAGTGGTTGTTACTGTGGTAGCAGCCCTGTAATCAACCCTTTCTTATTCTGACTGACGTATAGGTATATCACGCAACGTAGTGCTGTGGCAATTTACTGAGAAATATTTATTGGCGTACCCGGATTAATCTTCTGCATTTATACACTGTTAAAGCAGTCCCAAATAGAATCTTGCTTGTACTTTTAAAGCAGTGTTGAAATAGTTACCACTCCTATGTTGTTATCAGCGAACGAATACGAAGAGACTAAAGGGTCTACTGAAAAGAAAAAACGGAATTTAGTATCTTCTATTACACCGTTCCACGTCCACCTCGTTGATTATACACATCCTTCTAGCAAATACCTACACGCCCTACTACGTGACCTCTTGCTACCAAGTGCGTGTGCGCCCACGACACTAACCCCCAAC
Organism: Schistocerca cancellata; assembly: GCF_023864275.1. Classification (NCBI taxonomy): domain Eukaryota; kingdom Metazoa; phylum Arthropoda; class Insecta; order Orthoptera; family Acrididae; genus Schistocerca; species Schistocerca cancellata. The sequence continues at coordinate 439,616,680 of NC_064634.1, read as the reverse complement.
ACTTGCCTAAAAAATGGACAATTCATCACTCTGGGTTCCACACCAGATCCGGAGAACGCACTCTTTAATTGTTCCGAAGCCTCTCACACAGAATAGCTAGGTATCACTCTCTCCCTATCTGACACATTCCGTACTCTTTCAAAACTTCAGCTCCCACTCCTCCCCCCCCCCCCCCCCCTCCCTGGCACAGGGCCCAAGATTCGCCTGCCACCTTCAAAAAAGGCTGCCAGATGACAAAAGTGCTACATAAAATTAATTTAACGTTTAGGACTTTTAGCAAGTAAGTCTTACAAACAGAATTAAAACAGTTCAGTTGGCTATGTATAGCACCTGGCAAACAGCAGCTTTCTGCCAGAGATTTTCAAACTTTATTTCGAATGTTGGATAACACCTACAGACACGGAAACGCTCAAATCCTAAGAAAAATCAAGCCATGCTCATAGGATTTGTCGACTTGAAAAAAGCGTTTGAGAGAGTTAAATAGTGCAAGGTTTTTGACGTTCTGAGAAAAACAGGAGTAAACTGTAGAGAGAGATGGATAACGTACACTATTTAGAAGAACCAAGAAGAGAGCAATAAGAATGGAAGTGCAAGAAAAACCTACTCGCATTAAAAATGCTGTAGACACGGACGTAGTCTTTCGCCCCTACTGTTTATATACATTCAAGAACAGAAGACAGAAAGAAAAGAAAGGTTCAAAAGGCATTAAAACTGGAGGTGAAGAGTTGTCAGTGACAAGATTTTCTAGTGTCTTATCCTGAATGCAAGTGAAAAGGAATTGCAGGATCTGTCGAATGGAATGAACAGCTTAATGAACGAAAGCAATGACACCTGACAGAAATGAGATTAGTGATAACATGAAAATTGGGGGCCACGAAATGGAAAAAGTTAAAAAGCCAAAATAACAGAAGGTACAACGACGAATGAAAAGCAGACTAGCACAAGAAAAGAGAGCATTCCTGGTCAAGAGGAGTTTGCTTGTAACAGACGCCGGTCCTTATTTAAGAAAACGATTCTAAAAATAAACGTCTGAAGCAAAGCGTGGTACAGTAGTGACTCATGGAATTTGTGAGAACCAGAATAGAAGAAAATACAAGCGCTTGAGACCTGTTCCTACAAAAGAATGTTGAAAATTAGATGGTCTGGCAAGGAATGAGGAGGAAATCCTCAGAATTGGCGAAGAAAGGAAAATATGGAACACAGTGAGAAGAAGAAGGGATTAGAACATGGTACGATCTCAGGGAATCACTTCCATGGGTTTACAAGGAACTATGGAGGATAAAAGATATAAAGAAATACAGAAATTACAATGTATCCAACAAATACTTGAGCATGTCAGGTAAACGTGCTACTATGTGATGAAGAGGTTGCCACAGGAGAAGGATTCGTGGCGGGCCGCATTGAACCGGTTATAAAGCTGTGACTTTAAAGAGAAATGTTTTTAAACTCTTTGCTGCAGAGATTCTTTTTTATTTTAATGTATACAAACCACACACACACACTCACACACACACACACACGCACACACACACACACACACAAACACACACATATATATGCTCCATACTTCTCGTAAATCGTAAATACTACGGTGTGGGGCCTATATAATGCTTAAGACAGCAATAGTTCCTTGGAAATGTTTCGTCTATAGGATGTCTTACAGGAAGAAATGTATTTCGAGGAATCATCTATGTTACGACTGATACCTTTTGTGGGAATGTAGCCTCTCGCGACAAGTTTTACTGAGCAAATATTCTCAGTTTAACAGACGAGCAACTTGTCTTGCTGCAGCTTTGCAACGACGTTCAGACTAAGATGACAGGGAGGGGAAAGCACCTAAATGTAGTATCAGTACACTGGGTACACCAAGCATACTTCTTCAGAAAATCTGTTATTCGCTGAGACGATAATTATACAATTTTCACTGCGTTATCTCATATTTCATATGTTACTGGACTAAAAAAATCGGCTCTCGTTTTGTAATAACTCAATGGTCATCAATCAAAACAACTAGACGGAAAATAATACCAGTGAAGATGTTCTGAAAGAGTTGAATGAGCAGAGAAAGTTCATAGCAACTATCCAGAAAAAAGAAAACAAAGCTTTTTGGACATTTATTCAGGCACAGTAAGTGTTGTTACAGATATACTGGAAAAAAGTTGGGAAATAGAACCAAAGGAACGAAAAAAAAGTAGTCGAAAATATAAATATATATAGGAAGTAACAAAATGTAAAAATTATCAAGAAATGAAGAGGAGAATAAAAAATAGAGCAGAATGGTAGCAACACAAATCACATCCTCCAGAAGATGAAAATAAAAAAAAATAAATAAAAAAATTGGTGTAGTTTGTGAACAGTCTTTGCCTTCAGCATTGTGCGAACAGGATTTATACAGACAGGTTCTCGTCCAGGAGACAAATTATCCATACTTAATCAAGATTCAAAACTGATGAAAGCTTTGTGCTCTGATTCTCGCAAGTAAGAATGAAACTTAATCAGACAGCTTTTGTAGCTGCTATGAGAAATACCAGCACCAATATGTGGTTACCCGCAACAGACAGTTCATGGCAGCTATCTCCCGCAGCAGAGCTACAATCGACGGCCTCTGCGGAGCTGGCTGTACATCAGATGCGCGGCTGCTAATGAATGGTCCCAGAAGCAATTGACAGAACACAGCGGCCCACCGGGGCGCGAACCACGCACCGGTCATGCAGCCCAGCACACCCCCGCGGCGTGCTGCACTTGGCTCGCCAATTAACCCCATTGAATGCTGTATCTGCCGCGATTAACGAAGCACGTTACCTAGTAATTTAATTCCCCCAGTTAGAGAGCCTTTGAGAGAGCTGCGCAGATGTTGGTCCGATTGGCGAAGTGATCTGCAGCCGATTGTATCTCACGGCGAGAGAACGACCGCCCGTGTGACATCACAGACCGCAGGCAGATTACTTTCGCGGTGTAAGCAGAACAAAGCGCATCGGCAAGGATCTGTAACTAATGAATACTGTTAGAAGCTTACAGATTCGTGTGACTAATCATTACAATTACACCGCACCCCATCGCTTTGTTCGTCGTTAAGTTGCTGCGGTCTTGTCTAATTGAAGCAGTCTTCCGGCAGACTAGTTTCAGAATCAACGGTATTTTCATCGTCTTTGCGACAATATTATCTCGTTCTACGAATAATACCGTGTTCATTTCAGTCTCTCATTTTTATTCAACTGCGTGGCTGTCCTAGCTGTAATGAGTGACCTTATCTTTTCCGTCACAACAGACTTTCCTTTCTTTTTATATGTTTATGTCAACCATTTTTTGCTCATATATTAGCACAATTGTTGCTCGTCCTCTTCATATACTTCAGACTAAGCGTTCTCCAACAGATCACAGGTCCCGTTCTCCTACTTCATTGTATTCCAGTATATCCTCTCTTTATAAATTACTTTCCCTGGTTATCTTTGCGTACATTTTATCACTCAGCCTGTTTGTTTGACCAAACTTTTCACTAATTGTTGCGTCGTCTATTCTGCTTGACATACCTTAATTTATTATAATTTTTTTACCTGTTCCCTTGTGGCGTTTTGTTTGTTCTGTTAACGGCGAGTAATATCATTCTCTCTGTTACTCGTGAGTTCCAACAGGTGCTTTCACTAGCATTACATTTGGTCACTGTTGGTCTATCATCTTTGCGTGGTTAGAATCACCTGTCGCTATTTTTCAGCATTTGTAAATTGCGTTCTGAAAGTCATGCATCAATGCAATCAGGTGGCTACAGCATGTCTTATGTTCCGGAAAGCTTGGACTCGATACCTGCATTTATTATCGAAAGTACGACTGCATGGGGAAAAATGGAGGATAGATTGTATATTTTTTGGTAGGGACGAGGCAGCAGTTACCCTCAATGTCGAGTGATCGACAGAGGTAGGAGTAACTTCAGGCGTGAATCACAGAGATGTATTAGGATGTTTTTCTTTATATTCCATAGAAATGACCTGACGGATAGTATTAAAAGTTACTTCAAACGTTTTTAGAGATGTCGCAGTTACATATAATGATGCTCTATATGGGGAGAAGTGCACAAATATTCAGTAAAATTTTCATATGGTTTCGAATCGGTGATAAAATTGATACCTTGTTTTAAACGTTCAGGAACACAGGGTGAGTCACCTAACGTTACCGCTGGATATATTTCGTAAACCAGATCAAATACTGACGAACCGATTCCACAGACCGAACGTGAGGAGAGGGGCTAGTGTAATTGGTTAATACAAACCATAAAAAAATGCACGGAAGTATGTTTTTTAACACAAACCTACGTTTCTTTTTAAATAGAACCACGTTAGTTTTGTTAGCATATCTGAACATATAAACAAATACGTAATCAGTGCCGTTTGTTGCATTGTAAAATGTTAATTACATCCGGAGATATTGTAACCTAAAGTTGACGCTTGAGTACCACTCCTCCGCTGTTCGATCGTGTGTATCAGAGAGCACCGAATTACGTAGGGATCCAAAGGGAACGGTGATGGACCTCAGGTACAGAAGAGACTGGAACAGCACATTACGTCCACATGCTAACATATTTTTACTGATCTTTTTCACTGACGCACATGTACATTACCATGAGGGTGAGGTACACGTATACACGTGGTTTCCGTTTTCAATTACGGAGTGGAATAGAGTGTGTCCCGACATGTCAGGCCAATAGATGTTCAATGTGGTGGCCAGCATGTACCGTGTGTACCGTGATGTGCCTACAACCCCAGAGGATATGAAACAACGTATTGTGGCAGCCTGCGGTGACATTACACCAGATGTACTGCGGCGCGTACGACATTCATTACGCCAGAGATTGCAATTGTGTGCAGCAAATGATGGCCACCACATCGAACATCTATTGGCCTGACATGTCGGGACATACTCTATTCCACTCCATAATTGAAAACGGAAACCATGTGTGTACGTGTACCTCAGCCCTCATTGTAATGTACATGTGCGTCAGTGAAAAAGACCAGTAAAAAGGTGTTAGCATGTGGACGTAATGTGCTGTTCCTGTTTCTTCTGTACCTAAGGTCCATCACAGTTCCCTTTGGATCCCTACGTAATTCGGTGCTCTCCGATACACACGATCGAACAGCAGAGGAGTGGTACTCAAGCGTCAACTTTAGGTTACAATATCTCCGGATGTAATTAACATTTTACAATGCAACAAACGGCACTGATTACGTGTTTGTTTATATGTTCAGATGTGCTAACAAAACTAACGGGGTTCCATTTTAAAAAAACGTAGGTTTGTGTTAAAAAACATACTTCCGTGCATTTTTTATGGTTTGTATTAACCAATTACACTAGCCCCTCTCCTCACGTTCGGTCTGTGGAATCGGTTCGTCAGTATTTGATCTGGTTTCGAAATATATCCAGCGGTAATGTTAGGTGACTCACCCTGTATATGAGGCAGTGCTGAAAAGAAATTCCCACGAAGTTTTCATTCTGTTCCCAATATTGTTTGGGGTATTACATGTTATTCACATTACTTCGTCGACTTTTCCACTTCCCAGACGCAAGTTGCAACCCTCTGCCGCTAGAGTGCTCCCAATAGCAGCGTTTTTTGTGACGGTGTGTAACGTAACTACGTAGGTGCGTGAGAAACAGAGCGCTGTAATTAAGTTTCCAATTCGAACAGTCAGTCCACATGTCGCACCCTCTCCTTTATCTTGACAATGCCGGACAACAACTGCTCGCTGCGATACGTTCAACAGTCCGACACTTTGGTTTTACTATCATAGATCATACTCCATGCGGTCCCTGCTTGGCCCCATCCGATTTTCAACCGTTTCAAGTTTTCCAATACTTGAAGAATATATTCGAGGGTAGCCGGCCGATGTGACCGAGCGGTTCTATGCGCTTCAGTCGGGAAACGCACTGCTGCTACGGTCCTGCCTCGGGCATGGATGAGTGTGATGTCCTTAGGTTAGTTAGGTTTAAGTAGTTGTAAGTCTAGTGGACGGATGACCTCAGATATTAAGTCCCGTAGTGCTTGGAGCCATTTGAACCATTATTGAACCATCTTCGAGGAATTCAGTTTGGTACTGAGGCAGTGGATACGTCAACTAAGGCAAACATTCTCCACCGGTATAAAAAAATTGGTGTCTCGTTGCGATAAATGTGTTCGTCGCCATGGTGACTATGTTGAGAAATAAATATGTAGACGCGAAGAATAAAGATTTAGAAAGTTTCCAACGTTTCTGTTATTTAAAATCCTTTGAAAGTTACGAATAAAAAATTCGGGTGTATAATTTTCCAGTACGCTTTCGTATATCTATCCATTCTGAAAATATAGAATTGAAACCAACAGACCCGTACAGATAGCTAGGTGTAATAATAATGTAGATAGTGATAAGAAATGTGTGAGAACTGAAATGGGATGATCACATAGGTTTAGTCGTAAGAAAAGAAGGTGAAAGATATCGCTTCTTTGACAGGGTAGTAGGAAAGTGGAGTCACTGAGTCACTCTACAAAGCAGAGGACTTGAAAATAAGGTTTTCGAGTCATCGTAGAAGGCTATTGAAGTGTATGGGACCCATATTGCACAAGACTATTAGGGGCGGAAAGAATGGTGAAACATTTGTTTGACCACAGAGCAATATCCCGGGAATGCTGAAAAACCTGGAATGACAGACGTTTGAAGATAGATGTCAATGTCCCGCGAAAACCTACTTACAAAATTTAAATTGTCAAAATTCGCCTTTCTATCGCTTCCATAGGGAGACAATATTCTACTACAATGGGGTAACAAAAAGTCATGGGATAGCGATATGCACGCATACAGATGGCGCTAGTATCGCGTACACAAGGTATGAAAGGGCAGTGCATTGGCGGAGCTGTCACTACTACTCAGGTCAGTAATGTGGAAAGTTTTCCGACGTTATTGTCTCCGCGTGACGGTAATTAACAGACTTTGAACGCGGAATGGTAGTTGGAGCAGACGTATGAGACATTCCATTTCGGAAATCGTCAGGGAATTGAGTATTCCGAGATCCACAGTGTCAAGAATGTGCCGTGAGGACCACATTTCAGGTATTACCTCTCACCAAGGGCAACGCAGTGGCCGACTACATTCACCTAACGACCAAGAGCAGCGGCGTTTGCGTAGAGTTTTCAGTGATAAGAGAAAAGCAACACTGCGTTAAATAACCTCAAGAATGAACGTTTCCGACTGAACAATACGGCAAAATGTGGTGTCAATTGACTATGGCAGCCACTGCTAGCAATACAACATCGCCCGCAGCGTCTGTCCGGGCCTCCTAACCACATCAGGTGGACTCGAGACTATTGGAATACCGTGGGCTTGTCGGATGAGTTTCGAATCGAGCTATAGGGGCAAACTTGTTGAGCCCGTGCCACGTCGACTGCTGCTTAACGCCGGGCAAAAAGACGTCCGACATTATAGTAGGAGGCATCGGAATGACTTTCCTCACCTCAGTGCAGTTACAACAAGCGTAGAGGCATTTCAGTAGTCACTCCTCCTGCGTTTAAAACGATACTGAAACTAGAATAAATCCGAATATACTTCCACTGTCTGCCACGCATTTGACAGTGGCTTGTGGAGTATATACGCAGATGTAAATGTAGATACTTGATTTTTATGAGTGGTTAAAAAAATGCCTTCTCTGGACGTTTGTGCCGTCATAAGTCTAAATTCTGTCTTTTTAGTGAAACCTTGCGCTGTCATGTAACAGTGAATTGACAAAAGATATGTAGAACAATGTGTATAATTACTGCTCGCGGAATACATTGGAGATGCCCGACAAAACAAAAATTCTATGTACAGAACATCCACTACTGTCTCCGAATAACTGCCACTATCTACATTCATCTTATCTGTTTACTGTTTCATTTCTTGGTCTCCCTGTACCATGTTTACCTCCCACACTTCCCTCCGTTACTAAATCGGTGAACCGTTGATGTCTCACAATTTTTCCTATCAGCCGATCCTTTCTTTTGTTCAAGTTGTGTCACAAATTTCTTTGCTCCTCAATGCTACTCACCACTTCGTCTTTAGTTATGCGATCTACCCATTTAATCTTCTGCATTCTTCTCTGGCATCATATTTCAAAAGCCTGTATTCTCTTCTTGTCAGAACTTTTTACTGTTCACGTTTCACTTCGATACATGGCTCAACTCCAGAAAAATACCCTCAGAAAAGACTTCAGTTTCTGTTCGTAACAGTACAGGGCTTTTCCACAGAACTATTTTGGTTATTTATTGTTTCAAAATTCGATTTGCTGTTTTACGTACCATTTTCATTCTTTCAGTTCTGTGTTTCAGAATTGCGAATCACGTACTCTGCCGTAACGACCTGTAGCACTGTTCATTGCACTGTACAATACAGAATTTCACAGGACATTTTCTTTAGTATATAGGTTTTGGTTTTCTGATTATGTCTGGTAAAGGTTTTTTCAAATACAGTTACACAATTTCCGATGATTTGACGATTGATTTTACCACGTAGTGTTTCCGTAAATACACCACTTGCGTTGTTCAGGATTACACACACGAAGTTCGACATGTGTGACAGAACAGACACCACTCAAATAAATACATACATTTCTGCATCTCCTTCACGTTCGTTTCAGTGCGGAAGTACGAACATCGTCCTAACTCATACGGGAATGAAGTATTTACGACTATGGAGTTGGTGGACGAGGGACGGTGCTTTTCAGTATGCGATAAGTTGGAAATTTGACTCGATTACGGACCGGGGCCGAGGCGGTTAGGGCAACCGCTCGAAAGAAACAGTAAATCGGGGTTCGAGTCTCGAGCCGGCACGGAATTTCAACCTTCGCCATTGTATTCGTCTGGCTGGAACTCATGAATTTCCACAAATACATTCCCTTACTTTTCCTTGTTTTCTGTTTCATATAAGTGTATGCACCAACCGCGTCATCACGAGTACTGTTTGTCCTGCTGGTCTTGTCCAGCCTCCAGAACGAGCATCAATAGGAGCAGCCCAGTAAGCAAGGAGTTGGAGATGGTCGCGTGGGGGAGGGTTGAGGGCTGTGGAGTATGGCGGAGCCTAGAGCTCTGCCGCCCTTGTCATCAGCCAGCTCAGGACGTGGACCGACGTTCCAGTGCTATCGTCTTGGACGCCATCCCACGCAGTCTCTCAGTAGCATTCCAAGGCGCTGATGTGCCACAAATTATTAGAAATAAAACTGGAGAATCGGCCAGTTTCATAATGGTAATACCTGGTTACCATTTCAACCGCCCTTACAAACCGGATGCGCACAGACCCTGACTAACTTGCATCGGTCAACTTGCACTAATAAACTGTGAAGGAAAACCGACGTCTAATAAAAACCTACGATGTCGAAACACACACTGATACACACCACGTAACAAAAAATAACCATTTCAGAAAGGAAGGAACGATCTGATTGCGTCGTAGTACTTAAAATACCTATTTTTTCTTAATAGGCAACGATAACTTCTTGTGTGTTATATACATCACAACAAAACACGATGAAAAAGATGAAACATCTACAAGGAAGATGGTGCTGCAAGGCAAAGTCGATATGTCGATAATAATCTCTTTGATAAAATTATTTATCGTTTTCTGAGCGAGCGAGCTCGCGCGCAACACACACACACACACACACACACACACACACACACACACACACACACACACACACACACTCAAAAAGAAGAAAAAGAAAAACACACGTGCAGCTTGCTTCTCCGAATATGGTTGAAACGGTTCAGAGCACTATGGGACTTTACATCTATGGTCATCAGTCCCCTAGAACTTAGAACTACCTAAACCTAACTAACCTAAGGACATCACACAACACCCAGTCATCACGAGACAGAGAAAATCCCTGACATACAGGTGATACTGGTGTTCAGCTTTCCTCTCTCTGCTGATGATATTTTGTACACTGCCGATTTTCATTTTGTACAAATCACCTTCACATTTTGCTTTGGACAGTTGTTATTCCAATTTCGTTAACATTAAATGTTCTAGCAGGGTTGAAGTTGATTTTATCAAGTTCTGCTCTGAGAATGTAGAAAAATGACCTGACATTGTCTTGAGTGAAGCCTAGGTTTCTAGCTCTTGACAGTGATTGTGTTGTTCATATTGTTAACTGGGAACAATTTCTTTTCATAAACAAGTTCAACCACTTTCGACCTGCCATATTTCCAGTTTTTGAAAAGGGGTGGGGCAGATTGTTCCTTAAGGCAAGTTGGAATGCCATCTGCTTTACATCATGTCGAGTCAAACCAAAGAAATTTTTTTCCATTTCCATACAGTACTCACCCAGCTCTTTCTCAGCTTCAGGTGTCAACACAGGTTTTCTTCCAAGTTCTGTCTTAAACGAGCTTCCTGTTCATTCTCCCCATTTGCACATCTTTTAATATACCCTCGAATATTGATCTGGGTACTTCAAACGTCTTTGACGCCATCAGCGTGCCCATGTCTTTTTTTGGACAGCCCGACATGCAGCCTCATTTGACGTGCTCCAAGTCTGTCTCTTCTTTTCCCTTAGCATCTTGTGTATGAGTCCTACAACAACAAAAATAAGTAACTGAATATAATAAATCATTTTGACGAAGAAGATAGGTTTCAGATAAGTACGAGAGAGATCGGTTAAAAAATTAAAATAGCTGCTCCCAATATCGCCTACTGGCGATATCACAATCCAGCTGATGGGCGGGACTTGGAACACAGTAGAATCAACAAAAACATACACGTTACAGTTCTTCAAAACACCTTTTCTCGTTATTAATAATACGACTGTAATCATTATTTAACATACTTCCTAGTAGTATAAACGATAATATTATCAGTAAAAATTTACCTGGTAGTTCACTCGATTTGCTGCAGGCAGTAAAAACGATTGACACAGACGCAAACACTCCAAATACTATACTGTTTCCGCTATTACTCTAACGGAGCTTGCAACTAGTGCCGTCTGTGCCAAAACTGCAAAAGCTCAAGTTTACTACACAAAATCATAGATGGCACGCTTAACAGCTTGGAAATAAAATAGGCGACATTAGGCGCAGGGGCGATAGTTGGGACACCTACTCTACCTTAATTATGGAATCGTTTCATTGAATTTTGACGAACATTGATTTTTAACAGATTTTACAACAAGAATTTCGCAAACAGCTGTGTCTCGAATCAATTTTACCTAGGCATATTGGTTCCGTGGCTTAAGCGATGTCATCAGATGCATATCTTGAAAGCACTAGCTGATTTGGCAATAGCACAGTTTTGTAACCTGCTGTTTGCAAGTAGTTACGTTAGGGACAGATTAGAAGACTGATTTACTGTCAAGCTTTACAAATCAGTGATAATTTCAGGAGGTGCTGCCGTTCTGCTAGTTTAAATCTAGCTGCATCCAATAACTTCACTGTGTTGACAGAAGAGCTATGCAGCAAAGGCTGCGGCCTGCTGGTTTCACGATAGAATCTTTAAAACCAGCACTTTTTTGATAACCACGAAACCGGCAGCGCGTTAATAAATTGTTTCAAAATTTGCGGAGTTCTTGCTATAAAATGTACTACCACTGCTTCTTTGTGATTTTTAACACTTTATTATCATTCTTGTGTCTAATACTTTTGTTTTAGTTTCGTTTATTGATAACGCCTTTAGATTGCGGTATTGCAGCAAATGTCCTTGGTCCTGAGATCTGAACCCGCAACCGCTTAAATTTTGATTAATAATCAACAATGGTGACCGAAACCTTCCGGCATAAGAGGTCACCCTCATTCCGTCAACAGCCTTGTCAAATGGGTCGTCAGAGGAGCGGACAGAGGCTCAGGGGCACTCTCTTGTCCCTGGGGTATGAAACTGCCCCTAAAGGCGGTAGAATCAGCAATGATCAATGGTATAAGAATCCAGACGGCAATCGAAACAACTGCATTAAAACGTAACGTGTATTCTCAGGATATGTGGCCTGTAATTGAAAAAGTGATATGATGAACTCTCCATTGGCAAAAGATTCTGTGTATTCGAGAGGGGCTGGCAAAGGGAAGGTGACCATGAGAAAAAGATTGAATAACCAACAAAACGATAGTGTTGTATGAGCCGAGAGTAGTAGGACGCTGACGGTACAAGCGCGTTTTGTTACTGCGGGTTGCCTACATCAGGGGCAAATATACATTCAGAGGCAAACCTACTGTTGTCTTTATTGACATGTCCTTAACTTATTGTTCTGCTACGTGGATTATGACCCCGTGGGAGTAATCTGTCCTTCTGAGAAACCTCTCTCCCCCCCAAATCCTCCCCCTCCTCCTTAAAGCCCCTCAGGCCTCAAGGCCTCAAATTGTTGCCCCCCTCCCCCTCACTGATACTGACACACTTTCAGGCCTGAGTTATTCGAATGGCCCCCTCCCACTCTATCAGTTTGATTGACTAATTAATTAATTGATCAATTAATTAGCCCTTCCCCCCTATGGTAAATTCCCCAACCCTCCCCTGTCAGCCCCCCCCCCCACCTGGAAATTGTCAGGCCTGTGCTGGAGAGGAGGGACATCATGACAGGAAATTCAATTACATAGCAAAAGTATATTGTTTATTCACAAAAAAATTCAGTTTGCAGGGGTTGGATCCCTCATTTGGTGGAAAAAAACTCACATCCAGCAACTGCATGCCCTGATTATGTAATTAAATTGCTGCAGATTGGAGGTGTCATTATAGGAAAAGTTTTGTGTGTGCACTCACCTTGACATACAGGGATCGACTGGTTAGTGCACAGTGCTACCACCACAGGATGTTACATCCCCTGCTCCCCACCCTTCCCTGAAAAATGGGTGGGAAAAGACGCACTCTTTGCTGAAGAGGAAGGATCTCACAACACGTTCAAATAAAGGGAAATAACATATTGATACATATTCTTTATTTAATCAGTTCGATGAGGACAAGGCTGCCTCACGTGGGTAGAGCTCATGACTGCATCCCACACCCTGCCTCTTATGAGGCTATAACTGTAATTACCAAGAAATGGAACAAAGTACGGTTTACTAGCCACCATTTGTGGTTCTGTGTGGGTATCTATCGTCAGGGCGCTGCCACGGATGTCAAAACAGCCCAATGTCTAATTACAGATCACGTTACTAAATACAACTGACTACAGACTGCATATCTACCTCCTTTGATCTTGCAGCACCTGAACAAAGCATTAAATCGTGGCATTCTGTTGATCAGGGAATTTCAGACTCGCTTCCTATCTCTGTCTTTCTCACGAGGCCACTCCCTGTTTGTCTGTGTGAACCATAATCTCGAAATATGCAGACAGAGGTTTTCCTCTCCCTTCACAATACAGTGTTCCTATAGGCTAATGACGGGGACAAAGGGACAGGTGACGTAATTTGGATAGCAAAAATAGAGGGAACTGAGCCATTTCCAGTACCCCATCAAATTAGTTGTTTGAAGAATTACAGGAAACAAATAGGATGCTTAAAAGACTCACCTCCACCTTACTATGATCCTTCTCCATAATAGAACATATTTTCAATGTTCGAGTATCACATGCGAATATTATGTAAATCAAGTAATTAAATTTCTACCACAAATAGATCATAGCACTAAATATATCTGAGGTCTTGTATGCACAAACATTTGAGAGCACAAACATCCTCCTCCTACACAATGTTCCACTAAATATATCTGGGGAAAAAAATCCTACTAACCACACAAACTAGCATTTGGGGGGAGTGCTCCATATGCCTTCTACAGGATAGCCACCACTTGCAGCTGCCAGGAGAGGAACTGACATTTCCATAAGCCGTCTCTGCCCATTCTGGACACATGTGTGCTGTGAATGTATTAAGAAGCACAAAACACATCTCACATAGACTGTAATCCAGTCTGTAGTAGTAGTAGCTGTCATGGTTAGATGTTGGAGATTGCTGAAAACACTCACACATCCTGTGCACTCACGTCCCCGATGTCCACAAGCAGTGCACCCATCCCCTCATACACTGCCAGTGCTAACATTCAGAGGTCAGTGAAAAGTACTGCTGCGATTGCAGCTGCAGTCATGGAAGTTTGTTGTATGCCAGAGTGCACCATACCAGCCGTGGAGGGCGTCTGGGTATGATTAGAGTGGTAAGAATTTGGATGTTATCAGTACATCCAGTACAAACACCCACCATCTTGAATTTTCTATCGTGCAATACACACACATATACGCTTCTGCCACACTCACCCAGCATACTGCTCACTTCACCAGAACTCGCTGCTGTGGGCACGATCAGACACGTTGGCACATTCTTTGTTCCCATCACAGAATGAGCTAATCTGTTACTTCTGGTTGCCAACTCCACATGACTGCTGCCGCTGCAGCCAGCTGCAGTGCACTGAGAAACAGGCAGTTGCAGCTTGGATGTATGAAGTAGTTCTAAACAATTCCATCTTGACATGGACCCACTATTAAAAAAAAAAAACAAAAAAAAAAAAACACTTTATCCAATCTGAGACAGTGATGTTGTTGAGCATACATGTAGAACTTCTCACGTGAAATGTAGATTTCTCCCATTTATACAAGTCATTTTTGAAAATAGAAGTAACTGAAGCAAAGCTTTTTCACATCACCGAAGTACTGTTAATTGTTGTTACTCTAAGTACTTTCTCATCTTTTCTTATCAAAAATGGTTCAAATGGCTCTGAGCACTATGCGACTTAACTTCTGAGGTCATCAGTCGCCTAGAACTTAGAACTACGTAAACCTAACTAACCTAAGGACATCACACACATCCATGCCTGAGGCAGGATTCGAACCCGCGACCGTAGCGGTCGCGCGGTTCCAGACTGTAGCACCTAGAACCGCTCGGCCACCGCGGCCTCTTTTCTTATCTGTTATATCATACATCACAGGACTAGAATGTTAAACTTATTTTTGGCTCATGACGGGGCGTCAAGATCTACTATGGTGACAAGATGCCTTCTTACTTTCGAATGCTTACTTAAGGAAACCAAATATCTCGTAACAGACGAAGTACCTTAAGGTCAGCACAAGTTGTAAATACAAGTTTTATACTACATATCACTTTATAAATTCGGTAATGCATCTGATTTTATTATGATGGCTGTCTCTCCTTGCATAGGTGGAAGACTGAAATATCGTTAAAAGATATCGCTGCAACGAAAGAAACGTTAGGTTACCACCCAAAGTCAAGCATCATTTCCATGATGCCCTAACCATCGCTTCCACCCACCAAGTAGCATGTTACTAATATAAAATTGATAGGCTAATTAATTAAATTGATCATGAGGATCACTTTGCATGGCAAGCAATTTTTATTTTTCAGCAGCCATATTACACTCATCAGGTATATCAAATGGAAATCCCTGGAGGGAATATGATGTTCTTTTTGAGGGTCACAGCGACTATTTTATGGTCACTCTGCATAAAACGCGGCCTTGGTTCCACAGGCACACACAAGAGTCACTAATAGTTACGCTATCTGGTAGAAATGCTGTCTGTGATTTGGAATCAAGTCTATCCACTCAACCACATACTTGCACTGGATCCAATGGAGACGTCTTTTAATTATTACAGCCACCAGAATAATATTCGTGTCACTCTCATATCTCGAAATGAGTCACCTTTCTCGAACCTATCTGATACAGCAGAAATTCTAGCATGTTTCTTTTTTAGATAGTCTCTCTGCATCTTGTAACTGTTCCTCAGTCTCTGCCCCACCCTCCCTGCAGCTTCGACCATGTGATCATCTTAATTTAAGTCGGAAGTGAATGGATGTCGGAGAGCACGTTTTGGAGCCAATGGAGAAACGGTTTGAGCTGAGTTAATGTAACAAGACTGTCTTTCTTTGACCACTATGATCATCCCAGTTCAAGTCGGAACTGAATGGATGTCTAATACCCAGGCACCAAAATAACCAATGATGAACGGAGCAAGCAGGACATCAAAAGCAGTATAGCACTGGCAAAAAAGGGCATTCCTGTCCGAGAGGTCTGCTAGTATCAAACATAGGTATTAATCTGAGGAAGAAATTTCTGAGAATATACATTTAGAGCACAATACTGTAATTGTATGGTAGTGAAACATGGACTGTGGAAAAGCTGGAACAGAAGAGAACCGAAGCGTTTGAGATGTGGTGCTACAGACGAATGTTGAAAATTAGGAGGACTGATAAGGTAAGGAATGACGAGGTTCTGCGGAGAAACGGAGAGAAAGAAATATGTGGAAAACATTGTAAAAGGAGCAGGGACAGGATGATAGGACATCAGTTAAGACATCAGAGACAGACTTCCATGGTACTAGAGGGAGCTGTAGGATGCAAAAATTGTAGAGGAGATAGAGATTGGAATACATCCAGCAAATAACTCAGGATGTAGGTTGCAAGTGCTACTCTGAGATGAAGATGTTGGCACAGGAGACGAATTCATGGCTGGACTCGTTAAACCAGTCAGATTACTGATGAATTAAACAAAAAAGAATATAAACCTTCATTGATTTCAACCACATAAAAAGGCTTTACTGCCAGTCACAGCACATAATCTATTTACCATTTTTCGTTTAGTGCTGAGCAGCCTTCCATACATGCACTGTGATATTTCTGGCCTTGGAGCCATAAGATCCTCCCCAAAAGTCACTCCAAAATTTGGCGAATTTGGCTGAGATGACAGCAGATGGCATGGCGTAATAGATGGGGTGAGAGAAAGACATCAGATGGTACAATGATTACCAACTACGTGACGAATTGCAGCAGGTTTATAGGAGGACAATGCGACTGGCCGCCAACACAGGAGCCTGCGCGCCAAATTTGTTATATTCATTTATTAATACTCGATAATGTGCAGCTCAGATTTTATTGTCTATCAAAATGAATACACTCTCAAAAGTACGTTTTAGCCCAGATTTTTTATCTCAGTTTTGTGACAATTTTTATTAGCATTAGGTAACGATGTTAGGACGAATATATATGTATCTTCGATTCCCGCCAAAAGTGCGCTCGTAGGCGAAGTGGTTCGGGCTGTCCAGTGCAGGGCTGAAGCGAGGGGTTGAACAGTATGGTTCGCATAACTGGCCCCACTATTAAGATCAAGGATACACGCCACATAAAGTTGTATTCGAATGCTTGCAAAGTAGAAAAGAATGGAGTAACAGTGCATATAAATTTTTGTAAATATGATTATTACGTGACTTAATGTAACAGGACTGTGACTGATTCTTACCTGAACGTTGAAATGTGTGACTTTGTAATCGAAAATATGCAGAACGTCTTGTTAGGAGTTTATAGCTTTATCTGCTTCCTGTGTTGTAAATAAACCAGAAAAGGTATTGACATCCGTAATGTGGAACTGAGGAGACCATTTAGACTCCAAGAACAACGAACTCGAGACCTGAACTTTGCATCTGCGCTGGGACAGCGTCGTCTATACGAGACATCAGGTTAGCGAACTGTAACAGAGTTTCTTTGTTCTACCTTGAAGCGCAGAACACGACTAGTCCCCTCGTATGTCCCTTTGCAGTACAAATAGAGACAGTTGCATATCACTCACGGTAACACGGAAGAGGCTAAGCGAAAGAAGAATGTTGACTGGGAAACCGATTATCATCATGTTCAATAGTTAACCCAACTATGACATGACAAAATATCCACAAAACCCACCAGAGAACATTCATTGTCATTTCTGACGCCTACTACACCCATCATTTTCTGAGCCATGTGCGGCTAACGTTGGTGCCATTGGTAGGTTGTGTAATGGTCGCCTAGTCGTAGATATAGCTAATTGCTATAATCGCACTATTTCACTCCCATTTACGGAGCTTGTTAGCACTTTATGTTAGGTTGGCGCCATTAAAATGCATTGTGTTGTGGTAATCGCTGCTACTTGCTGGATCGCTGCTGTGTCTCGATGCTGATGCTGGCTCTAAATCTGGTTGTCTAGGGTTAAAAACATGAGGTCCCGTGTTTTTTATGTGCTTTTGATGATAAAGAACGAGCGAAACCAACAAATATGTAAACTTCAAATATTTATTACTCTGGTGGCCATCTTAATTCCACTGTCCACCAAAGACCATGACTCAACACAAAGTAGTACTTCCGTTACATGTTCTTTGCATTGTTTATCCACCTCAAACAATAACACACAAACACACTTTACCAAAGTGACATTCCGACTGCCTTCCGACCGTTCTTGCTGCTCGTATTTATAACATTGTCAAAGAACTACTAAAAAGAGATATAGTTTACAAGTCACATGTACATCTGTTATCATAATTTGTGCAGAAAAGTTATTAATTTGCATCGAGTGACATAATTTAACATGCTATTAAAATGACAGACAGATTTGTTGACTTGACAGAATAATTCTTTGTTACAAAAAGGCCGTTTTTTAGAAGTTTGTCAATTGACTTCTCTAATTTGCATAAATAAGTAAATAACATGAATTATTAAGAATTACATTGGTTTTCGTCTAAAATAGGATTGATTTCGTGAATACTGAGTGAAAACGCTCCTAGTGAACAAATAGGTTTCACTGGGTGATTTTTATTTAAGGAGATCCAAAATACCTAAGTTGGCCACTATTTTTCGTACTTCATATTAATTATTTAAGATGAACTTAGTGTTTTTACATGATGACATTTGCTGTATCAGTAATCAAGTGATATAAACTTTTGTGTGGGTCAGTTATTCAGTATAATTTAATGGGTTGACTGTTTATGCAGACATGTTATGCAATCATTGTTAACATACACAATAACTTTTCTATAATCATAAATACTCGTTAAACTGGTTGAATTTGGAGGGTATCGCATACTTCGGTACAGTAAAGCCTTAAATATGTTCCGCTACAGTTGGCATCGTGTAATAGGGATAGTGGCGCCTCGTTTTCTTCTTCTGTTTACTGGCTCCACTATGTCGCTAGCATTGTCTGTCTGTGAATGGCAGAAGCAGTTTTTATCGATATCTAGTACCGTGGTACTATCTTTGGAATGCCGTCAAGTGTTTTCTGGGCCGGGTGTGTCACGCAGTTTGGTTAGGACAGAGCAGCAGTGAGGTCCGGCACTGCGAGGTCGTGCCGGGACCGCTGGCGGCACGCAGGAATTGCTAGATCGAGGGACTGTAGTTGCGAGGGCCACAACCTCGTTGTCCACCGGACCTAGAACGTTTGAGCTGAGTGAACATTAATCCAGTAGTGAAACCTCAACTATTTTGAGATCACGCCGTTTGTTCGTGCATTGCTGCTCGTAGGGTCGCTGAGATGAAGAGCAACAAGTGAGTGTTTGGAACTGGCTAAATTAATTAGCCGTCCTCCAGTTCGTATTATTTATCACTGAAATCCTTGTGTTTGTTGATAAACTTCAGCAGCGGTCTTTTTCTGCCTAGTGGCCGCTAACGCCCCATTTACCTGCTCTGGTGGTTAGTGTATTTTCGCAGCAGTGTACCTTTCATCGCCTTGCCGCTGCCGTCCGGTAAGGCGTGTAGTTCGACAGCCTCCTTGATTGTGGTTCGGATGTTTGTTCTTTTGGACTACCTTGGTCATAGTGGTTCCTTCTGCTTCTGGATGTTCTAAACACCGGTTACTGAAGACGCAGTGTTGTCTGCCGGTTCCACCTTGCCTGGGTTACTCCATCGTTGTGTTGGTTACCAGACGTTAGGTGGATTTTGCAAGAGTTTTGATCTACGTTTAAACTGTCACTAGTTTGAGTTACCATCCAGTTAAGTGAATATAACTCTTGGATACAGGCCTCGTCGGTTACGAAGTTGAGCGACTTTTCCCAGGCCGATCCTTGGAGCAATGTCTGATGCCTACTTCTGTCTTGGTTTGATCAGATTGTGATGATTGTGTATTTTTAAAATATGTTAGTATCTTTGGGAGAAGTGTAACCGTTCTTAAGAATTTGTTGTCCAGGCCATTGGCCGTTAAACTGTTTTTGAGTAAACACTATTGGGGCATTCAGCCGACAAATAGTTTGAATTTATTGTCAATAAGGCCTTCAGCCATGAATGCAATTTGTCTAAAGAATTTTTAGTTAGATATTGTCTCTTCATAGTGAAAATTTGATAATTATGTTTTTCCTGTTTAAAAATATTTTAGTATCTCTTGGATATTCTCTCTTAAGAATCTACTATCCCGGCCTTCAGTCGTCAAATTGTTTTTTGAGACATTACTATTGGTGTCTTCAGCCGACAATTAATTTGAATTTCTTGTCAATAAGGCCTTCAGCCATGAATGAAATTTGTCTAAAGAATTTTTAGTTAGATATTGTCTCTTAATAGTGAAATTTTGATAATTGTGTTTTTCCTATTTAAAAATATTTTAGTATATCTTGGATATTCTCTCTTAAGAATCTTCTATCCAGGCCGTCTGTCGTTAAATTGTTTTTTGAGACATTACTATTGGTGTCTTCAGCCGACAAATAATTTGAATTTCTTGTCAATAAGGCCTTCAGCCGTGAGTGCAACTTGTTTAAGTAATTGTTATTAGACATTGTCTTAACAATCAAATTTGATAATTGTTCCTTATTGTCAACCTCATTTGCAATTGGTTACAAATAAAGTGTGCGTGATTTGAAAAAAAAGAAATTAGTAACCAACGGGAAGTGAGTAAGGCCAAGTCCACACCAAACCCTGAGTCCCATGTTTCATTTTCCTTTAGTTCCGCCGTAGCCAAGCATTTGGGCCACTGCCCAGCATGATATTCACTGCGGTCTGATGGCCTCGGCATATGTTGCAGTAAGGAGAGTACAGGGAGATTCATAAGAAGCTCCATGTTTTCAGAAGACCACAACGCACGAAGAAAAATGACACATAACAATGGATAGAGCGTCTCTCTCAGTTTCAGTTCGAAACACTTGCCATGGGATAGTTGCTCTAGAGGACAGGCGTGTCAAAACACGTAGCCAAAACAGCTGCTTCGTATTTTCACACGAATTAGTTCGCTCGTGCGAATAGGCAACACAATGAACTGCTTTTCAAAGTGAGTTGCTGCCGTGTCTATCCGTGCATTTTGTGTCAGCGACTTTATTGGATTTCAGTTACATATTGAAGTTTTCCATATCAAAAACGTTGCCCACTTAACAGCTGTAATGTGAGGTACACAATTGGAGAGACACTTTATCCGCTAACACGTGTCTGTTGTGTCTATTTTCTGTATGTCTTGTAGTATTCAGGCTGTCGTCTTCTGACACACCAGAGGAATTTATGAATAACCATGTATATAACAGGAGCAGGGACGAAAGGGGAATCACTGTATTAAATATACAAACCACAAATGGGAAAAACCATTGGGAAGTAATTTTTATGAAGAGTAAACTGTTATGCACCAGCGTCTCGGAATGAGCACTTCGGATATGCTGAAGCTGGACGTCACTTCACTTGCTACTGTCGTGAGCATCAACTACATGGGGAGAAACGATTATCATAACAAAATAAGAGAAGTCAGAGCCTGCACGGAAAGATTTTAGTGTTCGCTTTCCACTCGCGCTGTTCAAGAGTGGAACGGCAGAGAAATAGATCGAAGCTGGTTCGATAAATCCTCTGAAGTGTAAATTACAGAGTAATCACGTAAATGTACATTTAGATATAGAACCTTAATTTCTGTGTTCTCAATGTTATTTGGTTCGTAGATTTAAAAACGTTTCTCATTATAAACCAGAAAATGCTCAACATTTTTTCTTGCAACTGTTTGGTAGTGAAACAGAGAAATATTCTTCATTGTAATTATAGCAGAATATTACGTTTAAAACATATTTCATAATATAATGTGTTAAATTTTTTAATTTACATCCGCTGAAAGAGATATTTTTGTTACAAGTATAGCGTATAGTAAACTATAATACCTTTCATCCTTATGTGATTATGAGGACAAACATTTAAGAAAGGTAGCCCTACATCCAGACTACTAGTTGCTGTTTGTCACAGGGGAATATCGATTTTCAGGAAATTTCATTCACGAGATGAACTAATTATTCATGGAAAATTATGACGATGTACTCAACATTAACGAAGTTAAATGCACTCTTAGTTATTCACCGATGCAAATTTGTTATTTGGTGGTAAATGCTCAATATAACGCTTGTAAATAGCTTTCTGCATACAGTTGATAGTCGTAATTCCATTTTCAGTTCGTTTCAATAAATGCTTTAGCCTGTCAAAGCGTAAGTTGAGTTTTAATGGCCAAAACCTGTTACGAGATACCTATCAATATTGCGGGAACTGCTCGGGGGCAACGTATTTTCAATGAGTCACATTCACTGCGAAGTTTGGAAATTATTATGGCCTCTTTCTTGATGTAAAATTTGAATATTACTATAGATTCTTTTATGTGAGCAAGGCAAATCATTAAATTAGCTTGCTACATAAAACGATTGAGATATGTGTGAATGTATATCATTTTAGTAGATTGTTCGTTCACACATGCTACATTGAGATCTTACGTTTTTATATATTGCCGGTGATACAAGCGTAGAAAGTCGCACCGATAGGTAATCTAATGGAATGAATGTGGTATGATTCGTTTTTGGTAAATGAGAGATGAAAGGGATTTGCGATTCGTAGTAGGTGAAAGATTTGTTACAAGAATTGCTAGGGATAATACTGCATTTTGTTTTGTTTTCTTTCTAAATCTGTGTTTATTATTAGGGTATGTAAGGTAAATGAGAGCAAAACAAATAAGAAAAATGTCGTTTTCATTATTCACCTGTATGCACATTTTGGGACACATAAATTGAAAAGTTTAATGCTACCATACTTATATGGCTACAGCGGTTGTACAACCGTTTGCATGTAAGTCTGCAGTCATTCACAATAAATTTATAACGCACCTCCGCAGCCCACGCCTGTACGATGGCACTCGACTCTGAGGTAGTCCGGTCCGGATGCTGGAGTGGACGAAATTTTCACAGCCAGTAATACGCCAGCAGGGGCAGATAGATTGTTGCCTGAAGTTCATGATCAGCAGTGTTTGCAACAATGTCGTGGATTAAGTTGCAAACCTCCCCGCGGCGTCACAGGAGGGTATGTGACGTTGTTGATGGTGACCTGCCCGTAGAATGGGGACGTTACGCTTCATGGCATTCTTGGTGCTTTTCGAGTGAAGTTGGCTAAGAGCTGTCACACATATTTCACCCTCTACTTTCTTTAATTTTTATCATTGTTATCACACAGCGTAAACATATTTCCCTGTACATGCATCCATTGCAGTCACTTACACTGTACAAATATGCATATGACACAACTTTCAAATATCCGTAGGAAAAGAGATTACTGTGTTTGTAGAATGAACACGCTTTCCAATAGGCTGCTGAATCCACCCGGTGGGATAACCCAGCTAACATTGCCATACGACATTTATATTTACTTTTACGAATTTCTAGTCTGAGGAAAGGTTAATCCCGTATCAATGCAAGTAGTTTGTATGGAATGACAGGTATTTGAGTATACTAAATGTTAACTGGGGCCAGCAAGAAACACCGTCCCCGCAACGAACTTGCCCGACATACGTCGCGAACGCTGAGGCCCACGGGAAATCAAATGCGCTAACGAAAAGATAGTAAAATCTTAACTTCACCATATGTTATCGAGGATCTGTGCGTATTTAAACGCCCAGTTACGAATTATTAAATTGATCTGTAATAGTAACTTGCTCCATGCCGGAGACAGTCACTGGAATTCATAAGACCTTTACTGTCACATAATGTGGCACCTGCTACATGTTTTGTTCACTTAATACATTCTGCATAGGATGTAGATTTGATATTAGTTGACAAGAGAGCTGAGTCAGAAGTCTCTGAACCTCCAGGAGCTTTTAGCTCATATTCAAAGACAACTCAGGAAAGGGAGAGTAGGAGAGTTTACGGGAATGCAATTGCTGAACACACTGGCAGAGAACCTGAAATGCAGACTGCTTGACTCTGTGTCAGCTCAACCACCACGCAATATCTTGGAGGGCTTCATCAAACAAGAATGAGATAAATTAAGCGAAACCAAACATAAAATTTCACAAATTATAATGAAAGTCCGAAAAACGGATGTAACAGTTGACATGCATCAAATATGTATTTCACCATATAGCGGAGATAGTGAGTCGCAGATAGGCACAACAAAAAGTATGTCAAAATATAAGCTTTCAGCCAATAAAGCCTTTCTCAATTTATGTATTAAAAAAAATAGACGACACACACACACACACACACACACACACACACACACACACACACACACACACACACATGAATGCAACTCACACACGTGACTGCAGCCCCTGACAGTTGAGTGTGGCATCAGCCGCCAGAGCTTGCAGTCACGTATGTGTGAGTTGCATTTGTGTGTGTTCGTGTGTGTGTGTGTGTGTGTGTGTGTGTGTGTGTGTGTGTGTGTGTGTGTGTGTGGATGTATGTGTGAGTGTGTGTAAAGCATATATTTTGACATACTTTTTGTTGTGCCTATCTGCGACTCAGTATCTCCGCTATATGATGAGCAGCAATTTTCTTTTTCATAATATTGTTACATACCATCCCCGATTATCCATTGTTTGTAATATGTATTTTAGCTATTCAAAACACATGTAATATTAAAAAACTGAATTTTTTGGTTGTTTCCCATTGCAAAGGTATAGCATCAGCTGTTTTAAAATATTCTCATTTCCTATCACAAAATTTCTTCACATCTTTCACTGTCAAGTTTTCACATTGTTGAAATGCACCATCCCATATAGCATCAGCACGCCATAAACATTCCTCTGTGATACAGTACTCTGTTTATTCTGTGTCACTAGTTGATAAGTACTCCCATTAAAAGGAAGGCGCTTCAGTCTGGAACCGCGCTGGTGCTACGGTCGCAGGTTCGAATCCTGCCTCGGGCATGGATGTTTGTGATGTGTTTCGGTTAGTTAGATTTAAGTAGTTCTAAGTTCTAGGGGACTGAATACCTCCGAAGTTAAGTCCCATAGTACTCAGAGCCATTTTTGAAAAGGAAGGGGTTTCTCGTTGTGACGGACTCTTCTCACGAAATTCCAATCACCAACTTTCTCCTCTGAATGCGAAAATATTTTTTTGACACCGACCTACATAGGGAAGAGGGATCCCAACGATAAAATAAGGTAAATCAGAGCTCGTACGGAAAGATATAGGTGTTCATTCTTTCCGCGCGCTATACGAGATAGGAATAATAGATAATTGTGAAGGTGGTTGGATGAACCCTCTGCCAGGCATTTAAATGTGATTTGCTGAGTATGCTTATAGATGTAGATGCAAACAGGTTGGAAGCATATATTGAATGTGTCGTTCCCAAATGCAAGTCTGTAAATATATATAACCGAACCATAGAGATGAAACAAGCAGCTTTGACCCACTCAAAAACTAAAGACTACGAAACTGCACAGCTGACAATATTAGGAACACACAGAATTTTGAAGCCGAAAACGAAAACGATCTCGTTCGAGAAACGCGTGTCACTACGCAAATACTACGCCAGGTGCACTACAGTTACACGTGCAACAAGCAGTCAATTGAGACAAAGAAGTTGTTTGTGCAGAAGGGACTTCGATTTGCCGATATTGTTTACCAGCCTGACCCGGCGCCGGCAGATGTGTTACTCCGGTTAGATCCTAGGAATCGGTTGACAGGTTTGCAAGAACTTCAGCTAGCTCATCGAGGAAGTTCGTCGCTCCGTGCCGCCAGCAGTTTTACATCTGTTCAGCAGTTCGTTTAGAATTATGCTTTCAGGAAAATAAAGTCTCGTTTCAACACCTAGTTTGTAAATGAACATTCCATCACCAGAACATTCATCTGAACACTACAAGTTATGCACAGCATCTGAACACAAGTTATGCACAGCATATTGCAGCTACCCTATAAAACTTTAAATTTTTCTAGATTCCCTAAAAACATTGGTAGACATTTGATTTAAGAGATTTGCAGTCAATTGGCTTTAACACGTCAGCTGTATGACAGGAAAAATTAATGCTCTATTTAGAAAAGTCTCTTGGGAATAACTTAATTAACTACGTTCATAATGTAGAAAAAGGAATGATTCTAATGTTTATCTGACAACAGATAAACATTCATTTCTTTGTGATTTTGTAAGCTATAAGTTGAAACAGCCTTTGTGGAGAGGGTTATGGAGGTTATATAGAGGGCCCCAGGACTTTATAGAGTCACAGTTATGCGCATTTTGCGCTATCCTATACTACGTACTTTGAAATAAGGCACTAATAATCGGAAATCAATATTTATATTTTTATTGAATTGAACAACATGAGTCTTGCAGCACTAACTCTAATGTATAGCAAATGTTCGCACTGACGATCGACTTTCTCAATTTATGTATTACAAAATAATCCATAGCTTCCACACGAGGTTTGTGATGGGTTTGTAACTACTTACAGCATCCTAATGTAATCATTCAGAAAAAATAAAACTGCGACAAAAGGAGAAGGTTAGACGGCATAGGCGAACACAGCCAGGAAGAATTAATGGGTATAAGAATGTCCGATGGGGCTCGTCCTTATGCAGTTTTCGCAAATTTCTAGGATCTTAAACGGCTTTGAGGCAAGAAATCAATATTCAGAAAGGAATGTGTTTCTTTTTGTTGACACACACAACATATTGCTCGAGAAAAAGAGTAGTTGACTAGGCCGTGGTGAGAACCGACCTGTCACATTGACTAGATAGAACAGTGTTCCAGTTGAAAATAGTGTGCATCGGTCCCTCGCAATGGTAGCGTGGGAATTGGCCCGAAAGACGCCTACATGGGAAGGTGCGGCGTCTTGCTGTAAACGTCATGAAGTTTGTTGGCGACGATTAGGAAGAAGTAGTGAAAGTACTTGCGGAAATTGTAACGGAACGAGGAAGGGAAATGATGTCTTTGAGTAAATCGCGATGTTCGAGTTACAACAGGAGCGGTGTAAGTACTGAGCCTAGTGGGATTCAAGTAGCTGCCCACCAAAGAAGAAACAAGGACCACGTAATAAATATCCCTTTGACGTTAAGTTTCTCACTGTTCTTATTTCTGCTACATCGCATTATTTCTGTCTTTTTGTGGTTTACTTTCCGTCCATATTCTGTACTCGTCAGTCTGTTCATTATATCCAGCGAATGCTGTTATTCTTCTTCATTTTCGCTGAGACTACAATGTTATCAGCGAATCTTATCATTGATATTCTTTTACCCCTAATTTTAATCCCGTTCGCAAACTTTTTTTTATTTTATTTCTGTCATTACTTCTTCGATTTATAGGTTAAACAGTTGATGCGAAATACTTTATGCGTTCCTTATCTTTTTTTTTTTTTAATCCGAGCACAACGTTCTTCGTTTTCCAACCTTGTTGCTCTGGCTTGGTCCTTGAACATATTTTATTTCACCTGCCTTTTCAAGAACTTGTTCCTATTTTCCTCAGAATTTCAACCATGTTGCACCATTTTGTACTGTAGAACGCTTTTTCTAGGTGGAAAAATCCTATGAAATTGTCTTGATTTTTCTTCAGGCTTCCTTCCATTCTCAAACGCGATGTCAGACCAGTCTGTGTGGTGCCTTCACCGTTCCTAAAGTCAAACTGATCGTCATGTAACACATTCTCAACTTTCTTTTCCGTTCTTCTGTACATTATTCTCGCCACTTGCTTGGATGCACGAACTGTTAAGCCGATTACGCGAACGATCTTGGGTTTTGTCTGGCTTTGATATCTTCAGAATTGTGTGAATGCTATATTTCCGAAAGTCTCATGGTACGCCGATAGCTTCTTAGATTCTGCCACTAACCTGAGTAGCTATTTGGCTGACATTTCCCTAATAATTTTAGGAATCAGATGGCATGCTATCTATCACATCTGCTTTATTTGACCTCAGGTCTTCCACAGCTCTTTTAAATACCGACTCTGATATTGGATCCCTTCTGTCTTCCGTATCAACTCGAATTTCTTCTTCTTCCAAGTATTCAAAAAAGATCTGCTGCTCATAGAGGCCTTCAATGTATTCTTTTACCTACTCGCTCTCTGCCCTGAGTTTAAGAGTGCAATTCCTATTACACTTTTAATGATACCACCCTTGCTTTTCATTTGAGGGAATGTAGTTTTGACTTTTCTATGGCTTAGTGAGTCCTAAAGAAGCTCATTTATTTTCCTACTTTGTTCCATTTTGCCTGCGGCCATTTCACCATGGCTGTCCAGTATTACCAATTTATTTCGTTGCTAACGGTCTATAATGCTGTATTTCTCTCTTTCGCTGAACATTTTTGCTTTGTTTCGTAGATCGGGTGAAGTACTTTTTAAGTAATCCTATAGTTCCTCTAAATTAATTTCCATACACCCATGTTTGACTGTCCGATATCAGTGATGGACCTGTTTACGAATATACTATCATTTTCAACTTCAGTGTCCCATTACCTTCTATACTGATTTTTCCGGATGATTCTCTTAAACTTCACTTTGTTGTTCAAGATTATGTAATTGTGAGCAGAGTCTATATCTGCTCCTGGGTATGCCTTATAATCCAATACCCGCTTTCGAAATATCTGTTTCGCCATTAAGTAATCCATCTGGAATATATCCGTGTCTGTGGGGCGTTTTCAAGTGTAGGTCATCCTTTTGTCATTCGTGAAAAGAGTATTCACTATTACCATCTAAAATTTAGTGAAGAACTCAGCCTTTCTCTACGCTCAGTCCCTTAAAAGGTCCACGTTCTCCCGTAGCTTATCCTCTTTCCAATATCGCGTTATTATTACATTTTATCTCCCTTTAAGTATTGAATCACCGTTTCGACATTCTCACACAATATATCTATATCTTCATCTTTTTCTTCCAACATCGACATGTATATCTGAACTATCGTTGTCGGGGTTGGTTTGTTGTTGAATCTGATGAGAAAAACCTCATCCCCGAACTGCTCACAGCTGCTCTCTCTCTCTACATCTACATCCACGACATACTCCGCAAGTTACCTCATGGTGTGTGGCAATAGGTCCTACGGGTATCAATAACTCATCCCACTTCCTTGTTCCACTAGCGAATAGCACGTAGGAATAATGAATGAGGTAAGTCTCTGCATTAGCTGTAATTTCTTAAATTTTCTCATCGTCATCGTTCTGTAAGATTTGTGTTGGAGGACGTAATATGTTGTTCGAATCTTCGCGGGAAGTGCTCACTTGAAATTTCAATAGAAAGCCTCTCCGTGATAAACGAAAGCTCTCTTGTTACGTCTGCCTCTGAAGTTTGCTGAGAATTTCTGTAAAGCTCTTAGTTGTATCTTCTCTACCTTTTCTGTCACTCCTATGGTGCGACGATGTCAGATTGATGAACAATACACAACAATCGGTTGAAGAAACGCCTTGTAGACCACTTCCTTCGTAGATAACATTTCCTCAAGATTCTTCCAATGAATCTCAGTCACGCATCTGCTTTCGATTCTATTTATTTTATTTGGTCATTCCACTTAAAGTCCTTCTGCCCTACTTTCCTATTCATTACGAATTCTACTCCAATTATGCTATTTTCTCCTGAAGTTAACATTACTTTATATTCGTCTGACCAGAAATCATTATATTCTCTCCATTTCACTTCTCTGACGTCTCCCCCTCCCCTCCCCCTTCCCCATAGAATGGGCCTTTGCCTTTCTCTTAAAATGTTATCTCTTCGCTAGTTATTCAATCATTTCGCAACGGGCAGTTCCCTCTCGGAGATCTAAGTTGGGGAGTAATCTGGAATTTTTAGCCAATGGAGACATCATCAGACACTTTTTTGAATTACTAGCCATACTATGGATACGTATCATCATGAATGTAGTGGTTTCTATTGCCTTCAGCGTCATCATAAAGTTGACTATTGCTGATTCCTCCGCCTTTTAGGGGCGCTTTCCCACACTAAGGGCAAGAGAGTGCTTTGAAAGCCTGTCCCCTCCTCTGTCCTGTTTGACAAGACCGTTAACAGAGCGAGAGTGTCTTCTTATGCTGGGAATCTTCGGACACAATTGCTTACGATTTTTATTCAAATTTTAAGGCATCGCTGAGTTCGAATCCAGGGTCCAGGAAATTCTCATTACTAGTCAAAGGCGTTATCCTTGGACCACAGAATATACTACAATACTTTCTACACGGAAGAAAACGGAAGAATTACAGTTTCTAGCAGTTGATTCAGACGATACATGAACTCAAACACACTGCACTGTGAACAAAAGTTGTAAAAGTATGCGAGCAGTACCGTAGGACAAAAGTCCCAGCTGTGATTAACTGGTGTGCTCTATGCTGGGCATTATCGTAGTGATGACGTTCATTGCGGGACTGAGCTGCATAACCAGTTGAACTCTGAGTTCAAAATCACATGAAACCCACTGCTTGCGCACTTTTTTTATGACAGTGCTGTTCCACTGGAAGTTCCCGCCTTGTGTACTTCGTGGGCGGGTTGGTAGTTGCTTTGCCAACACTCTGTGAGTTGAGTGACCAATTATCTCTTAAGCTTTTCCATTTAGGATGACATCTGTTACGAAACTTTTCTCTGTACATAAATTCAGTTCTCCGAATTCTGCATCGTAATGTACCGTATGATCACTCTGCTGTGAGCAGGCATGGGGCAGCAGGCTGTAAGCGGATCTCCCCATGTGTCGCTGGCTGCAGCAACTGGGGCCTTTTATGGATCAAATTTACAGCAACAAAAATTTGTACCATATTTTATTCACCCAAACATGTAAATTTTGCAGGAAGAGAGCATCCCTTACCACAAAGTAATTGCTGTTATGAGATAGCTTGCCTACACAATGAAATTATACATCTTCGTTAAGAGGCCAAGTAGAGCTAGGCAACTGCTATGGCAAAAATAGGTGGCACTACAGATTACAATGATTTAATGAAAGAAGTTTGACCGTTCTTGAGTGCTGTGTATGACTTCGTACCAAATGGTAAGGAGATATGAGTTACAGGGTGATGCACCAGATGTTGCCGTAGGAGAGTTGGACATGAGCAGCAGTGATTAGCGAACAAGTTAACACAGTAAACAGAACATTTACTTTACTTACATTTCTGAAAGCGTATGAAGATTCATTCCAAGTAATAAAGCAAGAAATAAGTCCATCTATCAATTTCAACAAGGATAAAGCTCTCCGCACGAAAGTACGAACGATGATGTTCGGGCCGGACTAGGGGCATCTGTGTAGCTTCTTCTAGCAAGGAAGTGCCAAGTGCGAATGGGTTATTGACTGTCGCCAGCAGTCCTATATCGCGGCGGCAGAGGGCGTCCGTGGTACGGAACCGCTGGAGCTGTGGCTCAGTGAGTGTGCCCCATTGGGTCTGCCAGATCCCGGACGACCACTGTTGGTGCCTGACAGAAACTTGCAGTTCCTTTGCTAACTTTGATGTCCGTGGGGTGGTATCGATACGTGATACAACAACGAGTATGAAGATATGTGGTAGCAGTATAAATTGGTGTCCAACACGTCAGAGCGAAAGTAATTTTCGCATAATGCATTACTGCCAAGTAACATAGACATAGAAAGAACTGCTACAGTATGGTAGAGAAGGTAAGTGAAAGAAATACACAATTGGATGGAGAGAAAAGGCACTTTAATTCAGAGACACTAATTACAGTGAAGCCACGGATATTTGCGTTGATCCACGGGATATTAAAAAAGGTGGATTAGATTGGATTGGATTGTATGAGGGAAGAGACCAAACAGCGAGGTCATTGTTCTTATCGGATTAGGGAAGGGTGGGGAAGGAAGTCGGCCGTGCCCTTTCAAAGGAACCATCCCGGCATTTGCGTGGAGCGATTTAGGGAAATCACGGAAAACCTAAATCAGGATGGCCGGATGCAAAAAGGCGGGATATGGTTCTTAATAGGAGTGTAATCACCATGTACAACAATTCAAACCCTATAACGCCCACCCAGGATGGCCAGCATTTAAGGAGTTATTATAGCAGGACGTTCTATTTCTCAAGCACCGTGGTTGACAACTGTCAGTGTGTCTGGACGTGCTTCAGCACGTCTGCCCATCGTATTCCATGGGGTCTCTATGGGATTTAAGGCGGAGAAACGGGCCAGCCATTCACCGAATTCTCATTCTAAAAGGTTCTCCATATTCGCTGTTCAATGCGGTCACCGATTGTAATGCATAGAAATTAAATCAGTGCCGAATGCGCAGCTGGAAAGACGACCATTGCGAAGGAGAAAAGAGCCACAACTACGTGGACGGCGAGTGCACAGCGTTTACAGCTTTGGAGGTCAGCACGCCCATGCGACATTGTAACTTCCAACACCATAACATCTGCACCACCAAAAGGATCATTATTGACAACATTCCTGGATGCATTACGTGATCCCACCTGTCGCTGTACGACGCTGTGTGGTATAGTCAACGCCCACACCGTGGCGCCTGCAGCTGCGTGGCCGCTGTCTTTACGTCATACAGCCAACGGCCGGCACGCCCCGCTCTGCACAGCTGCGCAGCGCAGGCGCGGGCCTCACACCCTGAGGGCCTCCGCACTGTCGTGGCAACCTCAGCCGGCGTCCTCCCGTGAGACAGTCACGTGGGGTCGCGCCGCCAATCACAACAGGACACGACAAGCGGACTCGGTTACGGCAGGCATATTCCTCCGCCACTCGCTCTATATAACCGCATACGCCACCACGCCTGGTAGTTTCGTGTTGGGCTACCTACTTGCTGCCGGCCAGAGTGGCCGTGCGGTTCTAGGCGCTACAGTCTGGAACCGAGCGACCGCTACGGTCGCAGGTTCGAATCCTGCCTCCGGCATTGATGTGTGTGATGTCCTTAGGTTAGTTAGGTTTAATTAGTTCTAAGTTCTAGGCGACTGATGACCTAAGAAGTTAAGTCGCATAGTGCTCAGAGCCATTCGAACCATTTTGAACCTACTTGCTACGTCGACGTCGCACCCAGGAACGACGCTACACTGTGCTACGACTGTTTACCATACCGGAATTGGACTCTCCAGCTCTACTGCTCATGTTCAAGCACCAAGTTGTGTTTGTATTGTAGAACTGTTGGCAATAAACAGAATTTGGAACTCACGCCAATCGTCATTTGTTGTTACGGATACAAATGGCTGCATCCAGAATAAGGTTGAATCTGCATTCATCCCCGTAGAGCCCACGATCCCCGTCCTCCCTGGTCCAGTCCCTCTGCCCCACCATCGTAAACGATGGAGTCGGTATGCAGATGCCGTATCAATGGATCTTGAGACAGCTTGCCTTACAGTCCCGTTAACTGTGGATACAATATTTGTACTTCCTGTTTGACATTGTTCCCCTCCTGGCTGTTGCACAATGTAGCAGTCATCTGCTGCTGTAGCTGACCATGCTCGACCACCTCCTTACCTTAGTGTAGCAGTTCCTTTGATTTGGAACGTTCCCCGTGCACGTGAAGAAAGGCTGTGAGCGCCACCAAACTCCTGCATTAAATTCACCATACCTCGTCTTTCCTGTTTCCTGATGATTCTTCCCTGTCTGATGTCATCCAAATGTTGTATCCAGGCCCTGTTGTAATGAAGAACACCGCAACTGTTCGCTGATCGACGCACATTCTCTCTCCCAGTGCCCTCAGCTGCCCTGTGTTTTTGTGTCATCCCCATTTGCGGGTATGGTCGCGCTTGCTTCATGCCATGCGACGTCCAGCTTTCTGCCCACGACTGGGAGACATCCGGCAATATATTTAGGCACTTTAATTAATTTATACTAAGTAGTTAATATGTCACACACATCAAAAAAAGTTTTGCATCACCCCAGCTTCCAGAACTCCTGAAGACAGACGTTGACTGTGGATATTGTATGACAGACACAGCCCCTTTGTTCAGAGATGTCACTATACTCACCGAAAGATGTAAACAACCATGCATGAGCAGCGCCTATTAGACGCAGGGGAGTCCAACAGCCGATCAGTTCGAGTCACTCCACCAGGAAGGACGTACACGGCTCTTGTTGTCTGTAGTTCAACCATGCCCAGACGGTCAATAACGCTGTTCGATCGCGTTCGCATGGTTTGTGCCAGGAAGGGCTCTCAACAATGGAAGTGTCCAGACGTCTCGGTGTGAACCAAAGCGATGTAGTTCGGACATGGAGGAGATACAGAGAGACACGAACTGTCGATGACATGCCTCGCTCAGGTCGCCCAAGGGCTACTACTGCTACCGCTGCCCATGGATTGGTATGTCTCGAAAGAGCCCTGACAGCAACGCCATCATGTTGAATAATGCTTTTCGTGCAGTCAACGGACGTCGTGTTATAACTCAAACTGTGCGCAGTAGGCTGCATGATGCGCAACTTCACTCCCGATGTTTATGGCGAAGTCCATCTCTGCAACCGCGACACCATGCAGCGCAGTACAGATGTGCCCAATAACATGCTCTATGCCGGCCGGAATGGCCGTGCGGTTCTGGGCGCTACAGTCTGGAGCCGCGAGACCGCTACGGTCGCAGGTTCGAATCCTGCCTCGGGCATGGATGGGTGTGGTGTCCCTAGGTTAGTTAGGTTTAAGTAGTTCTAAGTTCTAGGGGACTGATGACTACAGAAGTTGAGTCCGATAGTGCTCAGAGCCATTTTTGAATAACATGCCGAGTGGACCGCTCAGTATTGTCATCACATTCTCTTCAACAATGAGTGTCACATATGCCTTCAACCAGATAATCGCCGGAGCATTGTTTGGAGGCAACCCGGTCAGGCTGAATGCCTTAGAGACACTGTCAAGCGAGTGCAACAAGGTGGAGGTTCCCTGCTGTTTTGGGGTGGCATTATGTGGGCCCGTCGTACGCTGCTGGTGGTCATGGAAGGCGCCGAATGGCTGTACGATACGTGAATGTCATCCTCCGACCGATAGTGCAACCATATCGGTACCACATTGGCGAGGCATTCGTCTTCATGGACGACAATTCGCGCCCTCATCGTGCACATCTTGTGAATGACTTCCTTCTGGATAACGACATCGCTCGACTAAAGTGGCCAGCATGTTCTTCAGACATGAACCCTATCGAACATGCCTGGGACTGATTGAAAAGGGCTGTTTATGGATGACATGACCCACCAACCACTCTGAGGGATCTACGCCGAATCGCCGTTGAGGAGTGGGACAATCTGAACCAAACAATGCCTCGATGAGCTTGTGGATAGTATGCCACGACGAAATCGGCATGCATCAGTGCAAGAGGACGTGGTACTCGGTATTAGAGGTACTGGTGTGTACAGCCTGAAGGTCTCGCAGTATGGTGGTACAACGTGCAATGTGTGGTTTTCATGAGCAATAGAAAGGGCGGAAATGATCTTTATGTTGATCTCTATTCCAATTTTCTGTACAGGTTCCGGAACTCGCAGGACCGAGGTGATGCAGGACTTTTTTGATGTGTGTATTTTACTTCATCTAGCTCGTCCTTATGTTTTGAATAGTAGTTTAAATCAGTACATACTTGCACTGATCTTCCTTTAAACACTGGTATAATCCTAAATCCAGAAAATCCTTGTTGTACTGTCTGAGTGGAGTTGTGTATCTGCTTATATTTACGTTTGGCATTGGAATCTATTTGTGTGACGTAAGGTGGAACTGTAACATAGCCCTTGTTATGGGCGCCCTCTATGGAATGCGACTGTAACTAAGTTGCGCCTGAGTCATAGCCAGGCCAGTGTTCTTCTACGTGCCCTGTATCTTCTGCACTAACCGCCAATTGATATATTTCAACTGTGGGTGAAGCCCACTTTGTGTCTAATTACAGGGGTTATTAACTAACTATGAGACTGAGTGAAGTGAACAGGGAATTAACAACTAATAAAACTGTTCAAGATTAACCGTAAGATATTGTTTTTCAGAAACATAGAGCCACGAGCAGCCATAACTGATATTATAACAGTGTCGCCTGTGATCATGTACTGATGTGGTACAGTACACTGTAGATATCGCATTAAAATTACACCAGTTCTCTTCGAATGTGTGCTGTTTGCAAATAAAAATGGTTCAAATGGCTCTGAGCACTATGGGACTTAACTGCTGAGATCATCAG
Source organism: Schistocerca cancellata (assembly GCF_023864275.1). Lineage (NCBI taxonomy): Eukaryota > Metazoa > Arthropoda > Insecta > Orthoptera > Acrididae > Schistocerca > Schistocerca cancellata. The sequence continues at coordinate 439,580,722 of NC_064634.1, read as the reverse complement.
TTCCCTAGAACTTAGAACTACTTAAACCTAACTAACCTAAGGACAACATACACATCCATGCCCGAGGCAGGATTCGAGCCTGCGACTGTAGCGCCTATAACCGCTCGGCCACTCCGGCCGGCTGTTTGCAAATAAAATGGAGGAAAATATGATTTGTAGTGCTCTCTCCACGACAACTATAAACCAGTGTCGAGTGCTGAAATGTCGGTCAGAGGCAATACGATCAACTCAGAAAAGGAACGAAGCCTTTTGTTTTCGACTTTGCATGCTATGACGTGACGCCATGCCTGGCTTCAATAATGGTGCTACGTTGCTCACAGCAGCACGTCAATATTGTTCTTTCCGAGAGCGGAACTATTCTCGTGATATTTGTTTTTATATCTGTTGGTCAATCGTGCGTGATGTACCCTTTTCTGTCCATGGGCATCGGGAGTCATGTGATCATAACAAACGACACACTTCATAAATCGTTCAAGATATCGGAACGAGTTATTTTGCAAAGAGGCACGTGTGATAAATACGCGGAACGTTTTTATTCACTGACATAAGGGAGTAACTCGCCTTCACGGAGAGATGTCCTATCAGAAGGCATTTTCCGATGTAGGCGAGAAACCAAGCGGAGCTCACCGTATGCAAAAACCAACATATTGTTAACGAGCTGTTTTTCGATCTTAGAAGCCGGCAGCGGTGGCCGAGCGGTTCTAGGCGCTTCAGTCCGGAACCGCGCGACTGCTAAGGTCGCAGGTTCGAATCCTGCCTCGGGCATGGATGTGTGTGCTGTCCTTAGGTTAGTTAGGTTTAAGTAGTTCTAAGTTTTAGGGGCTGATGACCTCAGATGTTCAGTTCCATAATGCTCAGAACCATTTGAACCATTCGATCTTAAAAACAAATCAAATTGTAAATATCTTTAATTGCAGACCACTGGCTCTGAGCACTATGGGACTTAACAGCCATGGTCATCAGTCCCCTAGAACTTAGAACTACTTAAACCTAACTAACCTAAGGACATCACACAACACCGAGTCATCACGAGGCAGAGAAATGCAGACCACTGATGATGCTCTACATCAATAAAGCGAAACGCGTTGGGTGAAAAAAGAAAGATCGCATTTTCTTGTAGTTGCAGGAATGCAATTCACGTATGTAAAATTAATATATTCAATTTAGTTACTATTGCTACCCTTGGACGTCAGACTGCCGTAGGTCACACATTATGACACACTGGTGAAATTTCACACTAGCGACCACTGCATTATAATACTGGTTACATACGAGGGATACGTTGGCGGGCATATCAGCCAAAAATACACAAACTGACACGTGTCATTAAAAAATGACTTGTGCGCGACTTCCCGTATTAGTGTGCTGGTTGGAAGAGTTGATTTCATGTCAGAATCCTACATGAGAGAGAGAGAGAGAGTAACATTCGATATAACGGTCGAAGTAGCAACCAGTCAATCGTGTTTGTATCATTGCACCTCGTCGACGAGGAATAGGAGGAAAGGAATCTTTTGAAGTGCTGTATAACGGTTGAGCAAAAAACTAAATGCTCTAAAAACAAACAGCATCCATGATCAGATTATGGAATACTGTTCCTCAGTAGGTCAGGAATATGTATATTACGATCATTTTTCTGTCTCAATTTTTAATTTTGGTGGTAATTTGCATTGGAAGTGTAGGAAACCTCAAAATCAAATTGATGACCTGATAAAAAGTGAATGAGTGAGTTATTCTTTGTTGACTTCTTGTACGAACGCAGATGTACAAATCCTGACATGTGGCAAGCTGGGCAAGGATCTGTACGTTAAATATACGTTACATGTGTGCCTATAAATATATGTAATGAGTACAGCACCATCTTTCCAAACCAGTCACGACACAATGGCAAACACCACCAGTGATACTTAACAGATGATAACGTATCGATTTTCAAGCCAGTGTCAACGATGGCAATAGCAAGGGTTCAAAAAACGAGCCTCACAGCCTCTTGCCTACCCAAAAGATAAGATATTTATTCCTACCCATTGTTTCGTAATCTTGAAATACGCAGTTTAGTATCCTCTAGCGGTGAGTAGGGATAGCCAAACGGCTGCCGTGTGGACATTTGGGCCATAGCAGAAGCGATTGTGTTCCACTGGTTGAATGATGGCTCGCAGTCAGGGCTGATCAAACTGGATGCGCATGCAGAACCTGTGCAATATGGCCGTCGGACCGGTAGCCAACACTGTCAGAACGTGCTCTTGAGTATATTGTGGGTGTTGAGCATCGCCCCGCGGGTGTGTTGAGAGGCGAGCACATCATGCGCCAATGCCCCGCGAGACATTGTTGGAGCAGCATACTTTAGGGTCTGTGCAACCTAGACGCTATAGTTTTGGGCTACCTTGTGCATGAAAGAAATGGGTGTACCCATATAATGTGGAAGTTTTCTATTGGCCCTTGAAGAGATGATTGGAGAGTGAAAGGCAAGATCGAGTTCTAGTTCGGCAGACAGTTTAAACCCGTTTCGTGTGATATACCGTAGCCTCTGAGCATCTATGAGTGAGCATTCTGAATACCTGTTGTATGGTTAGAAATTATTATCCTAGTCCAGTGGTAGACAGCCTCATTAGTCAGCAGAGCCAAATCTCAACAGTACAGCTACAGAAATTACTTTTGAGAAACAGAATTTTTATCCTTAAACCGTATAACTAGTATTATTACCTTAATTAGGGTGCTCCTAAGCTCGCCTTTACTAAAAGCGTCCTCAGTCTTGTAGGACTACATTCGCTGAGGTCAACCCCTTCCAATTTACCCGACCACGATCGTTTGTAAACTTCTTTCATCTATCACGTGTCGTTCATCGTCTTGTATCTCCAACCTTATCAACGTACATTCGACAATACTCGATACTACATCTTCGACCACTCCACAACACTTCCTAAAACTGATGTAATAAGCTGCATACACATCTACATCTACATAGATACTCTGCAAAACAACATTTAAATGCCTGGCAGAGGGTTCATTGAATCACCTTCAAAATAAGTCTCTACTATTCCAATGTTGTACAGCGAGCGCAAAAAAGGAACACTGTAACCTCCCCCTCACTTATCGACCTTAATGACAGTGAAAAATTAAACCGCGTGTACCTAATGGAAATTTGGGAAAAGCAATCGTCACCGAGGTTAATTTGTCGGTAAAGAGGGAGGAAAGGGTTACATTTAAATGAAAGGAAAAATGCTAATGAAACTGGTGGAAATTAATTTTAAAATAGGGGTAAAGTTAATAAAGAAAGTAAATGTGCGGCCGTTACGTTAACAATCAACTAGCGGTAATTAGATATTTGAGATTTGGGGGAAATTACGGTCGCCAGTCCTAAGGACAATTACTATAGTAACTGAAAAAGAAAGATTATTACACATATAATTAGCACTAGAAGCGTGGCAACTGAAGGTTGACAAGTGTAGTGTGAAAACTGAAAGTTTGTCAGAAGTAATAAATTTCGCTACACTCTGACTTAATTTAGCAAAAGAATTAATAAAACCGGAAAATCGAAAGTTAATTTAGTGACTGAAGTTAATAGTGAGCTTTCTTTCTGAAGCACATCGAAATTCAGTAAAATACGGTTAGTCTTGGACTACCTCAACAATAATTTCAAAAGCTACTTGAATCTACGCAATTTAGAAATAAGAGATTTAACTTTGAACTTGAATTAAATGATTCTGAACAATTAACAATAGTAAAATTTAGTACGTACCAAGCTGAGCTGCAGTCACAGGTAAGCTAAAATATGGTAACAAAAATTGCACTCTTAATTTGTGCTTGTGTAATCTAAGTATTGTAGCCAGCTATGAATACTTTAACGGAACTTTGAAATTAAAGTAGTGAAATGGAATGATCGTATTTTAATGCTGGCGTCTGAATTTGAACGACACTCGGGTTCATTCCGGAAAAGGAAGGGACCCTGCTTGGTAATGCAATTGGGACAATGAGCAACAAAGGTTCATGCTAAGTAGCTGTAATTTTGTGATGCAACAATTATAAAAGTTTGAAAAGCTGAGGTCTGCCATACAGTTCTAAAACTTTACGTGCTTCCAGTCTTCCTTGTTGGTTGATTGAAGGTTTGAAGCCGTCGATCGAGGAGGTGGCGACAGTCACTCATTGTCGGCCGTCGCTGTTGCAGAAGCTGGATGTTGGCGCGCCTTCTTCTCGACACGGTCACCAGACGAAACGGGCTCTTGATGTGCGCCAGCTAATGCTTCCCGTCCGCGACACCATGTCAGAAACTATCATCGCAAGTCGAGCGCAATTACATGCTGCCAAACCCCGAAAGCGCGGCAACTCGCGGGAGCTTCACACAACACACCTGCTCCACCCGCTACTCCAGCCAGACACTCTCTGCTCAGCCCGCGCTCCACGCGGCAGAGTTAACACTACCAAAGGTCCTACACACTTTGATTCTTCACACGACCTATCGATGTAATCGTTCGATAGCAGTTTTCCCTAGGCAAGACCCAGCGTAAAAATACAAATAATATTTACGAAACAAACCAATTATACATCGACATAAATGCATAAATAAATATATATATACAAATAGTAAAACAATTACAATATGTAAAGACACAGAAATGTCATATATTCAGGTAACAAAAATAAGAAAAAAAATTATAGTACAATAGATGGAAATGGGAAGATATGCATTTCTGGTGTTACAACTCCTATATCTTTCCGTGCGAGCTCTGATTTCCCTTATTTTATTATGATAATCGATTCTCCCGATGTAGGTCGCCGTCAACAAAATATGGTGATTGAAATTTCGTGAGAAGATTCTGCCGCAACGAAAAACGCCTTTATCTTATGATGTCTACCCCAAATCTTGTATCATTTCACTGGCACTCTCTCCCCTATTTCGCAATAAAACAAAACATGCTGTCCTCCTTTGAACTTTATCGATGTACACGGTCAGTCCAATCTGATAAGGATCCCACACCGCGCAGCAGTATTCTACAAGATGACAGACAAGCGTAGTGTAGGCAGTCTCTGTACTATATCTGTTACATTTTGTAAGTGTCCTGCCAATAAAACGCAGTCTTTGGTTAGCCTACCCCACAATATTAAACTAAAATTTTAAATCTTGATTTAACTGAAGGTACTTTGAATAAAACTTGATATTATACATAAAAACGATGTTCTTTATTGGTAAAATTAAATTGTATGATATTCATAAAAATTAATCAAGATGATGACTGGAGGGCATTAATGTGAAAAATGGCTTGCATTTCCTTGAAAAGTTTGGCTAAGTCAAATTTGTATACTGTATTTTTAAATTTAGGCGTGATTCCATGTTCTCATGAACAATATGAGTTCTCAATTTACTCTTGATATGGTTAATGTTTGAAAATGAATGTTTAAGTGAGTATGTAGACCAGAATAAGGATATAAAAGCAAACACTAGTTTTTTTTCAGCTGATTATATGTCAGAAATACGATACGGAAGTACGAATTGACGATACTCGTTGACATTTTATCTTTCTGGAAATGTACGTTTGTTCCCGCACATGGTGTTTTGTGCAAGAGCCATGCTCATAGGATGAAAGGGCTCCATGTGGCTCGCGAGCCGCAGTTAGCCACGAGAGAAGAACATCTGCTTGAGTTTGCCTCCATTCTGTCTGGAGCAGTGGATTCACATTCGGGAGGACAGCAATTGAAGGCCGTATTGAAACTTTTAGGTATAAGGCTTCAGTGACTTTCCAGCACCGCTTAAGAAAAATTCTGGAACGGTTTCTTTGAGAAGTATACGGCGAACACATACGTGGCAGCTCTAATGGCCTCGTCGTCGACGGGTAGTTAAAGCCGAATCACTTTTCCTCCCTTCCTCTAATCTGCAGCCGCCTCTGCATCACTGTCCGGTGATTAATCCAGTTATCTTTTTCTATGGAACTATCTGCCATTCTAAGCGTAGGCAAGCAGTTATCTGATATTTACAATTATGCAACACTGATCATAGTTCCTCTTCAAGTTTTATATGGTGCTACTGTGGCAATTGAATAAGACTCTTTTGTATTAGTGCGTATTATCCAAATACATGATTTCCGTTGGATTTTTTTTTTGGGGGGGGGGGGGGAATCATGTCGCAGACATTTGCAATTTCCCGCAGAAGTGTGGGACTTATATCAAGCTCTAAATACATAACGCTTTCCTGGAGACTGAATAGCATCTTGTAGAAATGAACAGGTTCTCGATAGTGCAAAACACAGGATTCTCCGCTTGTAAACGAGACCCAGAAGTCCTTAGGTAGTGGCTCTCATGTTGCCGCTGTGTTTATTGAATTTAAATGCAGTTACACACAGTAGCATACTATAGAAAATACGTGCTCACAAAATAGTCCAACAGATACCTGGTTACACTGAAGGTATCTCAAGGTGGAGTTATAGGACCACCGCTGTTCACTAGATCCACAAACGATTTGGTGTAGAAAGTATGCGGGGATTCTCGCAGAGGACGCTGTGGCCCAGAGGGAAGAAGTGAAACTTGTTACGAAGTGGAGATAGACTTGCAGATGATCAGTGAGTGGCATGTAGCTTCGCAGCTGGCCCTAAATATAAATCAATGATGGGCAGAACTTCATAGCCATTCCCTACTACGAAACTGAATGCCACCTGGTGGTACTCTGGGCAAGGGACGCAGCATGGAAATTGTACAAGTGAAGCAGAGCCGAAAACAGAAACATTCTAGTGACAACAGTGGGAAAACCCTGCTATAAGCGACTTTGAGAAAGGGCAGATTCTTAAGGCCCACAGTCTGGGACCGGGAATCCCGAATATAGACCAGTCAGTGAAGTGGGAAAAAGGTTGGTTAGAGGAAAAATGTTCGTGTAGTTGCAAATGTTTGTACAGTGGTTGGCAGGAGTGCTTAACTGGTGAACAGGGTGCATGAGGGTGGGGTTGGGGGGTTCTTCAAATGTTACTTTTTAATGTTTTCCTTAAATGAGTCGAAAACCTGGGCTTCAGGCGAAATTGTTTCTTAGCACTAAAGTAAACTAGATTAAATTTTCTACAAAAAATTTCAACTTAATTTTTTTCTCTAGCGGTAATAGTTTCTGTGGTGCGAGGGATGTGTCAACCCAGGTTATTAAATACAGTGTTTCAATGGCATGAAATTAATGTTGATTGTTAAATGAAGTTGAAAACAATATTTATGTATGTACCACATCCAAGGGTAGTAGAATCGTATTAAAGGATAAACTGTGTTCTGCCTTAGTGGTGCTGGTGTGGGTTGGAGGGGTGTGTGGGTGGACGTTAGATGTGTGATGGAAGGTAGGTCGCTGGATTTTGGTTATGCACTTCCCTCCTTCTTAGGTCTGCAAAGTGAAGGGAGCACAGACGAGTTTGCACTCTCTCTACTCCATTACTTCACAAGAAGCAATTACAGGGTGTTTCACAAAGTTGTATCGACAACTCATCCCATGAATCACTGGCGATGCAGTGTGGAGACACACTTTGATGGGGGGTGAGAGGGAGTTATTTTCAAGAAAGCGGATTAACACTACATGGAACAGAGATATAAGTTAGTAGTAGTACTAATCCAAGAAAGGCATATGGACAGATTCTTCGCAAATCCAAGCACTCTGTTCTACGTAGCTAGAGGGACAATTGATTCCTAAGCATCCTGAATGATAGTTGCAGCGTGCTTATGGGAGAGGCAACTTGACGCCCTTCCCCATAAGCGCTGCTCGCTTCTCAGTTTACAGACATATCTCTCCAGGATTCCCTTTCCAATTATCTTGTTGAGTAGACCCAATAAAACCAAAGAGCTCGTGGTTGTATGGTGTGGTTACTTTCAGTTTAGTAAATTAATAATTGCTTACAATTGTTAGGTGAACTTTAACGTAAAATTAGTCCCTACTAACAATGGCTGAGAAATGTTTAATTTGTAAGTGTGATTCTGTCATTGGTCTATGTGACTTTGGGTGGAAAGGGATTAGATTGGTAAACGTGTCGCCTTGTAGTGTATATCTTTGTCAGCATGTTATAAAGCTGTGTAATCGTGTCGTAGTCGCTGAATGGTGAGTTAGTGAAAGACCGGAAATTTCTGTACTTTCCTCACTATTAACTCTTTTACTGGTGGACTGCATCAATCTCGTCCATTTGGGAACTGTCGGCACTTATTCAGCGGGCTACAGTGAGTGGAGCCAGTTACCACATATCCAGAGCATATCTTGCAAAGTACACTCCTGGAAATTGAAATAAGAACACCGTGAATTCATTCTCCCAGGAAGGGGAAACTTTATTGACACATTCCTGGGGTCAGATACATCACATGATCACACTGACAGAACCACAGGCACATAGACACAGGCAACAGAGCATGCACAATGTCGGCACTAGTACAATGTATATCCACCTTTCGCAGCAATGCAGGCCTATTCTCCCATGGAGACGATCATAGAGATGCTGGATGTAGTCCTGTGGAACGGCTTGCCATGCCATTTCCACCTGGCGCCTCAGTTGGACCAGCGTTCGTGCTGGACGTGCAGACCGCGTGAGACGACGCTTCATCCAGTCCCAAACATGCTCAATGGGGGACAGATCCGGAGATCTTGCTGGCCAGGGTAGTTGATTTACACCTTCTAGAGCACGTTGGGTGGCACGGGATACATGCGGACGTGCATTGTCCTGTTGGAACAGCAAGTTCCCTTGCCGGTCTAGGAATGGTAGAACGATGGGTTCGATGACGGTTTGGATGTACCGTGCACTATTCAGTGTCCCCTCGACGATCACCAGTGGTGTACGGCCAGTGTAGGAGATCGCTCCCAACACCATGATGCCGGGTGTTGGCCCTGTGTGCCTCGGTCGTATGCAGTCCTGATTGTGGCGCTCACCTGCACGGCGCCAAACACGCATACGACCATCATTGGCACCAAGGCAGAAGCGACTCTCATCGCTGAAGACGACACGTCTCCATTCGTCCTTCCATTCACGCCTGTCGCGACACCAATGGAGGCGGGCTGCACGATGTTGGGGCGTGAGCGGAAGACGGCCTAACGGTGTGCGGGACCGTAGCCCAGCTTCATGGAGACGGTTGCGAATGGTCCTCGCCGATACCCCAGGAGCAACAGTGTCCCTAATTTGCTGGGAAGTGTCGGTGCGGTCCCCTACGGCACTGCGTAGGATCCTACGGTCTTGGCGTGCATCCGTGCGTCGCTGCGGTCCGGTCCCAGGTCGACGGGCACGTGCACCTTCCGCCGACCACTGGCGACAACATCGATGTACTGTGGAGACCTCACGCCCCACGTGTTGAGCAATTCGGCGGTACGTCCACCCGGCCTGCCGCATGCCCACTATACGCCCTCGCTCAAAGTCCGTCAACTGCACATACGGTTCACGTCCACGCTGTCGCGGCATGCTACCAGTGTTAAAGACTGCGATGGAGCTCCGTATGCCACGGCAAACTGGCTGACACTGACGGCGGCGGTGCACAAATGCTGCGCAGCTAGCGCCATTCGACGGCCAACACCGCGGTTCCTGGTGTGTCCGCTGTGCCGTGCGTGTGATCATTGCTTGTACAGCCCTCTCGCAGTGTCCGGAGCAAGTATGGTGGGTCTGACACACCGGTGTCAATGTGTTCTTTTTTCCATTTCCAGGAGTGTATATGTGAACATGTCTGATGGAATGGAAATCATAATGTAGAAGTCTAGATCAGTATTGTGCATTGCTTGACGTATGTTGAAATATCTGAAGTTCTGTAACACTTAGGTGACCTACTTCTGCCCCAGAGGGATCTAATTTAAGCCTCTGGGCCTCTTCAGATTTTGGGAGAGCGGAGGCTGGGGTGATGCATTTGATACCTCTCGTGCTGTGAAAAACATTCCAAACGTTGACAGTAGAGACAGTGAAATAGTCATTGTCGAATAAATATTGACAAGGATTTGCGAACAACTGTAAATAAGTACTCATTTAATGAAATGATAACAGATCCGCTATATAAAGACGAGCTCACTGCTCACGTAAGAGAAGTGGAAAGGAAATGCTGGGGAGGTATAGTCCTTCTGTAAGCTGAAAAGCGAGCAGCGTTTGTGGTGGGGGAAGTTGCCTTTTCCGGAAGAACGCCGAAACTGCGTTATAAGACGACTAGGAAGCAATTTCCCGTCTAGCAGTGTAGAACAGGGTGTCTAGATTTACACAGCCTTTCTTACATCAGCATTATTAATAACTTAAATCTGTATTCCAAGTGCACCCCTAGGCGTGTCTGCACACTGTGGCTCGATTGTGCAAACAGTGGAAGTATCAGTATAGCTTCGTGAAACCCTATGTAGTTGCTTCTTCCGAAGCAGTAGAAGTGGAAGAGCGGAAACTCGCATACTCTCTCCTCAGTTTCCAGACCTCCTAAGGGGGAAATTGCGTGATAACCATCCAGCGACCTACCTTCCCTGACGCCTCTCCGCCGCCTTGCCCCGCCCCACCATCACGCCCCTCCCCCCTCCCTCATCAAAATCCATGTCCAGCCTGTCATACCTGCAGAACATAAATTATCCCTCAATACGGTACCATTGCACTTGGATATGACACACACGTATATTTGTTCTTAACCCCCTTCACTAAGGAAAAAAACAATATTAATTTTATACCGTTGTAACAATATTTTTATAATCTGCTATATTTCCATCCATGCAATACAGAAACTGTTAGTTCTAGGGAAAACCCGGCGGGTGTGGTCGAGCGGTTCTTGGCGCTACTGTCTGGAACCGCGCGACCGCTACGGTCGCAAGTTCGAATCCTCCCTGGGGCATGGATGTGTGTGATGTCCTTAGGTTTAAGTAGTTCTAAGTTCTCGGGGACTGATGACCTCAGATGTTAAGTCCCATAGTGGTCAGAGCTATTCTTTTCTAGAGCAAACAAAATGAATTGGTCCTTCTTTGTAGGAAATTTAATGTACTTTGGCCTGAGAAACATTTTCGGCAGAAGTCGCAGTTCTCGAGTCATTTAATATTAACTCAAAAAAGCGACCTCTCCAGTCCCACGCTCAAACCCCAACGGCCGAGACACTCCTGCTCGCCACTGTACAAAAATTTCCGACAGCGCGAAATTTTTTCTCTTAATTTCCTTCGTTGAGTGAAGTAAAACGGGAAAACGATTCATTTTGTGCGTGCTACTGTCGTGAGCATCTATGCAAAGTGGACGAAGGACAGTGAAGCCACCAGTAGACAACAATGTGTTGCCCACGGCTCATCACAGAACGTGGAATTCGGAGGCTTTCCACCTCCGCAAAGCACGATAGGCCGCAGTCTGCGGCAGATTAAAGTGCTGATACAGGCACAAGTGTTTCGGAGCGCACCGTTCTCTGCACATCGTTGATCATGAGGCCCCGTAGTACACAACCCCTATGTGTTCCGATGTTGACACGAAGACGTTGTCAGTTTCGAAAGCAGTGTAAACTGGTGCATCAAAATTGTACCATGGACCAGTGGAAACGAGTCGCGTGATCGGATGAATCATGCCTCATGTCAGACCAGATCGACGGTAGTGTATGTACACTCTAAGACGCAAAACGGTGCACCATGACAGAATTAACCGAATGGGACGAATATCGGTAGATGTGATGTACATACGACAATACAGACAAACAAATGATTACAGTTTCAGTAAAACTGGATGATTCATTCAAGAGAAAGAACTTCACAAATTGAACAAGTCAGTATCACGTTTTTCTACACTCCTGGAAATCGAAATAAGAACACCGTGAATTCATTGTCCCAGGAAGGGGAAACTTTATTGACTCATTCCTGGGGTCAGATACATCACATGATCACACTGACAGAACCACAGGCACATAGACACAGGCAACAGAGCATGCACAATGTCGGCACTAGTACAGTGTATATCCACCTTTCGCAGCAATGCAGGCTGCTATTCTCCCATGGAGACGATCGTAGAGATGCTGGATGTAGTCCTGTGGAACGGCTTGCCATGCCATTTCCACCTGGCGCCTCAGTTGGACCAGCGTTCGTGCTGGACGTGCAGACCGCGTGAGACGACGCTTCATCCAGTCCCAAACATGCTCAATGGGGGACAGATCCGGAGATCTTGCTGGCCAGGGTAGTTGACTTACACCTTCTAGAGCATGTTGGGTGGCACGGGATACATGCGGACGTGCATTGTCCTGTTGGAACAGCAAGTTCCCTTGCCGGTCTAGGAATGGTAGAACGATGGGTTCGATGACGGTTTGGATGTACCGTGCACTATTCAGTGTCCCCTCGACGATCACCAGTGGTGTACAGCCAGTGTAGGAGATCGCTCCCCACACCATGATGCCGGGTGTTGGCCCTGTGTGCCTCGGTCGTATGCGACTCTCATCGCTGAAGACGACGCGTCTCCATTCGTCCCTCCATTCACGCCTGTCGCGACACCACTGGAGGCGGGCTGCACGATGTTGGGGCGTGAGCGGAAGACGGCCTAACGGTGTGCGGGACCGTAGCCCAGCTTCATGGAGACGGTTGCGAATGGTCCTCGCCGATACCCCAGGAGCAACAGTGTCCCTAATTTGCTGGGAAGTGGCGGTGCGGTCCCCTACGGCACTGCGTAGGATCCTACGGTCTTGGCGTGCATCCGTGCGTCGCTGCGGTCCGGTCCCAGGTCGACGGGCACGTGCACCTTCCGCCGACCACTGGCGACAACATCGATGTACTGTGGAGACCTCACGCCCCACGTGTTGAGCAATTCGGCGGTACGTCCACCCGGCCTCCCGCATGCCCACTATACGCCCTCGCTCAAAGTTCGTCAACTGCACATACGGTTCACGTCCACGCTGTCGCGGCATGCTACCAGTGTTAAAGACTGCGATGGAGCTCCGTATGCCACGGCAAACTGGCTGACACTGACGGCGGCGGTGCACAAATGCTGCGCAGCTAGCGCCATTCGACAGCCAACACCGCGGTTCCTGGTGTGTCCGCTGTGCCGTGCGTGTGATCATTGCTTGTACAGCCCTCTCGCAGTGTCCGGAGCAAGTATGGTGGGTCTGACACACCGGTGTCAATGTGTTCTTTTTTCCATTTCCAGGAGTGTATATTGGGTTCTTAGACAAGCAGTTATTCGCTTTGAAATGGATTGATAGACTTGTAGGATGTCCTTCTGAAGGATGTCGTGCCGAATTTTGTCCAAATGGCGCGGTAGATCGTCAGTATCCCCAGCTGGTTCGAGGGCCGTGTCAGTAAAGTTGCGAACGTTCTCAGTTGTGGAGAGATCTGGCTATCGTAGATAAACAGTAGAAACTCTAACCGTGTGCAGGCGGCTATTACCTTGATGAAAAGTAAACTCTGGATTACTTGCCGTGAAGGACAACAAATCGCAACCACCAACATTTTGTTAGCGCTATTTTCATCTCCTGTTGTAGCATCATAATATCCGCATATCGTACGCATACAATTCTTTCTACTCCAGCACAAATTATACTTGCTCCAACTGAACGTTGTCTTTATTTTCCTCTATATGTATGTTAAAGACCAATGGGGAAAGTCTCACTCCCTATCCAATCATACTTTCCCGAGACATTTCGTTTCCAATTCTTACTGTTGTCATCTGTTTTAAATATAAATTATGTACCAATGCCTTCAACTTCCAATCAACGCCTTCTTCTTCAAAACGCTCTTCAGCTTGGTAAACTGCACTCTATCGAAAACCTTTTTCAAGTCAATAAATACTGTGTAAATGCCTCTCCCTTTCGCAAAATATCCCACACTCATACTTCTTAGTAGTTGAGTTGCATCTCTCGTTCCTTTATTGTTTCTAAACCGAAACTATTCTTTTGCTCTATATCTGTCTAGCATTCAATATAACTTTCTGTTCAGCACTCTCAATGTATTTTGACTGCATAGTCCTGTGTTCTTCACAATTTTAGCTATTCTTCTTTATCCCATTCGTTCGGGAAAGGGTGAAAAGATACAGGCGACCGCATGTACCCTCTGCCACAATCTGTATGGATGTTTGCCGAGTACAGGAGGAGGTGCAGATAACGTTTAGTAGAAAGAACCATGATTGAAGAAGAGTTTGTAAGGGTGAAGTGGAAACTTTTCCTTGTTTTCGCTGAGGTGACGTCCGCACACGCTCTGCTGACTTATTGAACGCAAAGAGCGAAAAATACAGGGAGGAACAGACCTTTGAGTACAAAGTGTGGCCGCGCTTGATTGTGAACACGGCCAGCGACGCGCTGTGTAAAGCAACATTTCTCGTAAACGGCGAGCTGTCCCGTCTCTTTCAGTGTGCATCCTCCTGTAGCCAACAAATGTGCTGTCCCCTAGAGAGGCAATATCTCTGTGACGCTCTGTCAGAACGATATTAGCTACAGAGGCAGAGAGATCCGTTTCAATAAGTGCGCAGGAGCAAGAGAGAAATCTAGAATGGAGCTGAAAGGAAAATAGGTAACAATACAGCTGCCCGCTAATAAACGTTCAGCAACACGCAGAATATTATACATATGCAGTGTCTGCGGACAAAAGGCTTCCATAGTATGTGAAACAGAGCGTACACAAAGAAATTTCTCATTTATAAAAAATATTGACCTCTGTTATGATGATCCACTGCTCCCTTCCATCTGACAGTCAAATTATGAAGATAGACATTTTTTCGACCTCCATCACTTGAACATTTTACCTACGAGTAGGGAACCAACTGCAGATAAATTTCTGAGGCGTCTTGTCACAGTCCCTGCGACTCGCCCAGTCGAGGTTCGAGTCGTCCGTCGGGATGTGTGTGTGTTGTCCATAGCGTTCGTTTAAGTTAGGTTAAGTGGTGTGGAGGCTTAGAGACCGATGTTCTAAGTAGTCTGGTCCCATAAGACCTTACCACAAATTTCTAAATCTTGTTAGTGTGGTAGAGTAATTGTAGTGTACGCGTACGTGAAAACGGTGTTTGAGCAGCAATCGCCGACATAGTGTAGCTGAGGCAGAACAAGGGGCCCGCATTCGCCGAGGCAGATGGAAAACCGCCTTAAAAACCATGTACAGGCTGGCAGGCACACCGGACCTCGACACGCTGGGGACCGGCACGCCTTCCCGTTCGGGAAGCAGCTCGTTAGACCGCGCGGCTAGCCGGGCAGGCGCAACAAAATTTGGTACACACGTCATTTACCGTTTGGAAAGAATCACTGTGGTGGTAACAATCACCCAGCTATCAAAGAGGTGGCGATTGGTGGGGAAGAATAGCCCGTGGCGCAAGTACGAGGTGCATTCAAGAATGAGATTTTCACTCTGCAGCGGAGTGTGCGCTGATATGAAACTTCCTGGCAGATTAAAACTGTGTGCCCGACCGAGACTCGAACTCGAGACCTTTGCCTTTCGCGGGCAAGTGCTCAGGAGAGCTTCTGTAAAGTTTGGAAGGTAGGAGACGAGATTACTGGCAGAAGTAAAGCTGTGAGTACCGGGCGTGAGTCGTGCTTCGGTAGCTCAGATGGTAGAGCACTTGCCCGCGAAAGGCAAAGGTCCCGAGTTCGAGTCTCGGGCGGGCACACAGTTTTAATCTGCCAGGAAGTTTCATATCAGCGCACACTCCGCTGCAGAGTGAAAATCTCATTCTGGAAACATCTCCCAGGCTGTTCAAATGGCTCTGAGCACTATGGGACTCAACTGCTGAGGTCATCAGTCCCCTAGAACTTAGAACTAGTTAAACCTAACTAACCTAAGAACATCACAAACATCCATGCCCGAGGCAGGATTCGAACCTGCGACCGTAGCGGTCTTGCGGTTCCAGACTGCAGCGCCTTTAACCGCACGGCCACTTCGGCCGGCTCCCCCAGGCTGTGGCTAAGCCAAGTCTCCGCTATATCCTTTCTTTCAGGAGTGCTAGTTTTGCAAGGTTCACAGGAGAGCTTCTGTAAAGTTTGGAAGGTAGGAGACGAGATACTGGCAGAAGTAAAGCTGTGAGTACCGGGCGTGAGTCGTGCTTCGGTAGCTCAGATGGTAGAGCACTTGCCCGCGAAAGGCAAAGGTCCCGAGTTCGAGTCTCGGTCGGGCACACAGTTTTAATCCGAGGTGCATTCAAGTTCTAAGGCCTCCGATATTTTTTGTAATTAACTACTCACTCGAAATCGATGAAACTGGCGTTACTTCTCGACGTAATCGCCCTGCAGACGTACACATTTTTCACAACGCTGACGCCATGATTCCATGGCAGCGGCGAAGGCTTCTTTAGGAGTCTGTTTTCACCACTGGAAAATCGCTGAGGCAATAGCAGCACAGCTGGTGAATGTGCGGCCACGGAGAGTGTCTTTCATTGTTGGAAAAAGTTAAAAGTCACTAGGATCCAGGTCAGGTGAGTAGGGAGCGTGAGGAATCACTTAAAAGTTGTTATCACGAAGAAACTGTTGCGTAACGTTAGCTCGATGTGCGGGTGCGTTGTCTTGGTGAAACAGCACACGCGCAGCCCTTCCCGGACGTTTTTGTTGCAGTGCAGGAAGGAATTTGTTCTTCAAAACATTTTCGTAGGATGTACCTGTTACCGTAGTGCCCTTTGGAACGCAATTGGTAAGGATTACGCCCTCGCTCTCCCAGAACATGGACACCATCATTTTTTCAGCACTGGCGGTTACCCGAAATTGTTTTGGTGGCGGTGAATCTGTGTGCTTCCATTGAGCTGACTGGCGCTTTGTTTCTGGATTGAAAAATGGCATCCACGTCTCATCCATTGTCACAACCGACGAAAAGAAAGTCCCATTCATACTGTCGATGCGCGTCAACATTGCTTGGCAACATGCCACATGGGCAGCCATGTGGTCGTCCGTCAGCATTCGTGGCACCCACCTGGATGACACTTTTCGCATTCTCAGGTCGTCATGCAGGATTGTGTGCACAGAACCCACAGAAATGCCAACTCTGGAGGCGATCTGTTCAACAGTCATTGGGCGATCCCCAAAAACAATTCTCTCCACTTTCTCGATCATGTCGTCAGACCGGCTTGTGCGAGCCCGAGATTGTTTCGGTTTGTTGGCACACGATGTTCTGCCTTCATTAAACTGTCGCACCCACGAACGCACTTTCGACACATCCATAACTCCATCACCACATGTCTCCTTCAACTGTCGATGAATTTCAATTGGTTTCACACCACGCAAATTCAGAAAACGAATGATTGCACGCTGTTCAAGAAAGGAAAACGTCACCATTTTAAGTACACTCCTGGAAATGGAAAAAAGAACACATTGACACCGGTGTGTCAGACCCACCATACTTGCTCCGGACACTGCGAGAAGGCTGTACAAGCAATGATCACACGCACGGCACAGCGGACACACCAGGAACCGCGGTGTTGGCCGTCGAATGGCGCTAGCTGCGCAGCATTTGTGCACCGCCGCCGTCAGTGTCAGCCAGTTTGCCGTGGCATACGGAGCTCCATCGCAGTCTTTAACACTGGTAGCATGCCGCGACAGCGTGGACGTGAACCGTATGTGCAGTTGACGGACATTGAGCGAGGGCGTATAGTGGGCATGCGGGAGGCCGGGTGGACGTACCGCCGAATTGCTCAACACGTGGGGCGTGAGGTCTCTACAGTACATCGATGTTGTCGCCAGTGGTCGGCGGAAGGTGCACGTGCCCGTCGACCTGGGACCGGACCGCAGCGACGCACGGACGCACGCCAAGACCGTAGGATCCTACGCAGTGCCGTAAGGGACCGCACCGCCACTTCCCAGCAAATTAGGGACACTGTTGCTCCTGGGGTATCGACGAGGACCATTCGCAACCGTCTCCATGAAGCTGGGCTACGGTCCCGCACACCGTTAGGCCGTCTTCCGCTCACGCCACAACATCGTGCAGTCCGCCTCCAGTGGTGTCGCGACAGGCGTGAATGGAGGGACGAATGGAGACGTGTCGTCTTCGGTGATGAGAGTCGCTTCTGCCTTGGTGCCAATGATGGTCGTATGCGTGTTTGGCGCCGTGCAGGTGAGCGCCACAATCAGGACTGCATACGACCGAGGCACACAGGGCCAACACCCGGCATCATGGTGTGGGGAGCAATCTCCTACACTGGCCGTACACCACTGGTGATCGTCGAGGGGACACTGAATAGTGCACGGTACATCCAAACCGTCATCGAACCCATCGTTCTACCATTCCTAGACCGGCAAGGGAACTTGCTGTTCCAACAGGACAATGCACGTCCGCATGTATCCCGTGCCACCCAACGTGCTCTAGAAGGTGTAAGTCAACTACCCTGGCCAGCAAGATCTCCGGATCTGTCCCCCATTGAGCATGTTTGGGACTGGATGAAGCGTCGTCTCACGCGGTCTGCACGTCCAGCACGAACGCTGGTCCAACTGAGGCGCTAGGTGGAAATGGCATGGCAAGCCGTTCCACAGGACTACATCCAGCATCTCTACGATCGTCTCCATGGGAGAATAGCAGCCTGCATTGCTGCGAAAGGTGGATATACACTGTACTAGTGCCGACATTGTGCATGCTCTGTTGCCTGTGTCTATGTGCCTGTGGTTCTGTCAGTGTGATCATGTGATGTATCTGACCCCAGGAATGTGTCAATAAAGTTTCCCCTTCCTGGGACAATGAATTCACGGTGTTCTTATTTCAATTTCCAGGAGTGTATTTAAAACCGTTCTCATTGTCACCGCTGGCGGTAAAATTCCATCTGCCGTACGGTGCTGCCATCTCTGGGACGTATTGACAATGAACGTGGCCTCATTTTAAAACAATGCGCATGTTTCTATCTCTTTCCAGTCCGGAGAAAAAAAA
This sequence comes from Schistocerca cancellata, assembly GCF_023864275.1. Lineage (NCBI taxonomy): Eukaryota > Metazoa > Arthropoda > Insecta > Orthoptera > Acrididae > Schistocerca > Schistocerca cancellata. Next base: position 439,562,010 of record NC_064634.1, on the reverse strand, counting down.
TCGGAGGCCTTAGAACTTGAATGCACCTCATATATTCATACTTTAGTAATCCAGTAATTGCGAAAGCGAGCACTTCGAGGCTAGCAACATACTTTACATATAATTTCAAACCTTAACGAAACTTCTACATAATGACGGAAAGAAAAATTGCATTGCATGCTAAATTTTCGCAGTCTATGCAGTAAAACTGCCACAGAAAGATGACGTTTTAACATATAACTTCTTCATTACTAAATGTATTCGTGACAAATTTTGGAGATAGTATTAACCTATACCACTGAATATATCAGAAAAAATACATCACTGTACGATAAGTAGTTTAGGAGATATGGCGCCATAAACACTGACTGTTGGAGACACTACTGCACCATGCATGGCTTTTTAATTTATTACTTCTTTATTATTAGCTCTATTCACAACACATTTCGTAGACGGTATCCACATACGCCGCTGAAAGTACGTAGCAAAATATATCATGTCCGACACATAGTTCAGGAGGTATGACGTCATAAACACTACGATGCGTGAAAAGCTTCCACTACATGCAGGACTTTTTAATGGATTACTTCCTACTACTAACGCTCTTCACAACACATTTCGCAGACGGTAGGCAAGTATACCACTGGAATCACCTGCAAAATTATATCATTGTACAGCACGCAGTCCAGGAGATAGGACGTCATGAACATTGCGCTGCGTGCAAATGAAACTACAAAGCGAACTTCGCTGGACATATGGGTACAGATACGTGTGAAATGTAATATGTGTAGAACATATTTGGCATCAGTGTATGGGCAAAAATCCCTGAACGATTTCAATCAAATTTGACACACATATCAGTTACAATTTAGAAATAAATACTGTAGGAGTACAACAACCATCTTGCTATTGGGATGAGTGTACTAACACGGAGAGAGGAGGGAGGAGATGGACAGAGAGTGAGGGGGACGGAGGGGCGTGAAGATATAGTGGAGGGGGATATGGACAGAGTGGAGAGGAGGAGATAGCCAGAGACAAGAAAGAATTTATAGACTGGGGGGAGGAAGAAATAGATGGGGGAGGAGGAGTTGAACAGACAGAAGGGAAGATGGACGGAGGTAGGGGCATTAGGGGATGAACATAGAGTGAGGATAGAAGAGTGAAAAGAGAGAAAGGGTGCTGGACAGAGAGAGAGGACTGGATGAGACGCCTAGATTGAATAGTGGGAGATTGTAATAAATACATACGCAGGCAACATCGGGGTAATCAGCTAGTTTTAAATAAAAATGCGATTCCGATCTCTTCTGTACAGTCATACACAGCAAAGAATGAACTAAAATCATCCATACAAAAAGTCTATGCAGTGCACTTTTCCTCTACAAACTCTTTAAAATTCTACGCATAGCTTTACTTAGATGCAGCATGGTTATGACGAGAAGAAATCATTCCTTCATCGAGCAAAGCTATCAGACTGGAACTTTCTTCAGCAAATAGTTTCCTTCAAATTCGATGATAATCATTTCATAGCGGCCGAAACGCAATGTCTCAGCGCAAATAATAGCATTAGGCGAACAGTACAGCGACAACAAACTTGTTCTCTGTGCGGAATGAATAGAGCACGTCTGTAGCAGTCAAAAAAGTAATTGGTAACGATGGAACTCAGATTGATGATGGAATCAGTTATTGATGAAATAAGAGGCATGCCAGTCAGCAGTGGACTAACAAATAACATAACTTGTTTTACACGTGTCTTCGTTTCAGCAAAGTTTCTCACTGACTTGGATCAGACATTCTTCCAATGAGACTTAATGGACGAGGAAACTTTCGTTTTTTCTGCTGGGTCTTCTAGGACTCATGGACATTCCGCTTCCACAATGTTGGGCAATGTGCTGCATGCATGACAGGCCACTAGCACGTTTTGCTGTTGATTTAAGATTATATCAAACACGCCAGTATAGCCCCAGATGGGTAAGTCAAGTAGAGTCTGTACCTTGGACTCAAAGGTCACCTCAATAGAGAAATGTACAGCATTTCCGTTGATACAATTGAATAATTAGAGTAACGAACTGTACAGTCTTGTCAACTTTACGAATAACCCAGACGTGTTTTTACTACTTCTCATTACTTGCGTCTTTCTTCGATTTACTCTCAATCCATATTCTGTACTCATTAGATTGTTCATTCCATTCAGCACATCATGTAATTCTTCTTCACTTTGACTGAGGATAGCAATCTTATCAGCGAATCGTATCTCTGATATGCTTTCAACCTGAATTTTAATTCCGCTCCAAAACCTTTATTTTATTTCCATCATTGTTTCTTCATGCAAAGACTGAACAGTAGGGGCGAAAGACTAAATTCCCGTCATACACCCTTTTTAATCCGGTCACTTCGTTTCTGGTCGTCCACTCTTATTATTCTCTCTTGGCTCTTGTACATATTGTGTATTACCCGTCTCTGCCTACAGCTTATCCCTATTTTTCTCAGAATTTAGACCATCTTGCACCATTTTACATTGTCGATCGCTTTTTCGAGGTCGACAAATCCTATGGACGTGTTTTGATTTTTCTTTAGTCTTGCTTCCATTATCAACCGCAACGTTAGAATTGCTTCTCTCACGTCTTTACTTTTCCTAAAGCCAAACTGATCGTCATCTACCATCTCCTCAATTTTATTTTCCACTCTTGTGCATGTTATTCTTGTCAGAAACCTGGATGCATGAGCTGTTGAGCTGATTGTACGATAATTCTCGTACTTGTCAACTCTCGCAGTCTTTGGGATTGTGTGGATGATGTTCTTCCGAAAGTCAAGTGGTATGTCGCCAGACTCATAAACTCCACACACCAACGTGAATAGTCGTTTTCTTACCACTTTGTAACCTCCCAACAATAAAAATATGTATAGCATTCACATTTAGTGTAACCTCCCAACAGTTTATTATTCCGCAACCTCGCAATAATAACGTGACTAACCTCCTAATAAAAAATGTGACTCATATATGTAAACTTTCAACAATTAACTGACTGTGACTCTAAACTGGTAAATTTGGACGTTAGCAGTGCTGCGTCGTGGCCCTGAAAGATCATTCTGCATAAATTGAAAATTCATACCTCAATGAAGTCGCCGGATAACGCGTATATATCTGCTCCTATAAGAAAATTTTCTGGCACAGCCCAGTGTAATGCTGGCCGCTAGATTTGTCATGTATAAAAAAAAAAAAACTGATTTTTCTTTACGATAATCGGGATGACCATGGATTGCAGAAATTAATAAATTCCTTAAATTCAGATGAGTGTTGTCAAAAAGTTAATTTTATAAAAAAAGTTTATTATTAAAAGATATTTTTTAAAACATTTACATGGGACTTGATATAACAATAGTACAAATTTAGGTGTAACAAATTAGACATTCGCGTGGCTGCTTTTACCTTATACTACATCGTTCAGGCACGACCACCCCAACCGGCCGAATGCGAGCTACCACTACTACTGCAGCCGACGCTGCCCTCTGCAGCTCTCTGGTCTGAGATTCTCTTATACCTTACATATCGCAGGCAGCGCGTGAGCAATCCATCGAAATTACATCTGCTCGAGTGCGCTAGCAATAAATTCATTAGTTATGGACCTCTTACAACTTCCCCCATCGATTATGAAATTCTGATGGAATGTGATCTATCCATTCTGGCTTATTTGATTTTAAGTCCTCCAAAGCTCTTTTAATTTCTGATTCTAATACTGGATCCCCTATCTCACCTAAATCAACACCTGTCTCTTCTTCTATCACATCGGACAAATCTTCCCCCTCATAGTGGCTATCAATTTATTCTTTCCACCTATCTGCTCTCTCCTCTGCATTTACCAGAGGAATTCCTGTTTCACTCTTAATGTTACCACCCTCGCTTTTAATGTCATCGAATGTTGTTTTCACTTTTCCACATGCTGAGTCAGTCCTTCCAACAATCATTTCTTCTTAGATTTCTTCACATTTTTCATGCTGTCATTTCGTGTTGGCTTCCCTACACTTCCTACTTATTTCATTCCTCAGCGACTTGCATTTCTGTGTTCCTGTGTTTCCTGGAACATTTTTGCACTTCCTCCTTTCATTGGCCAACTGAAGCATTTCTTCTGTTACATATGGTTTCTTCGCAGTTACCTTCTTTGTACCTATGTTCTACTTTCCAAATTTTGTGATGGCCCTTTTTAGAGATATCCATTCCTCTTAAACTATACTATCTTATTGCTGTATCTTTAGAACACTTCAAGCGTATCTCGTCATTCTTTAGTACTTCCGTATTCCACTTCTTTGCGTAATGATTCTCCCTGACTAATGTATCAAACTTCAGTCTACTGTTGCGGACCGTTGATGGTCGAACTCGGGACTCCAGATGGCCGAGCTGAAGCCGGCACCCACCGCGCTGCATTTCCTCAGGAGGCCGAGCAAGTTCATTAGCGTCAAGGGGCAGTGCAGAGTGATACAGCAGTATTCCTTTATTCACATAATTTACAGTCCTTCGATGGGTGGAGCGTGGTGTCGGCGTGCTGCCCGCAGTGCTGATCTGCGAGTCCAGCCAGTTTAGCAATTCCTGGTATGCCGACGCTGCTGCTGCATCATCAAAGCGACTCAGCTGGGAGTCGGCAGCGCTCTGCGCGGACATCGCCCACCGAGTTGTCGCGTCTTGTGCTGCATAACTGTCCTCGATTCCGGAGACTGTTACAGTCCCTAGTCCCTGCCATCCTCTGCCCCGTTTGGCCTGCTCTGTCCGACCATGGGACGAAGGTGGATGTAATGGTCAACTGTGGCCCTCCGTTGCTGCTGCTCCCAGAACAGGACCGGACTCGAACCCGGGCCTTCCTGGATGCTGTGCTACAACTTGCCACTAGTGGTGCTTGCCAGATGGCAACACCCGCCGCCGTCTCTGGCGCTGCTGCAGCGCTGCCGTGCATTCCGCAGTGTACGCCTCGCTCGGACCCCGGTATACCAGGTGGGAAGTGAATTTGGCCTGTTCTGGACCTGCTGCAGACCGCTGTCACTGCCCTCCTTTAGGCAGACCGTTCGTTCTCTAAACACCGGGCTGCCGTTCCGTCCCACCTCAGTGTTGTGTCACCGGACGCGGAAAAGTACATAGAAACAAAGAACACTTCATGCAGAATATTTACAACATCGCTGCCAGACTGGCCCCTATAAGCATAGACCAGCACAGGTCCGACCCGACACTCGACTGACCTGGCACACCCCTCAAGCTAAATGTGCCTGACTAATTATACTGATTTTCCCCTCGTTTCTGACGTAGTGTCAGAGAGAGACAGAAACCATGGCAGGGTAAACTCCCATACGTCAGCCACTCACACATCGCCACTCCTGGCTCTGGCCTACTGCCTTGCCTCATACATCGCAATAACTTAAAGCAACTCTGCAGTTCCCTGCCTCGCTGTTGCTTCACTCCAAATACATCGTACGTGCAATACGCCGTTGCTGCTCCGCGCCATGTTTACTCTGCCTGGCCTACTGGCTGCCGACTATTGCCACACACTGTCAGCGGCCCATCGCCCAACCGCGGCTTTACTGAATTTTAACAAAATTCCTCTTTCCAACTAAGACTAATACTAGCGCAGCACTACTCTTCATTACTACTATATTGTGATCTGAATCTTTATCTGGGTACGCCTTACAATCTAGTAACTGATTTTGGAATCTCTGTCTGTGATTCTTGAACAGAGTATTTGCTATTACTAGCTGTAATTTATTACAGAATTCAATTAGCCTTTCTCCTATCTCATTCGTTATCCCAAGCCCTGCTTCTCTTGTAATCTTTTCTTCTACTCATTTTCCAACAACTGCATTCCAGTCCCCCACGACTATTAGATTTTTATCTCCCTTTACATAGTGCATTACTCTTTCAACACCCTCATATACTTTCTGTATCTTTTCATCTTGAACTTGCGACGTCTTCATGTATACCTGAACTATCACTGCCGATGTTGGTTTGCTGTTGATTGTGGTAAGAATAACCCTATCACCGAACCGTTCACAGTAACTCACTCTCTGCTCTACCTTCCTGTTCATACAAGCGAATCCTGCTCCCATTATACTATTTTCTGCTCTTGTTGATATTACTCTATACTCATCTGAGCAGGCTTTCTTGTCCTCTTTCCATTTCACTTCACTGACTTCTACTATATGAAGATGGAGCCTTTGCATTTCCCTTTTCAAATTTTCTAGTTTACCTACCACGTTCAAGCTTCTGACCTTCCATGTCCTCGACACGTAGAGCGTTATCCGTTTGGTGTTTACTCAATCCTTTTCTCATGGTCACCCCCTTGCGAGTCCCCTCCTAGAGATCCTAATGGGGGACTGACTATTCCGGATGGATCATACCGATGCTTTTTCAATTACACGTTACGTGTCTTTAATGCGGTGGATTCCATTGGCATCTACATCCTCATGGCGTTGATCATTGCTGACTTTTCTTCCTTTACGGGCCGTTTCCTACCCTAAGGACAAGAGAGTGCCCTGAACCTCTGTCTGCTCCTCTGGCCTCTTGACAAGGCAGAATGAGGGTGACTTCTTATGTCGGAAGTCTTCGGATGCCAATGTTTATTATTAATCAAAGTTTAAGGAGTGGTGGGGTTCGAAACCGGGACTGAGGACGTTTTGATTACTAATCAAAGACGTTCCCCTATACCACGGGTACTTCTGGGAAGAGACGTTGCCCAGAATATCTAAACATAGTAAATCAGATTAACCTATGCCAGAAATACTGGGACTATAACGTGACTGAACTACTATGAATGGAAGTGATGTAGTCGTATTTCCATATTTTGTCTGCAAGGTTCACGTTGCAAGAAAACAGATATTTTCGCCATTGTAGGTCGTGAGGTACAACCGTGAATTTTTTAGTTAAGTATATCCCAATTTCTCATAAGAATCTTGATTAATCAGTGTGATTTAAGCACAGAAATGTAACTTAAATGTTGCTGATTGATTGTAGATCTGCAGAGAGATGAGAACTTTTCCTCTGAATGTGACTATATGTTTCGCCTGTCTTTGAGTTGTGATCGACGAAGCGTCTAGATGTACGACTGTGAGAAGTAAGCAGGTGAGAATGGGACGAGATTTGCACTGAGCGTTTCGATGTGCATTTCCGTCACTTTCATCCTTGGTTCCTGCATGAACTGTCAGGATGAGAGCTACCGATTCGGAATAATACATCATATTTATTTCCATTTTTTCAAGTCGAAAATGTGTGGAACGGAATTTGTTTTTTGTCTCCTTTACATGCACACTTCAATGTGTATTTGCTGATTTACGGCAATGTCGACATTTCGCGTGGCGGATAAAGCAGTTTTTGCGGTCATGCATTACAGAACATTTAACACAAGACTTCGAAAGATTTCAAAGAACCGACAGAATGGCTGAGTGCACCGCGCTATTTAATGTCTTAGATGCAAACAGATTGGTCTGTTCTGTGCCGTATGCCGTTGGTGTATTTGTTGGATACCATGGCACCGATGCCAGAATTTGACGCGTCTGTGTCAGGCTTTAAACGTTTGCCAGGATGGGATGTTGCTAAACAATGGGCCGAACTAAGGCAACTTTTTAAGTACCAAGAAAACCTCCTGCCACGCCTCTAAATATATAAATTTAACACCTTTCTTACGCAGTTGACTAAGCACGTGGGAAAATGATCGGCAATGGTAGTAAGTTTCGCGTAATAGTTTACTTTGTCTAAGGATGGCTGTAGTTCTTGGAGTATCTTAGGATTAGGTTAGTTTCTGAATGCATCCACGTATTCCTTTTTGGGTGTTAGCTCTTCGTTACTTGTTATACATCCCGGGTACTGGATACTGTGTTCAAAGAGAGTACATTTGTCGAGGCCACAATACAGATCATGGACCTAGAGCCGCTCAGACAACATTTGTAGGCTGTACAGTTGCTGCTCCCATGTGTCCCAACTAATTAGCAAATCATCTAAGTAATTAACACAGCTGGGGATTGAATGAGTTGCTCAAAATATGGCTGAAATATCATAGGAGTGTTTGCAACCCCAGTCACTATAAAATACTATAGGCAACTGAAAGTAGGTATCAACGAGGTCTGTCTATAAAAAATAATGACCCCTATCCAATTTTGGCCGTGCAGTTCTAGGCGCTCCAGTCCGGAGCCGCGCTGTTGCTACGGTCGCAGGTTCGAATCCTGCCTCGGGCATGGGTGTATGTGATGTCCTTAGGTTAGTTAGGTTTAAGTAGTTCTAAGTTATAGGGGACTGATGACCACAGCAGTTGAGTCCCATAGTGCTCAGAGCCATTTGAACCAACCCTATCCAATTTTTACAACAATTCCTCCAGCTTGGAAATTGGATACAGATCGATATTTTCTTGAGCATTTCTGGTACACTTAAAATCGTAACATATTCTAAGTGAACCACTCTGCTTTTTAATTATCAGCGTGAGCATAGCCCACTGGCTAGACGGTAATGGAAATATAGCTCACATACTTTGCAACCTATCTAGTTGGGCTATGTCTGCTCATGTATGGCGAAACGCACAGGATGAGCTTTACAGACCTTGGGCACCGCCGATTCCATTAAGGATACTTGGGTCTGGAGCTCTGTCGCACAACCTAAGATAGATTCAAACAGTTGCTCAAATTGTGCACATAATGTATCAAAGTTCTGCAAATTATATTGCAGTGGAAACCAGATACGCTTGGTCAAGAATTTGGAAAAAAAGTGTAAATGTGTCTAAGCTAAACATGTTAGTTGTCGTCCAAGGCTTCAATACTAGCAGAGTTAGCTGTTGAGCTACATGTTTATACTTAGCTTGGAGTACGGTCTGACACCGTAACGGGACTGACTGATCATTGTGCGTCACGACTCTGCTTTGAGGAGCCTCCACTGCTGGAATCCTATGTGCAGGTACGTATTATCGTTAATCAGAATCGAGACCTCGTATGTGTCTAGCTGGAAATCGGCTGTCGCTCCGCTAATGTCCAGTCTCAACATGAGCCACTGCATCCTGTCTGCTGCTCCTATGGCTTGTGCGCCGACAGCCAATTTTGTTGACGCACTCAGACCGAGGCAGACAGTGTCTAGGTGTCACAGTTCGCGACATGCAAAACATGTGACGTCACGGAAAGGGCAGTGATGTCATTGATTCCGTAGGCCGCAGTCAACTCGATTTGAGAGCACGAACTTTTCTGGGACCCTTTGACAATGACGGGGAGGAAACAGTTGTACGAGCCTCTGGTGACTTTCGGACACGTCCACGACGAACAAGGTTCAAATGGCTCTGAGCACTATGGGACTTAACTACTGAGGTCATCAGTCCCCTAGAACTTAGAACTACTTAAACCTAACTAACCTAAGGACATCACACACACCCATGCCCGAGGCAGGATTCGAACCTGCGACCGTAGCGGTCACGCGGTTCCAAACTGACGCGCTTAGAACCGCACGGCCACACCGGCCGGCACGACGAACAAGGCGCTTCTATTTTTGCGCGTCTGCCAGCGCTATCGACGGTGGATTGCTAACTGCTGCACTGATTATTGAATCCCATGTTGGAAGACTACAGGACGAACGAGTGTTCGGCAAATTGGATGTGACGTTGACTGGTTCTAACATTCTGCATGGTTTCTGTTCGTTCTAAGTCGTGTCTCCCTACCACTTTCGCGCAACGACGCTCTGAGCGTGTTTTTTTTTAGGGAATTGACTAGTTTTAACCTGGGACCTGTTGCTGGTAAGGAGACGTCAGACAACACATGGCATGTAGAGTTCAGAAGAGTTCAGTGATATAATCAAATACTTAATGATTTCAGCGTCAGCTCCACTGCACTACCTGTAAAAGAATCTTAATACTAACTAAATTTAGTGGAAGGGGTTCAAGGCTTTCCTATTTTTAGTTAACTGGTAAAATAACGTCGAAAAAGGAGTTAAGTTTACCATTGGAAATTTTATTCTACTCACAAAACGTTCTTTATAAATTGCACTATTGATAAAAGGAAATATTTTAATACAGGATGATAAAAATCAACTGTGTTCAACAAAAACGTGAACGAATATTCCCTGAATGGGTTTCCAAGTTCTACAATGGATCGAAGGATGACCTATGCCATATCACATCTATAATCTAGATTTAAGTTAAGCTTCATAAAAGAGAAAACTATCCAAATGATCTACAGTGACCGTCAATTATCTTTAATTACTTATTTAACTTGTCGTAAATTACAGTGGCTGATGTGGCTTCTCAATGATTATATAACAGAAAACATTGCGTTTAAGATTTTAGCATACGTAGCAAATGTGAATACCATGAGCTTTAATTGACGATCTACACTAGTATTACGCAAAAAGGGGGTGTAACAGATTAGACTTCTGCAGTTCTGAGTGCTTATGCGCTCAAAAATGCGGCATCGCGTGCGTTCATTACCTTGTCGGTGTTTAGGCAGTGTCAGGGGGCGGCGGGCGTCGCAGCTCCTCACATCTCGCCGTCTCGGAAGCAACTCTCTCCTAACTTCTCCTTACTAAAATTTACCGAAGTTGGTTTAAAAAAGGCTATCTGGCTGTGTTTTCAACTGACCAATCAGGGTCTCAATGTTAACCTTAAGCTCCGCCTACAAAATTCTGTCTATCCAATGAGAAACGTTATACTTTTCGTGGTGGGGCAATGTTTTTTACGTTTGCAACGTAACAGAGACGCGAAAAAGTCTCACGCTAAAACTTGCAGCTGGTGTGGCCCTTTTAGTATTATCGTAAGATCTATACTGTTCTTCTGGAGGGCTCTATCTTTTAACATGGGCTGGGGGGGGGGGTGGTTTTGGCGGTCAGCTGGCGACGTGGATGTCCGCCCCTTATCGTAGGGCCTCCTAGCCTGCACGATTCTGCTCTCGGCTTCTGTTCTCGTTTCTCTCCTCGGAACTGCGTCTGTTTCACGGTGGGAAGGTGTGACATGCATTTAGGCATTCTTGTGTTAGTCTGTGGTATTCCATTTGCTCACTCGTTGATCGTATTACTTTGGTTAATTTAATGTCACGATTTATTCGGAGCTATGTGACATACTGCCGTATTTGCTTGTCATGTCAGGGTTTTCATGGAAGGTGTTGGATTTGCCTGACACCTTACATGGTGTTAAGAAACATAAAAGTAGATATCATCGGTGTAACAAAGAAGCTTTAATCACTTAATTAAGACTAGGTCTCCGGTCCAGATTGTATACCAGTCAGGTCCCTCTCAGAGTATGCTGATAAAACAGCTCCATATTTAGCAATTATATGCAACCACTCGCTCACAGAAAGATCCGTACCTAAACACTGGAAAATTGCTCAAGTCGCACCAGTACCCAAAAAGGGAAGTAGGAGTAATCCGCTGAATTGCAGGCCTATATCACTAACGTCGATTTTCAGTAGGGTTTTGGAACATATACTGTATTCGAACATAATGAAGTACCTCGAAGAAAACGATTTATTGACACATAGTCAGCACGGATTCAGAAAATATCGTTCTTGTGAAACAAAACTAGCTATTTATACTCATGTAGTAATAAGTGCTATCGACAGGGGATGTCAAGTTCATTCCATATTTTTATTTTTCCAGAAGGCTTTCGACACTGTTCCTCACAAGCGGCTTTTAACCAAACTGCGTGCCTACGGAGTATCGCCTCAGTTGTGGGACTGGTTTCGTGATTTCCTATCAGAAAGGTCACAATTCGTAGTAATAGACGGAAAGTCATCGAGTAAAACAGAAGTAATATCCGGCGTTCCCCAAGGAAGTGTTACAGGCCCACTATTGTTCCTGATCTATATTAACGACATAGGAGACAATCTGAGTAGCCGTCTTAGATTGTTTGCAGATGATGCTGTCATTTACCGTCTTGTAAAGTCATTAGATGATCAGAACGACTTGCAAAATTATTTAGATAAGATATCTGTATGGTGCGAAAAGTGGCAATTGACCCTGAATAAAGAAAAGTGTGAAGTTATTCACATGAGTATTAAAAGAAATCAGCTAAATTTCGATTAAGCGATAAGTCACACAAATCTGAAGGCTGTAAATTCCGCTAAATACTTAGATTACAATTACAAATAACATCGCATAAATAATATTGTGGGTTGACAAACCAAAGACTGCGATTCATTGACAGAACACTTAGAAGGTGCAACAGGTCTATTAAAGAGACTGCTTACTCCACGCTTGTCCGCCCTATCCTTGAGTATTGCTGTGCGGTGTGGGATCCATATCAAGTGGGACTGACGGATGACATCGAAAAAGTACAAGTAAGGGCAGCTCGTTTTGTATTATCGCGAAATAGGGGAGATAGTGTCACAGACATGATACGTGAATTGGAGAGGCAATCATTAAAACAAAGGCGTGTCTCGTTGCGACGGGATCTTCTCACGAAATTTCAATCACCAGTTCTCTCCTACGATTGCGAAAAAATTCTGTTGGCACCCACTTACATAGGGAGGGAATGATCATCACGATAAAATAAGAGAAGTCAGGGCTCGCACAGAAAAATTTAAGTGCTCATTTTTCCCGCGTGCCGTTCGAGAGTGGAACGGTAGAGAGACAGCTTGAAGGTTGTTCATTGAACCCTCTGCCAGGCACTTTATTGTGAACAGCAGAGTAATCACGTGGATGTAGATGTATACATTTTCTGGTCCGTCTATACGTGCCATGCGTCTCATAGGTCTGTTTCGAAATTTGCCGGCCGAAGTGGCCGAGTGGTTCTAGGCAGTCTGGAACCGCGCGACCACTACGGTCGCAGGTTCGAATCCTGCCTCGGGCATGGTTGTGTGTGATGTCTTTAGGTTAGTTAGGTTTAAGTAGTTCTAAGTTCTAGGGGACTGATGACCTCAATGTTAAGTCCCATAGTGCTCAGAGCCATTTGAACCATTTTTTTGTTTCGAAATTTGACTATGGAGTGAGAGAGGTTTTCTGCCTATCTCCCCACTCCAGAGCACTACTGGATGTAAATAAGAAAAATCGCAAGGGTAGAAGGCTGTTTAACATCTTTACTTGAACTGAACTCGACTGAACTTGAATTTTCTACCACCATCGACCGGCGGGGCCCCTGCACTGACAGAAACAGCGAAGTTACTGGCAACCAGGAGGAGGAGAACGCCTCATGCTTGGCGGTGGAGTATACTTCATGCTAGGACTTCTGGTTAGCAGATGGTGGAGTAAATACCTGCTGCTAGACGACTGACGAGGCAAGTCTTCAAGTCGCAAAGAACTATGTTTCCGCTCGAGTATTAAGTATAAAACGAGAGCCGGACTCGGAGTATCCAGCTGCTACCGCCTCTGTGTTCTGCGTTAAGCATTACGCTACGAGTGTGGTAAGATGGGCGATCATTACACTAACCGATTCAGTAGGGACGCGATATTAGTTCATTCTCTTCACGAGCCATTTATTTCGTGCTGATACTTCGCAATCAAATAGTTCGTTTTCAGTGCGCACTTTGGCGATCCAACTGTCGTTCGATCCTATTTTTCCGTGTTCTTCACGCAATTTACTAATGACGCTTACAGTCACTGGTCGTATTTGTGCATTATTCACATAATATTTGCATTTATCTTGTCCACTCACCTGTTCCAAGGTTAGTGTCCATCCTTAGAGTACTTTAGTCAGGCATTTGATGTTCAGTTGATTATCTCAATGGATAACCCATGTGCTTTGCTTTTCGATAATAAACATAATTGCTGTAGTTACAGATCAGATGACCCCTTCTCTTAGTAATATGTCTCTGTGCATGGTATGGTTCCCAGACTGTCATACTTGATTGGACCACCCCTATTAGTCATCATTCAGTAAGACGTTTCTGTTGTGCGACATAATAAATTCCTTTAATTAATTTATATGATCATATGGAGTGCTTTCCTTCTCTGTGGGTGACCAGAGATCGGACTATAGATTCAAAGGACATGCAAAACAGCACGACCGACTTCCCACACCTAGTAAGTTAGCAGCCCGTGCCACGTATGTCTGCTTACATTGGTTAGCACACTGGTTGAATTTGTGCCTAGCTGCAACCACGTGCATTTGTTGACAGTAACAATGTCAAACTGTAGCCATCGCGAAAGCTCAAAGTACTGGTTTTCGAGAGTGGGGGTATTTTTGGACCACTTCTTGCAGTTTACAATGAGATAACAAAAGTCATTGGATACCTCCCAATCACGTGTCGGACCTCCTTTTACCGGACGACGTGGCATGGACTGAACAATTCGTTGGAAGTACCCTGCAGAAATATTGAGCCAAGCTGCCTCTATAGCCGTCCACAACAATGTGAAAGTGTTGCTGGCGCAGGATTTTGTGCACGAACAGACCTCTCGATTATGTCCCACAAATGTTCGATGGGATTCATATCGGGCCATCTGGGTGGCCAAATCACTCGCTGGGATTGTCCGGAATGTCCTTCAAACCAGTTGCGAGCAAATTGTTGCCCAATGACATGGCGTACTGACGTCCATAAAAATTCCACCCATGAATGGCTGAGAATGGCGTCAAAGTAGCCGAAGATAACGATTTATGGTCAATTATAAATTAATTTGGAACAGAGAACCCAGTCCGTTTTATGTAAATACAGAAGTTGAACCACTACGGAATATGGGGAGTAGCTCACAACTGGTTCACCTCTTACTTTAGCAACAGGCAGCAAAAGGTGATAATTCACAATGTTGATAACGGCTGTGATGTGGGGTCTGAGTGTGGTACTGTCAAGTGGTGGGGCCACTCCTCTTCCTTATTTATATAAATGATATGCCCTCTAGTATTACGGGTAACTCTAAAGTATTTCTGTTTGCTGATGACACTAGCTTGGTAGTAAAGGATGTTGTGTGCAGCATTGGCTCGGTTTCAAATACTGCAGTACGTGATCTAAGTTCATGGCTTGTAGAAAATAAACTAACGCTAAATCACACTAACATTCAGTTTTTACAGTTTCTGACACACAATTCAACAAAGCCTGACGTTCAAATTTCACAGAACGGGCATATGATTATTGAAACCGAACAGTTAAAATTCCTAGGTGTTCAGATAGATAGTAAGCCGCTGTGGAAAGCCAACGTTCAGGATCTTGTTCAAAGACTTAATACTGCCATTTTTAATATTCGAACGGTATCAGAAGTGAGTGATCGTTCGACACGAAAATTAGTCTACTTTGCTTATCTTCCCATTCTAAAATTGGATCAGAAACGGGAGGTTCGGTCAATAAGTGGTGTAAGTTCACGAACCTCTTGTCGACCCCTGTTCACGAGGCTGGGTATTTGGACATTGACCTCTCAATTTATATTATTCCTTACTGTTATTTCTTGTTAACAATGTTAGCTTATTCCAAAGAATAATCAGCTTTCACTCGGTTAATACTCTACGGAAATCAAACCTACATTTGCATCGGACTTCATTAACTCTTGTGCAAAAAGGTGTGCAGTATACTGCTGCATCTATTTTCAATAACCTACCACTCGAATTAAAAAATATTAGCTGTAATCCACGCTCTTTCAAATCCAAGCTCAAAAGTTTCCTAATGGGTCACTCCTCGTCTGTCGAGGAGTTCCTTGAAAAATTAAGCTGATTCTTATTGTATTTATATGAAGATTAGTAACTGTTCTCGAAAGAACAGAATACTGTTGATGACCGTGCAGCTTTTCCTTGGAATGAATGACAAACTGAAACCCTCAGCTGCCGACAGGTGTTGTTGATATACCTCGATGTGGACAGCTGAAAATGTGTGCCTTGACCGGGACTCGAACCCGGGATCTCCTGCTTACATGGCAGACGCTCTATCCATCTGAGCCTCCGAGGACACAGATGAATAGCGCGACTGCAGGGACTTATCCCTTGCACGCTTCCCGTGAGACTCACATTCCGAACTGTCCACAATTCTACATATGTAATGTACCTTATAGACATCTCCCATCCACTCATTACTCGTGCATGCTTTGGCGATTCCCGTAAGAGTTTGGGCAACCTGTGCGTATTCGAACAGACGAAGGTCAATGGCTGCGTAGCCCTTAACTATATATATGAAGACAGTAACTGTTCTCGAAAGAACAGAATACTGTTGATGACCGTGCAGCTTTTCTTTGGAAACTCTTACGGGAATCGCCAAAGCGTGCGCGAGTAATGAGTGGATGGGCAAATGTCAATAAGGTACATTATATATGTAGAATTGTGGACAGTTGGGAATGTGAGTCTCACGGGAAGCGTGCAAGGGTTAAGTCCCTGCAGTCGCGCTATTCATCTGTGTCCTCGGTGGCTCAGATGGAAGCCGGCACGGTAGCCAAGCGTGTTCGGTCAGAGGGTTAGCTGCCCTCTGTAATAAAAAAAAAACTGAGTTAATCGATCAACAACGAACTTAAACGGATGTCTTCCGCCCCGAGCAGATGCAAAAAGTAGGCAGCTGAGGGTTTCAGCTCGTCACCATTTATCTTATTGTATTGTTGATTGCGTTTACTTAAACTTATGGAGTGGCTTTTTTCGAGCTCATAAACATTCATTTTTATCTGTTATTATTTTTATGGTGTAATTTCATGTACTGACACGTTCCATGACCTTGGAGATTTGCTTCTCAATTTGGTCGTACGGAACTTGACGTGTAAATACAGCACACACTACTATGAAGCCACCGCCATCAAGCATAGTGCCTTTTTAACAACCTTAGTCCACTGCTTCGTGGAGTCTGCGCCACACTCAGACCCCATCCTCAGCTTTTACCAGATGAAATTCGGACTCATCTGACCAGACCACGGATTTACAGTCGTCTAACGTCCAAACGATATGCCCACGAGCCCTGGAGAGGCGCTGTAGTCGATGTCGTGCTGTTAGCAAAAGCATTTGCGTCACTCGTCTGGAGCCATAGCAGACTGACGCCGAATTTCGCCGCACTGTCCTAGCGGATACGTTCGTAGCAAGATGCACGTGATTTCTGCGGTTATTTCACGCAGTGTTGCTTGTCTGTTAGCACTGACAACTACACGCAAACGCCGCTGTTCTCGGTCCTTAAATGAGAGCCATTGGCCGCTGTGTTGCTTATGGTGAGCGGTAATGCCTGAAATTTGTTATTCTCGTTACCCTTTTGACACTGTGGATCTCAGCATAGTGATTTATCTAACGGTTTCCGTAATGGAGTATCCTATGTGTCTAGCTCCAAGTACCATTCCACGTTCAAAGTCTGTTATATTCCGTTGTGTGACCATAATCGTGTCGGAAATCTTTTCACATGAATCAGCTGAGTAGAAGTGACAGCTACAGCAATGCACTGCCCTTTCATACCTTGTGTACGCTATACTACCGCCATCTGTGTATGTACTGATCAGGCAGTATCTTATGACAACCTACCTAACAGCCGGAGTGTCTACTTTGGCACGGATAACAGCGGCGACGATTCGCGTCATGGAAGTAATGAGGCTTTGGTAGGTGTCTGGGGGGGGGAGTTGGCACGTCTGCACACAAGTCACCTAATTCCCAAAATTACGGGGAGGGGGCGATGAGCTATGACGCCTTATTTAATCGCATACTAGATGTGTTTGATTGGGTTCAGCACATCTGACGAGTTGGGCGGCCAGCGCATCAATTGGAGCTCGCCTCTCCGTCACACTCCTGGGTTTGTGACATAGCGCATTACCTTGTTGAAAAATGCCACTGTCGTAGGGAAACATGATCGCTATGAAGGGGAGTACGTGGTCTGCATCCAGTGTCGGATACGCCTTGGCTGTCTGTGTGTCTTGCACGAGCTCCACTGTACCCACGGATTCCCACGTGAATGTTCCCCACAGCCTAATGAAGTAGCTACCAGCTGTCTCCCTCCCGCAATACAGGTGTCAAGGGGCTGTTCCCCTTGGGCCTTTTCAGTCGTAGTTGCCGACGTTGTGGTATTAATACTGGCACATGCATGGGTCGTCGCATGAGTCGTCGCTAGCGGAGGCCCATCGTTAGAAGTATTCGATGCACTGTGTGTTTGGACACACTTGTACTCTGTCCAGTCCGATGTTTCGCCACAGCTCGCCATCTGTTCTCTTTTATTAATCTTCCCAGCTAAAGACATCAGACATCTGGAATGAGGAGTGACCTCCCAATCCCAAGACGTCTGGACGTGGTTTTACCTTGGTTTTGCCACGTGTTGAAGACACTAACCACAGCGCTCCTCGAACATCCGACACACCGTGCAGTTTACAAAATGCTCGTGCCAAGCCTCCGGATCATCGCAATCTGTCCTCGGTCAAACCCAAATAGGTCGCACGCCTTCCCCATTCTACACACGTACAGGACGTTTCACTGTTACTACACATAACGTGCGTGTGTCTGACTATCAGTCATTCCTCGCCAGGCGACGCTGCTACTGCCTGGATTGGTTTATATCGATAGTAGGTCGGTGTCCATAATGTTGTAACTGATCAGTGTAGCTATCCCATGAGTTTCGTCACTTCGATGTATAACTAGAAGATACTACGAGTGTACATCGACGTTATGGGTGTTTCACTTGACTTGAGTTTCAGCAACCAACAAAACCTCTCTAGGCCTCCCAACTCCCGTTTGCCTCGTCAGAGCAATTGCGGAGAGGGAGGAGAGGAAACTGTGGCGACAGCTGCTTGCGCAGCCGTTGTAACAGCAGTTTCTGTTCACTGTTTTTCTTGCTGTTGCTTTTGTTGCAGTTGTGTTTGCTGCTGAAAGTCCAGCTGTTTTTCTTGCTGCTGTTGTTGTTACAGTTGTCGTTGCCGTTGTACCTGCAATTGGTCTTGTCAAAACCTTAGAAAGTCGAGATCCATGCTTCAGTTAACGGTAGCATAGTAAAGAAGTTCTGGTCGTCTCCTTTCTATTCTGTTCTACGTAGGTGGAACATAGTTTACTGTCATTCGCATCGCCGGTAACGGAGAGACTGCTGTAACAAACAGGTGGTTCATGACGGCAGGCTTGACGACGTCAACGACTGACGAAAAACAGTCTCTTTCGAGAGTTTCGAAAATTTCTCCTCTCGTGGTGTAATGGGTTAGACAAATGTCTCACTGTTGCCTTAACGGTCGTTGAAGAGAAAAACAACATAGGACTATGCCACTGTAGATTTTAACATTTCTCGCCTCCTTGCTGTCACAGCCATTTGGTCACGTATGCCAAAGCACACCCGCTTTCTGGTTAACTTACAAAATACACACACACACACACACACACACACACACACACACACACACACGCACACACACATGTGCACAGATACACATGCTGTGTGGAACGAACGAACAGATGAGAATAACAATTTCACTTGAAATTCGTACGTTAACTTGGTATTAACACAGTTTGTTTAAGCAAGTGTTTATATAGTATTGCCTCTCCATCTTTCTCTGTCTTCTGTCATGCTTTTTGTTATTAAATAACTGTTGTTCACTTCAAATTAATTTGTTACATAATATACAGGGTGAAAAGTATTTAAACCGACAAACTCTGGGAAGTTGTAGGGGACATCAAAACAAATATTTTCCCCTAATGTCATTTTTTCCTATGAGGATTATTTAAACCGGTGGAGGCCGCATTAGTTCAGTTGTTAGAGGGCTTATTACGTTCTTCAGTTGTAGGCAACTGCTGTCCACCAGTGTAGTAGTGCATTGTCTTTGTTTACTAGTGGAGCGATACACCTGGAGTGAGTAAACTGATATGGTTGGTGCGTACTACGTAGCGCACCACAACGGACGAGTTGCACAGCGGGTTTATCAACAACAATATCCTAATCGCCGTATCCCGCAAGATACGACCTTTGCTGCTGTGTACCAACGTCTGCGTGAGACCGGGTCATTTAGCAGATTACCTGGACAGGGACGCCGTCGCACGGTAAGAACACTGCAATTTGAGGAAGTTTCCTTGCAACATATGGACCGGGAGCCTTCAATCAGCTTTCGTAAAATTGCACGCAACATGGTGACGAATCAGACGAATGTAAGAACAGTCCATCGAGAGCAATTGTTACATCCATTTCACTTACAGCGTGCCCACAACCTGGAACCAGTTGATTATCCACCCAAAGCACAATTTTCGCAGTGGTACCTGGAACAGTGAGGAATGCATCCTATATTTCGATCCTCTGTGTTGTTTACCGATGAAGCAACGTTCGGGCTTGATGGAGTCTTCAACATTCACAATTAGCATGTTTGGAGTGGGGATAACCCACATGCCACAGTTACTAGCGCTCATCAAGTGCGGTTCTTCGTTAATGTGTGGGTCGGTGTTGCTGGGGACTGTTTAATTGGGCCGTATCTGCTACCTAGGCCATTAAATGCAGGCACTATTATAATTTTCTCGCCAGAGCATTGCCAGAATTGCTGGAAGACGTCCCGCTCCCTACAAGACAACGTATGTGGTTCCAACATGACGGGGCGCCGGGACATTTCAGTCGTCGTGTGCGTCGATTCCTGGACCGACGGTTCCCAGAAACGTGGATTGGCAGAGGTGGTTCTGTACCATGGCCTGCTCGATCCCCAGATATGTCCCCTCAGGACTTTTTTGTGTGGGGAGAGATGCGCAACCTTGTTTCTGCAACTCCTGTTGCATCAGAACAGGATCTGGTTTCCCAGATAGTAGCAGCAGCAGGAACAATTCAGGATACTCCTGGGGTTTTTGCCCGTGTCAGACAGAACATGATCCGACGGTGTAACCTTTGTTTACGTGTCAATGGAGGCATTTTTGAAAATCTACTGTAATTGAAACTGGGTTGTGTTAATCTTTTGTCTCTTGGTCATAAAAAAAATGGAAAAGTGTTTGTTGGTTTAATTGATTTGCCGCCAGAGAAATCTTCCTCTACTGGTTTAAATATTCCTTATAGGAAAAAATGACATTAGGGAAAAATATTTGTTTTGATGTCCCCTACAACCTCCCAGAGTTTGTCGGTTTAAATACTTTTCACCCTGTATTTTCCTCGGTCATTTTCCTTTGAACTCCCTGCGCTGAATATGGAGGATTCATTGCCCACCAAGGAGAATAAGTTATATGAATGTCCGAAAGAAGAAACACCATGCATTCATATAACTGATTCGTCTTGATCGGCAATAAGACCATCACATTCAGTGCAGAAGCGCACTTGTGCCTGATCTGGGGAAATCTCCAAGTACAAATCTCCAGTTACATATTTTCTTAGTTTCACTTCGGTTAGAGAAACCTTGTCTCAATGTTGTACAATTGCAACTATTTGGGCCGTTTCTATTCTTGAATGGAACAAATTGTTGCTTTTGTATCCCACCTGGAAGGCAGCGCGTGGGTCTGCTCCTGTAAACTGAAGGGTAGGCCGAATGTAGGAAGCGAGTAGGAGCAGGAAAATGTGAAAATCTCTCGGCACTGCTATTAGAAATGGTTTTAATATATCATAATATTAACTGAATACATAACTTTGCACTGAGGTGCGAAGCCTTAGACCCGTCGTAAGTAAAGCGAAGCTAAAGCGAAGTGTACCAACCGTCAGCTCTTGATCGAATGGGCAGAATCTGGAGCGGAGCTCGTAAGGGTCTCCCGCTCCGGATAGAGTGCGCTGTCGTCGGTATCTCTCGTAGTGCCAACCTAGCACAGCGCACCTACGTTGTGGTTTCAATAGCTACGATGCCACAGTTGCTATCAAAGAAAAGTCTGTAGCGATCATATATTTCTTGTGTCAGGTTTCACCCTGAAATTTGGCTTTAACTGTGTCAAGTCCGGATAGCAGAGGGGGTGGAGTTACAGCTGGCCAGTTCTTGATAACCAGACACCTTTACTGATGTGAAATTGATCGGGTGAATTTTGTTTGTTCCTGGTGGAATCGGGTTAGCTGACAGGCAGGAGAACTTGAGAAACGGAGCCTGAGGTCTATGCTGCGGCACTGACGCAGGTCAGAGGCACACCCAGCAGAGAACAAAAGATGTTGGGCTTACTCTATGTGCTGTGTAGTTTCTACTAAGAAATGTAGTGTACGGAAATAAAAAGATCGAAGAAAAAGGACAATATTTAGAGGACTTTAAGAAACATTGCTGGTCCACATTCGATTCGTTTATGTTTTGTTACTCACAACCTTTGGTCAGCTGTATCAGCATCATGGAAATGTTGATGAATAAATGTATTTAGCGTAAGTTTAGTTAAGTTAGGGTAGGAAGTGCTGCTGCATAAGATAATATAGGGACTTGTTCATTTCGATTTTTCATATGTCTAGCTTATTCTTGTGTATTATTTCGTTTCTGAGGGTGCAGATGGGGTTTGGTGCCACTTGTGACACTATGCACTGCGTTTATGTAGCAGCAAGTGGGCCGTCCGCAGTGGCCGAGCGGTTCTACGCGCTTCAGCCTGGAACCGCGCGACCGCTACGGTCGGAGGTTCGAATTCTGCTTCGGGCATGGATGTGGGTGATGTGCTTAGGTTAGTTAGGTTTAAGTAGTTCTAAGTTCTAGGGGACTGATGACAGAAGTTACGTCCCATAGTGCTCAGAGCCATTTGAACCATTTGAGTAGCAAGTGGGGGTAATTGTGAGCGTACAAGCTGTGGCGGCAGCTTAGAGCGGCAGTTTCCCGCCGCAGAGCGCAGAGCACGTGGCTGTTGGTTGCTACGGGGTCATGGGGTCTTGGAAAAACCCGAGCGGACACCAGGCAGGGGCCGCGTTTGCGCGTCTGGAGAAAAAATGTACCAGAGAAAAAATAGTAAAAACAGAACTAAGAGTGACACGGAGGTGCGAGCTGGCACTCATGTACAGAAAAATATGTAAAACTAAATTATCTAGACGCACCAAAAAACTATATAATAGTTTAAGAGTTATTGTTGTCAAAAAATTGTAAATTTATGAAAGCTCAATAGCTAATATCTCGGCAATGCTTTGGCCGATTAATATAAACAAAGTGTCTACCGATGCGGCTAGTAGAGCTGCATGGCGCAGTCATAGCCGATTTAGCAAACCATGCACCAATTTCGAATGAGAGGTCGGAATATGGGATTCGACATGAGAGAAAATGTGTTTTGGTAATAATTAAATTTAAAGAGACGAAAGCAGCGGCAGCATTCTAAAGTTTAAAGCGGTAAATGAGTAAGTTAGTATGTGTTTTTATTTATTTTATTTACGCTTATTATTTTATTTATGCTTGGCATCAAAAATCCGGGAAAAGCAAAATCTTTGATGGCAGGGGAGTTGGGTTTGAGCGACGCTAAGAGCTGGACGTGGCACCCGTCTGAGGGTAATGTGGGTTGGTAGCCACGTTCGGGGACAAGTATGTGTGTAGCGACTTTCGAAAACGATCAAGTGGAGCGCAATGTAGTGGTTTAGGACAGCAGCCAATAGTGTATTTTGTGAACTGTGAAGAGACTGTCGAGTGTCATAATCGCGATATTTGAATTTTATATTGAACTTTTGTAGCGTCAGTTGTAAATGGCCGCCCTTACGTAAGAGCCCCTCAGACTGCATTTTGTTTAGTGAATATATTGAAGAAAAGTAAACTACTTGTTCAAATTATAAATCAGCGTGAGGTAAATCAGTATTTTAATTTTCAACGCAATACCTGCCTGCATTGTTTCGTTATAATTTATTTCAGCTGAAAAACTGATTTTACGACAAGTGTGAGCTGGCACGCCATGACGAAAAACGTAGCCAAACATCGAGACCAGCCACATCTCTGGGCCACTCATTTAACTTGAGTCTAACTAATATACATATTTTCGTGACATAGCACGTGGGGACTCGATCCAAACTATTGAAACTTCAATCTGTTGCGCCCAGTACAATCGTAATGTATCACAGGTGTGGGTTCTGCGTGGTATGTGTTCTTTCAAGGACTTTGCGATGTCGCTCTTCGGGAATGCTCTTCTGTCCATGTCATTTACGCTGGAAGGAACACACATAAAGGATTTACTGAATCATTAATTTGGGGAATGATGATGAGGAACCTCAGGCTGCAGAAGAAGAAAATGTGCATGCTGAACTGCCACAAGTTGAAGGTGATATTGAAGATGCTAAATGTGTGCTACTGGTAAAGACTGAATATCATTCCTCATTCTATGAATGCTGTAATTTATGACTTCAGTTATCTGTTACCTTATTTATGCCGTTTCATTGTAAGCTAGCCATTTTTGTTACTGCTTTTGTGGAACAAAGAAAAAGGTACAATTAATGCTCCGTTGAACAAAAAATAAAAAAAATTAAAAAATCGTGTCGAAAAGAACAGACTCTACGCATTCATAAGTTAACATACGCTGCGAAACGCCCTCAAACGGAAAATTTTTGATCGCCTCTTATATAAATTGGACAAGGTTGGGTGTAGTGGCTATCACTCAAACGGAAAATTTTTGATCACCTCTGATATAAACTGGACAAGGTCGGGTGTAGTGGCTATCGCTCAAACGGAAAATTTTTGATCACCTCTGATATAAACTGGACAAGGTCGGGTGTAGTGGCTATCGCTCAAACGGAAAATTTTTGATCACCTCTGATATAAACTGGACAAGGTGGGGTGTAGTGGCTATCGAAAATCAGTGTTGGCTGAGAAAGCCAAAAAGTTTATTAATTATCGTAAGACGCGACTAAATAAGACTGGACAGTTCCTCAAACTGGCCACAGAATGTGAAAAAGTTGTCAGAGGTCCCAGAATGCAACGCTACTGTGACTCTACTCCACCCTCACTTTCGCAACTCGACCCGTTACATGAAGAACGTCATGCTTAATTCATACTGACTCTGGACATAAAAATTATTTTACTGCTCGTGCCAGAACGGCGAAAGGAAAACTAATGCTAATTTGGCGCAGCGCTCGTTTCGTTACTCTTACTGTGGAACCCGGCGAAGGCAGAGAAAAATAAACTACGGCCACCGTTCATGCCGTCATCTCCGAGGCCGCTGCTCAGGTCGGCGCGCGTGTTTTGTTAGCATTCCGGTAGTTCACTGGGCATGCGCGGGCCCGATCTGTAATCACTGGCAGCGAGACGCTGCGGCGAGTGCTGCATGCTGAAGCAGCCATTTCCATTCGCATCGCTTCCGCCCTTTGTCTTTTATTACTGACATTTCTGTTGCGTGCTGGTATCCGCTGTTGACGTTGTCGCTCATAAAGTGTCTTATGTCGCGCTATCTTTTAGCAAAATAGCTGTATTCAGGGAAAACTTTCCCCTCTGAACTGAGTGTATTGCTACACTCATTCCGCATGTGAGAGAGTGATTTCGGTTTCCTCGTCTGCCTTCAGAAATGTCAAATTCTACAAACAGATTGGAACAAAGACGGACGTAACAGTTGCCAGGAAACGATATGGATCTAAGTTTCAAAGGTCATTATTAAGCACACTGGACAAAGACATTAGTTCGCCCTCAGAAAATGCGTGATGTAGGTGGCGCTTCGTCGGAATATGGATCAGAAGTGAGGCCTGCCGAGATAGTCCAAGCATTAGCGATAACACTGTGTCCCGGATGGCGCAATGGTTAACGCACCTGTCTAGTAAGCAGGAGATGCCTGGTTCGGATCCCGCTCTGGCACACACTTCCACTCGTCGCCGCTGATTTCGCAGAATGTCCTGCAGCTGATCCCCTTCAATTTACGTTTAATCACAGTAACAATATGTGTTATTCTCTCTAGCCTTGATAACGGCCTCAATCCTGCGATGAAGAGGGTTCACAAATTTCTGCAGGTACGCCATATTCAGCTCCATTGGTAATTACGTACCTTACAGCTAGCAAATTTGCAAGCTTAGCGATTGCTGTGTTTCAGCTGCTGTTCCAGATACTTCTGTTTTCTAGGTAATTAAGTTTGGGTGGTTTAGCAAGACAACTAAAATGTAACAGAGTTCCTTAAACTAGCTGTTACGCCACAGAGAAGAAAAGGCGAAGGAATTCAGTTGGTCTTCAGTTCATACTAACACAGCCACAGGTGACAGCAAGCACTATTGACTAGATAGCTGTGCACCAGAAAGAAACAATCAACTATGTAAGTCAGTCACACGCATTACTGCGTTGGCACCGCTTAATAAGCACAAGTTACCCACTGAGCAAAATGCCAACCAAGAGAGAGGCATGGAGACCAGCTCTTGTGATGTGAGGCAACAAACAATACCTCAAATGTAATGACACGTTCTAAAGAACTCACAGTGCAGTTAAGATCCTGGAACAAACTGCCAATTAAACACAGTGGAACGAATATCACTGACAGCTGGTGCATAAGCAGACCATATTCTGTCACAACGACAAGAACCTCACGTCGTTACCTTACACTAGTCTCCATAAATACCCCAGGGCCCAGTTCTGAATTTAGTCAGCAGAAATATCGGAACAAGAATCGATACACGCCACAAACATGATGGAATATTCGATGCGATGGGAAAAATTCAATGATACAAGCACCTCTTCGGGGTGGAGATAATTTTATATTTCCAGAGGTTGGACAAGCTACCTTGAGAGTGACTGTTAGGTTAGTAAGGTTCTTAGCGAAAATATCTGAACAAGAATTGATAATGTCTGGAGCGCATACCTGCAAGATGGAATATCGTGTTAGCAGGGGAACTTCAAGAAACATATGGCAGCTCTTTTCTGCAGTTGTGTCACAATTAAACAATCAAACTTTACCGTCTCACCCATACGAACTACTGCAGAGCCACTGGGAGAGAGTCAAATGGTTCAAATGCCTCTGAGCACTGACTTAACATCTAAGATCATCAGTCCCCTAGAACTCAGAATTACTTGAATCTAACTAACCTTAGGACATCACACACATCCATACCCGAAGCAGGATTCGAACCTGCGACCGTAGCGGTCGCGCGGTTCAAGACCGAAGCGCCTAGAACCACTCGGCCACTCCGACCGGCGGGAGAGAGTCACATGTTCGTCTGGTACCATTTCTACTCTCTCTTCAGCACTCAAAGACAGCCAACTAAGCGATGTGGTGCAGTAGTTAGCACACTGGAATAGCACTCAGGAGGACGACAGTTCAATCCTGCATCTGGCCAGCCGGCTGTGATTTCCCTAAATTGCCGAAGGCAAATCCCAGGATGATTATTTTGAAAAGGGCACGACCAGTTTACTTCCACATCATTGACACAATCTGAGAGAGTATAATACTCATCACTTATCGGTCGACTTCTGGCAAAAAGTAGTGGTGTATCAAAATGTTAAAATGGAAGAGCACAGTGAGAATAGCCCTCACATTTGATCCCATTTGGCAACCTTTTCTACATAATGGCGATCCAGAATTCTTGCAATGGTACCAGTTCGCCTTATTTTCGAAGGCATACACATAAAAACAAGTTTCCATATCCGTCATGGTGCGTTTCAGTCGTTCTCTGTAGTTTTTGATTTCATATAGCGACTTCTGAGCAACATGTATTCACATCTGTTTTTATTCAAAATTCACCGTTTTCGGTTCGATTAGATTGAAGACGTTAAAGGGATGAAATTATGACATTATCAGTCCGTCCATCCTGTATGCATCAAACTGTGTAAACTCCTCAAAGGCAGAAGATAAATCCTAATGAACTCTACTGTAGCCGAGAATCAACAAAACCAAACGATAAAAGCAAGTAGAAATGAGAAAGGGTACGAGGAAAAACATTGGTGAGTTGTTCTGCCCAGAAAGCAGCTGAAGGCCCACGAGATATATTATGAGATGGGAGAGGTACCCTCTGCATCCGACCAGTGTTTCCTGGTCCTGTATAACCACAAGAAAACTAGCAACACTGAAGAGTTGATAAAATCTCAGGAGAGAGAACAACGACGACGACACAGTAAACCATCGATGAATGTAAACCGACAAGAAGAATAACGGAAGAGCCATGGTGGATCATTGAGCAAGGGCAGCCATGGACCCACTAAAATGTGGAGCGCTCAACGAGGTACCCCACATTGGTCGACCAGGTCATTGCGCCATATTTCACAGAGAGGAGTAAAAATCGCAGACTAAAAGTAAAATCAGCTGAGCTACTGTGGGTTTGTCCGCTAGCACCAGAGGCTGCGTGTCAGGAAGTTTAAGATTTCGTCTTAAGGTGTGCCATATTAGGCAGTGCAATAGAACGTGTGTAACCTTGAGATGAGTGCTGCACTGACAGTGAGGTGGATCCTGATGCTACTGGATGCGCCGTGGCCGTTGCTAAGCCTATGTAGAATGGTAGATTCCCTGCAAGAAGTGCGAAGAGAAGACCACAACATTGTCATGGTCCTTTTTATCGCTCGTAGATTGGCCAGAGAAAACAGGGTACACCAGTTCATGTATGGAGCTTCCAACACCTCATGGCATAGAGTCGACTGAAGGTCTGGTTCTGAAACTCGCAAGTAGGCATCCTGGTAGCCAACACGGCCAGCCGTCTGCGTATTCGTTCCCTGGGAACCCAAAGTGATATGGGGTCCAGACAAAGACGACAGACTGTCCGGCTTGATGGAGGACAGAAATGAGATCCTAGATAGTCGCAAATGGTTTGAAACAAGTTCCTAAAATGCCTATTTTAAGGCAGCTAGTAATTAACTTGTCAGAACCTGTGGTAAACAAACGTTCACATTGGCTTTGAAGAATGATTTTTCGCCTTCTTCGACTTTTGTTGTTGCCAATGTTTCTGAACCTATTATTGGGGCTGATTTCTTGCGCAATTTTCCTCTGCTGCCAGACTTGGTGAGAAGTATCTTATTAAAGGACCTTCATGTGCTCATCTCCCTACCGCGTCGGGTCGCGATTGACGCCACGAACCGCGCGAAGATTTCTGGAGCAACAGCGTCTCCCGCGACGGTACAAGGCATCTCGGAGATATATATATATATATATATATATATATATATATATATATATATATATATATATATATATATATATATATATATATACGTGTGTGTGTGTGTGTGTGTGTGTGCGCACATCACAGTATCTGTTGGTCAACAGAGGCACACGCCTCCTCAATAAGCTGGTAAAGATGGGCTACATTGTTGATTTTTACCTCATACGCAATTGAATTCAAATATCCCCACAGATAAAAGTCAAGTGGTATAAGGTCAGAGGACCATGGTGGCCATTCAATAGTACACCTCCTACATATCCAGTGACCTCCAAGCTGTTCATCCAGAAAGTGTCTGACTTCAGTAGCAGAGCGGAGAGGGCAACGTCTTTTTGGAAGAGAGTAGGGAAATCACGTTAAGGATTCAACAGCTTTGGAAGCACATAATCATGGAGAATGCTAGGGATAACTCTCCCCATTCAAGTTTCCATCAATAAAGAGCAGGTCCACGATGCTTGTGTCCCAAATGCCACAACAAACCATCATTTTTTCACTACCAGTACCCTTACAGGGATCCACCCACGAGAGATTTGCATCCAATCAGTAATGATGATTCTGTTTGTTTACTTCTCCTTGTACATAAAAATAGCTTCATTACTGTACAGCACCTCCATATGGATTCCTGCTACACTGATCCAGAGCCCATGCTGCAAACTACACCCGCTGACCATCCTCCAAGAGATTATGTTGCAACTGTAACTTGTACAGGTGTCACTGGGGTGTGTGCAACATGCACATGATTGAATGCTGACTGACACCGTATTTTGCTGATAACCGGTGCGTACTGCAATGAGGACTTTTCAAAAACGATGCCACAGTTGCTGTTTCAGTCTCCCCATTGGTTGTTGTTTTTGGAAATCTGGCACTTGTACAATGCACACCTGCACAACATACTGGCCACATGCAACATGTATGGAACTTCATCCCCAAACTGACATCTGACACTTATACAACACAGTGCATACAGTTTTACATGTTTACAGTCAACATTCTGTGGTTACGTTGGTTATTGATAGCCTGAAGAATACTCAAGGAGTCTATGCTGTTTAGGAAAATCTCACCGGATCAAGGACCAAACGTGACAGAGCTAGACCAATGGCCACCAGGTTTACAGGGAATAGGCCGTATCTATTCGGCGGGGAGTGTAGTTCACTGCACGTAGCCTGAGTATAGTCAAAACCAGTTTGTCCATCGATGGTAGAGCCTCATATGTTGTCCATCGACGGTAGAGCCGTCATAGTCTTCAGAATTCTGAAATGCATCAAAGATGGCCAGAAACAGGCGGCGAAAAACCATGGGGCCAAAGAGCGTTTCGGTCCAAAGGACAAGGCGAGACCGATACGAGAATGGGATGTACACCAACGTATGCAGTTGCTCCCTGACAAGATGCGGCATTAGGGAATCTTGTTCAGAACAGAGACACTGCGAACTGTCATAGTGACTGTAGTCCTCATCTGCTGTTGAGGAAGGTGAGTGTCGTCACGAAATTAGATACCTGCAGTCCGGCAGCGCTAAGCGCTATGGTTCACCCGGCTCAGGTTTGTTACTACATGTACACTGTCTACTTCGTTATCACAACAGGGGAAAGTATCCAAGGGGTAGAAAGATACAAAATTATCTCTGTAAAACATTTCTAGTTATGGTTCAGAGAAATCCGTCTTCTCAGCCCGCACTTGGCTTTTGATTGAGAAAGTATTATGATGGACTAAGCTCGTTAATGGACCGCAGTGACATAGCGGCTGCCAGGGCTAGTTTCTTCAAAATTGACCTTTCTGCGTCCTGAGACAATAGTCTTTTAATATACACACATCAAAAAAGTTTTGCATCACCTCGGTTCCGAGAGTTCCGGAAACTGTACAGAAAATTGGAATACAGATCAACATGAACATCATTTCCACCCTTTTTATTGCTCATGAAAACCACACATTGCATATTGTACACTATACAGTGAGACCTTCAGAGGTGGTGGTCCAGACTGCTGTACACACCGGTACCTCTAATACCCAGTAGCACGTCCTCTTGCACTGATGCATGCCTGTATTCGTCGTGGCATACTATCCACAAGTTCATCAACGCACTGTTGGTTCAGGTTGTCCCACTCGTCAACGGCAATTCGACGTGGATCCCTCAGAGTGGTTTGTGGCTCTGAGCACTATCGGATTTAACATCTCAGGTCATCAGTCCCCTAGAACTCAGAACTACTTAAACCTAACTAACCTAAGGACATCACACACATCCATTCCGAGGCAGGAAAAGAACCTGCGACCGTAGCGGTCGCGAGTTTCCAGACTGAAGTGCCTAGAACCGCTCGGCCACTGCGGCCGGCGGGAGAGAGTCACATGTTCGTCTGGTACCAGTTCTACTCTCTCTCCAGCACTCAAAGACGGCCAACTAAGCGATGTGGTGCAGTTGTTAGCACACTGGAGTCGCACTCAGGAGCACGACAGTTCAAACCTGCATCTGGCCAGCCAGATTTAGGTTTCCTGTGATTTCCCTAAATTGCTGCAGGCAAATCCCAGGATGATTCTTTTGAAAAGAGCACGACCAGTTTATTTCCACATCATTGACACAATCTGAGCGTGTGCTCTAATGACCTCAATGTCGACGGGACGTTATACCTAATCTTACCAATCCTTCTTCCTTAAAAAGCGACCAGAGTGCTCTTTTAAGATTGTGACTGATATTTTACCTGATTTGTGTATTGATGAAAGAGTAGGCACTGCGGTGTTCAGAAAAATACGAATAGTGACGAAATTGTAACTCCTGGACTTGTATTTGAGAGGGTTTGATTCACTGGAATCCATGAATTCCATGAATTGTGGTGGATGCAGTAAGGCACAGTAGTTAGTGTCGCTGGGGTGTGTACTGCAGGTTGACAGTTCAAACCATACCAGCAGCAATTATTTGTTATTTACTATTTATAATTTCTGTAAGGTTCTTGAAAGATGTTGTGTTTTTAACGTTTGTATATCTTGCAATGTTCGACAATTTTACACATACAAGAATTCTGGAATGTTCAATGTTTTTATAAATAGTTGCATTCTCTGTCCAAGAGATCAATTCTGTTCTAGCTGTACGCTGGAGTTCATAACAAGCGTGCTTTCACTGCTAAGTGCTGTGTTTAATTGTCGACGCTGCCTTTGGTGTGGTTAAGACGTGATGATTTTTCTGCTGCGGTTGCTCTAAGCATTTTAGGTGTCAAACCTACGACGACTATATTCCTGTAAGCCCTCCATCTGAGCCAGTGACTTATCTGCAGTTACATCGATGTGAATAGTGGGTTATGTTCTGTTCATCGTTCAGTTATTTAAAAAATTTACTTCCCGTAACGCTCCCAGTTACTACAGTTTACTAAAACAGGTAATCGTTGACCAGTCGCATCTTTCTTACTGGTGATCCCATAAAATACTCTCTGTGTTACAGTCAAGTCAATTGTGATCTTTCACACAAAGTCTCGAGGCTTACAACAACAATATTCGATAAATGCATGACGGTCCACGTTCATAATGACAAGGTTACCTGAATGAGCCATGTAATCAGGAAAACTAAATTTACAGCAAGATCCAGAGTTATTTCTAATGACAAGGATGGATCTGGTCGTCAAAACACTGGAAGAATATACGCAATGGACGGAACTTGATCGTCGAGAGTTATTGATACAAAGACGCCGCTGCATTTAGTGGATCCTGTCTCTTCTTACAGTAAATAATACACGATTTCCCAAAGCATTTATAGTAGATGATAAAATGGCCCATTATTATGCTTATGTCTGCTTCCTTCCACCATCCTTGTGCAACAATAGTTACTGGTTTTCACGGAACCCATCGTGAATAGTATGTCAATTAGAGATTTTCTCAGCTGTTGTTTCTTTTATTTCGTAGCAATGTCAATTTCCATACAGCTGCATCACGCTAATACGATGTGATGTTCATGTACTATGGTTTTCAAAATCCTCTTCATCAGATGTCAATGTACAGTCGTGGACAAAACGTGCGAGACCCCTCCCCTTTTCGTTATGCTGATGCGCACAGTTTTAAAGTCTGCTACACAGCATAAGAACCCTAGAGATACTAGAAGGTTTCAGATGGATTATATAATAGTAAGACAGAGATTTAGGAACCAGATTTTAAATTGTAAGACATTTCCAGGGGCAGATGTGGACTCTGACCACAATCTATTGGCTATGAACTGTAGATTAAAACTGAAGAAACTGCAAAAAGGTGGGAATGTAAGGAGATGGGACCTGGATAAACTGAAAGAACCAGAGGTTGTACAGAGTTTCAGGGAGAGCATAAGGGAACAATTGACAGGAATGGGGGAAAGAAATACAGTAGAAGAAGAATGGGTGGCTTTGAGGAATGAAATAGTGAAGGCAGCAGAGGATCAAGTAGGTAAAAAGACGAGGGCTAGTAGAAATCCTTGGGCAACAGAAGAGATACTGAATGTAATTGATGAAAGGAGAAAATACAAAAATGCAGCAAGTGAAGCAGGCAAAAAGGAATACAAACGTCTCAAAAATGAGATCGACAGGAAGTGCAAAATGGCTAAGCAGGGATGGCTAGAGTACTAATGTAAAGATGTAGAGACTTATCTCATGAGGGATAAGATAGATACTGCCTACAGGAAAATTAAAGAGGCGTTTGGAGAAAAGAGAACCACTTGCATCAATATCAAGAGCTCGGATGGAAATCCAGTTGTAAGCAAAGAATGGAAAGCAGAAAGATGGAAGAAGTATATAGAGGGTCTGTACAAGGACGATGTCTTGAGGACAATATTATGGAAATGGAAGAGAGGTAGATGAAGATGACATGGGAGATATGATACTGCGTGAAGAGTTTGACAGAGCACTGAAAGACCTAAGTCGAAACAAGGCCCCGGGAATAGACAACATTCCATTAGAATTACTGACAGCCTTGGGAGAGCCAGTCCTGACAAAACTCTATCTGGTGAGCAAGATGTATGAGACAGGCGAAATTCCTTCGGACTTCGAGAAGAATATAATAATTCCAATTCCAAAGAAAGCAGGTGTTGACAGATGTGAAAATAACCGAACTATCAGTTAAATAAGTCACAGCTGCAAAGTACTAACGCGAATTCTTTACAGACGAATGGAAAAACTCGTAGAAGCAGACCTCGGGGAAGATCAGTTTGGATTCTGTAGAAATGTTGGAACACGTGAGGCAATACTGACACTACGACTTCTCTTAGAAGAAAGATTAAGGAAAGACAAACCTACATTTCTAGCATTTGTAGACTTAGAGAAAGATTTTGATATTGTTGACTGGAATACTCTCTTTCAAGTTGTGAAGGTGGCAGAGGTAAAATACAGGGAGCGAAATGCTATTTACAATTTGTACAGAAAGCAGATGGCACTTATAAGAGTCGAGGGACATCAAAGGGAAGCAATGGTTGGGAAGGGAGTGAGACAGGGTTCTAGCCTCTCTCCGATGCTATTCAATCTGTATTTGAGCAGGCAGTAAAGGAAACGAAAGAAAAGTTCGGAGTAGGTATTAATATCCATGGAGAAGAAATAAAAACTTTGAGGTTCGCCGATGACATTGTAATTCTGTCAGAGACAGCAAAGGACTTGGAAGAGCAGTTGAACGGAATGGACAGTGTCTTGAAAGGAGGTATAAGATGAACATCAACAAAAGCAAAACGAGGATAATGGAATGTAGTCGAATCAAGTCGGGTGATGCTGTGGGAATTAGATTAGGAAATGAGACACTTAAAGCAGTAAAGGAGTTTTGCTATTTGGGGAGCAAAATATCTGATGATGGTCGAAGTAAAGAGGATATAAAATGTAGACTGGCAATGGCAAGGAAAGCGTTTCTGAAGAAGAAAAATTTGTTAACATCGAGTATTGATTTCAAGTGTCAGGAAGTCGTTTCAAAGTATTTGTATGGAGTGTAGCCATGTATGGAAGTGAAACATGGACGATAAATAGTTTAGAAAAGAAGAGAATAGAAGATTTCGAAATGTGGTGCTACAGAAGAATGCTGAAGATTAGATGGGTAGATCACATAACTAATGAGGAGGTATTGAATAGAATTGGGGAGAAGAGAAATTAGTGCCACAACTTGACTAGAAGAAGCGATCGCTTGGTAGGACATATTCTGAGGCATCAAGGGATCACACATTTCGTACTGGAGGGCAGCGTGGAGGGTAAAAATCGTAGAATACACTAAGCAGATTCAGGAGGATGTAGGTTGCAGTAGGTACTGGGAGATGAAGAAGCTTGTACAGGATAGAGTAGCATGGAGAGCTGCATCAAACCAGTCTCAGGACTGAAGACCACAACAACAACAACAACAACAACAACAACATAGCATAACAGGCAAGGCGACGAAGTGCTACCACCATACTATGCACAGGTGTGAAATTGAAAAACTATCCGAAATTTGTCAGACTGTTTTCAATCATGTGTAAAACTGTATTAATGCTGATTAGTCTGCTAACCACAACACCTAAATATAAGATATAAATGAAAGACGATACGCTAATTAGTACGAACTGTACTAATAAAAATGAATTTCAGCTTATCGAGATAACATAACTGTTTTAGTAAGATAAAGTAACCTTGATCCTTACGAATTAGCAAAATACACTCCTGGAAATGGAAAAAAGAACACATTGACACCGGTGTGTCAGACCCACCATACTTGCTCCGGACACTGCGAGAGGGCTGTACAAGCAATGATCACACGCACGGCACAGCGGACACACCAGGAACCGCGGTGTTGGCCGTCGAATGGCGCTAGCTGCGCAGCATTTGTGCACCGCCGCCGTCAGTGTCAGCCAGTTTGCCGTGGCATACGGAGCTCCATCGCAGTCCTTAACACTGGTAGCATGCCGCGACAGCGTGGACGTGAACCGTATGTGCAGTTGACGGACTTTGAGCGAGGGCATATAGCGGGCATGCGGGAGGCCGGGTGGACGTACCGCCGAATTGCTCAACACGTGGGGCGTGAGGTCTCCACAGTACATCGATGTTGTCGCCAGTGGTCGGCGGAAGGTGCACGTGCCCGTCGACCTGGGACCGGACCGCAGCGACGCACGGATGCACGCCAAGACCGTAGGATCCTACGCAGTGCCGTAGGGGACCGCACCGCCACTTCCCAGCAAATTAGGGACACTGTTGCTCCTGGGGTATCGGCGGGGACCATTCGCAACCGTCTCCATGAAGCTGGGCTACGGTCCCGCACACCGTTAGGCCGTCTTCCGCTCACGCCCCAACATCGTGCAGCCCGCCTCCAGTGGTGTCGCGACAGGCGTGAATGGAGGGACGAATGGAGACGTGTCGTCTTCAGCGATGAGAGTCGCTTCTGCCTTGGTGCCAATGATGGTCGTATGCGTGTTTGGCGCCGTGCAGGTGAGCGCCACAATCAGGACTGCATACGACCGAGGCACACAGGGCCAACACCCGGCATCATGGTGTGGGGAGCGATCTCCTACACTGGCCGTACACCACTGGTGATCGTCGAGGGGACACTGAATAGTGCACGGTACATCCAAACCGTCATCGAACCCATCGTTCTACCATTCCTAGACCGGCAAAGGGAACTTGCTGTTCCGACAGGACAATGCACGTCCGCATGTATCCCGTGCCACCCAACGTGCTCTAGAAGGTGTAAGTCAACTACCATGGCCAGCAAGATCTCCGGATCTGTCCCCCATTGAGCATGTTTGGGACTGGATGAAGCGTCGTCTCACGCGGTCTGCACGTCCAGCACGAACGCTGGTCCAACTGAGGCGCCAGGTGGAAATGGCATGGCAAGCCGTTCCACAGGACTACATCCAGCATCTCTACGATCGTCTCCATGGGAGAATAGCAGCCTGCATTGCTGCGAAAGGTGGATATACACTGTACTAGTGCCGACATTGTGCATGCTCTGTTGCCTGTGTCTATGTGCCTGTGGTTCTGTCAGTGTGATCATGTGATGTATCTGACCCCAGAAATGTGTCAATAAAGTTTCCCCTTCCTGGGACAATGAATTCACGGAGTTCTTATTTCAATTTCCAGGAGTGTATTATGCGCATTCGGCAGCGAAACGGTCTGTGTCAACGTTCAGACCAGTAATACTGGATCACCGTTGCTGACCTTCCATGAAAGTGCGCGAATTTAGCAATGCGTCAAGATTTATAACGAAATTCTGT
Source organism: Schistocerca cancellata (assembly GCF_023864275.1). Taxonomy (NCBI): domain Eukaryota; kingdom Metazoa; phylum Arthropoda; class Insecta; order Orthoptera; family Acrididae; genus Schistocerca; species Schistocerca cancellata. Next base: position 439,525,164 of record NC_064634.1, on the reverse strand, counting down.
TAAAAATCAATCAGTGTCACATTTAAGTTAATTCAATTACTTACAGAAGCGGAAAAACGTAAGCAGTAACAAGTATGAAATTCTACAAGAATTTCATATCGACATCCACAGGGCTCCGGTACAGAATAAAGGTAGCATTAAAACGTACTGGGGACGCGAGAATTTCTTAAAATTCCTTTACTGGTAATCTATCTGCCTCCATCGAGATTACAACCGAAAACAAACCACACCTCCCTTGCAGTAGCAAACACCTTTCACTACGCTAGCAGACAACCCAGCAAACAGCCTTCTATTATTACCCCAGACATGAATAAGCCAGCAATTTCGCAATGAAAATGGCAAAATGATCTACAGTTTCTGTTGCATAGAACTTTCTGGACTCAAAAACACGTATTGTCTACCTTTATGTCACCGCTTATGTGACAATCATTCGGGATGTTTATCGAAATAACAAAAAACTGTTATTAGCGAGTAAATTTAGTATGATAACTCTGCACCGCCCCAGGAAATAAGCGGCGACGTAGCTGCCAAACGTATTCTACAATGTTTAGAATTCTCCATTAGACGTGCCACAGCCGGAAAACGTTCATTAGCCGAAGTGTTCCTTAAAGTAGCTAGCAATGGGAACGCTCGGGCATCTAAAACGCGGTGGCATTAATAGTGGGATCTGAATTACCACGTGTATAGGCAAATGGATTTTATTTGCAATCTTGTAAACGTGATTTGGACCGAAAGCGTAGCTACGATTAATATGCTGATGTATAAAATGCAACTGGAACATTTCGAATAAAGATTAGGGGAAATTATCATGTGGCCCTCATCTTCAGTAACTGTGGCAGCTATTTTCGTTGTTAACCTTACTAGCCTCACTTTCTTGTCCATCGAGTACGTGTGGACATAATAAGCGGAAATGTATCGTACTTCCTGCGGTATACGGTCCCTTGGTGGTGTAAAAAAGTGAGCTATGTCAACGCAATCTAAAGATACGGCCGTTTATGTAAAGAAAATTTACGCGAAAGGTCAAAAAAATGGCTCTAAGAACTATGCCAACAAAGTGCTTGGGTCATCAGTCCCCTAGATCTAGAACCACTTCAACCTACCTAATCTAACACACATCCATGCCCGGGGAAGGATTCGAACTGACGGTGCAAGGAGCCGCGCGGTCCGCGGTATGCCGCCGTTGAGCGCACGGCCAACCCGCGCCGGCAAGCTGTAAATATCATGTGGTGTTGCTAAAAAGTTATTCACTTCTGGTGAGTGATTTTCTGCGCATTCCATGTAAGAAAGAATAACTAAAATATATTTGATGTTACGGAAGAGGAAGGACGCCTAATTGACTTCCCCTTGTCTTTATTCATGATGTTAGATTCGCAATCTGAGCGTACGTACTATCCATAACCACACTTTAGATCCAAGTCATAGTCACATATATGCGAATACAACACATTGGCTTATACTCGAGGTATTTCGTTTTCCACTAAGTGATGGCAGATGATGCTGTGGCGTCTTTGAAGCGTGAGTTTCTCCAGTGCTAGCTATCTCAGTACATCAGCTGATCGAACTTGCATAGTATGTTGGCAGCACTTCGTCGCCTTGCCTGTTATGCCGTGTAGCAGACTTTAAAGCTGTGCGGATCAGCATAACGAAAAGGCGAGGGGTCTCGCTAGTTTTGTCCACGACTGTACCTTTTACAAAAAAAAAAAAGGTATGTCATAAATAAGGCATGCATTCGACCAGAGAAGAAGGAAATCAGTCAAACTGTCAAATTCAGCTTACCACACGTTACATACAACATCTAAGCACAGCATTATTAGCTCGACTGTACATGAATTGAACCTTAAAATGGCGTGATAGCGCTATATCTGCAAATTAGCAATATTATATCGACGGTAAGTAGCAGCACTGGGGGTCTAGCGGGCCGACACGATAGCTCAGTGTGCTCGGTCAGCGGGTTAGCTGCCCTCTGTAATAAAAGAATTGAGTGAATAGATCAACAATGAATTTCAACGGTTGGCGTGGGACGTCCCGAACAATAAGGAACAAAAATGAGATAAAAAAAACCGTTGGCTCTTGCATTGATAATCAAAACATATTGTGTTCTCGGTTCAATAGCCGCCACGGCTTAAATTTTGATTAATAATCAGCAGTGGCGGATGAGGACTACCGGAATAAGAAGGCACCCTCATTGTCAAAGAGGGTGGAGGAGCGTGCATAGGTTCAGGGCACCCACTTGTCCTTGGGGTGGGAAACTAGTCGTAAAGCCGAAAGAATCAGCAATAATCAACGACATGAGGATTCAGAAGGCAATGGCAATCATTGCATTAAAGACGCATAATGCATATTCGCAGGTCATGTGGCCTGAAACTGAAAAAAGTGTCATGATGATCTCTCCATTGACAAAATATTCCTGACAGTCCCCCATTCGGATCTCCGCGAGAGGATTAGATTAGATCAGATTAGATTAGTTTTTCGTTCCATAGATCCATGCTGAGAAGATCCTCGTGGATGTGGAGGGAAGGTGACCATCAGAAAAAGACTGAATAACCAGGGAAAGGATCACGTCCTGCAAGTCAGGGTGTAGAGTATCTGACGATTGAACGTGGCAGGAAAGCTAGAAAATCTGCAAAGGCAAATGCAAAGGCTCAATCTAGATATAGTACGGGTCAGAGAAGTGAAACGGAAAGAAGACAATTATTTCTGGTCAGATGAGTATATGGTAATAACAACAGCAGCGGAAAATGGTATAATGAGAGTAGGATTCGTTATAAATAGGAAAGTAGGGCAGAGAGTATTTTACTGTGGACAGTTCAGGGACAGAGTTATTTTTATCAGAATCGACAAGAAGCCAAAACCGACAACGATAGTTCAGGTGTATTTGCCGATGTTGCAAGCTGAAGATGAAACGATAGAAAGCATACGAGGGTATTGAAAGACTAATGCAGTACGTAAACGCAGGTGAAAATCTCATAGTCATGGGATGCTGGAATGCAGTTGTAGGGGCATGAGTAGAATAAAAGCATACAGGATAATATGGGCTTGGGACAAGGAATGAGAGAGGAGAAAGACTAATTGAGTTCTGTAAGGCGTGCCCAGGAGCAGATACAGACTCAGGTCACAATGTAGTAGTGATGAAGAGTAAACTGAATTTTAAGAGATTAGTCGGGAAGAATCAATACGCAAAGAAGTGGGATACGAAAGTACTAAGGAATGACGAGATACAGTTGAAGTTCTTTAAGGCTGTAGGTACACCAATAAAGAATTGCCCTGTAGGTAGTAGTTGAAGAGGAATAGACATCACTAAGAGGGGCAATTATAGAAGTTCGAATAAAAACATAGGTACAATGAAGATAACTGCGAGGAAGCCTTGGGTAACAAGAAATACTTCAGTTGACCTATGAAAGAAGAAAATACAAAAATGTTCAGGGAAATTTAGGAATGCAGAAATACAAGTCGCTGAGGAATGAAATAAATAGTAACTGCAGGGAAGCTAAGACGAAATGGGTGCACGAAAAATGTGAAGAAATCTAAGAAGAAATGATTGCTGGAAGGACTGACTCAGTAAGTAGGAAAGTGAAAACAATTTTCCGTGTAATTAAAAGCAAGGATGGTAACATTAAGAGTGCAACGGGAATTCCAGTATTAAATGTAGAGGAGAGAGCGGATAGGCAGAAAGAGTACGTTGTAGGCCTCTATGAGGGGGAAGATTTGTCTGATGTAATAGAAGAAGAAACAGGAGTCGATATAGAAGAGATAGAGGATCAAATGTTAGAATCAGAATTCAAAAGATCTCTGAGGGACTTAAGCTCAAATAAGACAGAAAGGATGGATAACATTCCATTAGAATTTCTAAAATCATTGGAGGAAGTGGCAATAAAAGGAACATCACGCTGATGTGTAATACGTGTAAGTCTGGCTACATACCATCTGCCTTTCGGAAAAAGTATGCACAGAATTCCGAAGACTGCAAGAACCGACGAGTATTATCGCACAGTCAGCTTAACAGCTCATTCATCCAATCTTATAAGATTAGCATATAGAAGAATTGAAAAGAAAATTGAGGATGTGTTAAATGATAATGAGTTTGGCTTTAGGTAAGGTAAAGGGACCAGAGAGACAATTCTGACGTAGCGATTGGTAACGGAAGCAATAGTAAAGAAAAATCAAGACACTTTCATAGGATTTGTTGACCTGGAAAAAGCGTTCAACTATGTAAAATGGTGCAAGATGTTCGAAATTTTGCGAAAAATAGGCGCAAGCTATAGAGAGAGGCGGATAATATACAATATGTACAATATCCAAGCAAGTTGCTTCACTGCAAACCTGTTGATGAAGACTGACTATGTGAGTACTGCTAGTTCCGAAATGCTAGTGAATGATAATACCGAAAAGAAATGTCAGAAGAATCAGACACTAAGAAAAGAGTTACACGAAGCCCAAAAAGATCAAGTATGTGGTTACGGCAAAAATGAAGGTACTTGATTCTGGCAAAAATGGTACTAAAGTCATTCTTCTGCATTCCCCGCAACTTTCATATTTGAGTATATAAGGAACATTTTGTGCTGAAAACGTTACAGGTAAAGAGGAGTCATTTGCTACAGGCTTTGTACATACTGTGACACAACTTTCCGTGCTTTAAAATTTTTGAAAGTACATTATTGTCACAACCATTTAATTTTTTGTGAAATATAAGTTGCTATGTATCGGACACGTAAATTTATGAAATTGTAGCGTGAGTTGTAAGAGTGATATAAAAAACAGGTACACAGCTCTGCTTATGTAATTACCAAGAGTATCTAACACATTTTGAAAGTAATATAACCACTGAGAAAATTTTCTTTATGTGATAGTATGTGTTGTAAATGTATACAGCAAATACAGCAATGTGGTGATTAAATTACTGCAAAAGAATTCATAATTATTCAGTTCATAGCCAATTAAATAATGACAACATGTGCGAAATTTGGTTTAATTATATCTGAAATAGTAAAAGTAACATTAGCTTATAAGTATCTGTCTATTTTCTGATACATCCGCCCTTCAGCGGTCTCGCGACCTGTCCGTGTAGCGTAACTCGCAACGCGCTCGCTTGTGGGACAGATAGGTAGGCCAGAATCGGATCGAACCCGTGCGCCTTAATGCGTTCCCCGATGCACCTGCCATCTTGAGTGTGGATTTTAGGCGGTTTCCCACACTCGTTTAGGTAAATGCTGTGGTGGTCTCCAACTTCGGTCTGAAATAAAAGGATACACAAACTGTTAAGAAAGTAAAATAGTACGCAGAATAAAGTTAACATTGATCACAGATAGATGGTGTACACGGTTTTTCTCCCTTAGGTTTTATGGTGTGTCTATGCATCAAACGAATAGAGAGTAGAATATATGTTATACCACCTGGGGTAACGACGTTTTAATAAAATTGAACCGGCCGTGTGACCGAGCGGTTCTAGGCGCTTCAGTCCGGAACCGCTCTGCTGCTATGGTCGCAGGTTCGAATCCTGCCTCGGGCATGGATGTGTGTGTTGTCCTTAGGTTAGTTAGGTTTACGTAGATCTAAGTCTAGAGGACTGTTGACCTCAGATGTTAAGTCCCATAGTACTCAGAGCCATTTGAACCATTTGAACCAATAAAGTTGATTTATAAAGCAAATTATGTTAATGTTTGAATCGGACTGAGTTCGGGACTGCGGCCTGTATTTTCGCTAAATGAAATAATAATAAATAGCACTGAATAGGATACTAATGCGTGTTACACTGTGCACTGAGGTGACAAAAGTCATTGGATAGCGATATGCACATTTACAGATAGCGGTAGTGTAGCATAAAGAAGATACAGAAACTTCCTGGCAGATTAAAACTGTGTGCCGGACCGAAACTCGAACTCGGGACCTTTGCCTTTTGCGGGCAAGTGCTCTACCGACTGAGCTACCCAAGCACGACTCACGCCCCGTCCTCACACCTTTACTTCCGCCAGTACCTCGCCTCCTACCTTCCAAACTTTACAGAAGTTCTCCTGCAAACCATGCAGAAGAAAGGGTGGGTCGTGTGTGGGTAGCTCAGTTGGTAGAGCACTTGCCCGCGAAAGGCAAAGGTCCCGAGTTCGAGTCTCAGTCCGGTACACAGTTTTAATGTGCCAGGAAGTTTCATATCAGCGCACACTCCGCTGTAGAGTGAAAATTTCATTCAAGATACAGAAACTTAGTGGATTGCCAGAGCTGTCATTTGTACTCAGGTGAATCACGTGAAAACGTTTCCGAAGTGATTATGGCCGCTAGATTAGAACGCGTAGTGGTAGTAGGAGCTAAATGTAGGCCTATGGAATATTCCATTTCGTAAATCGTTAGGGAATTCAAAATTGCGATACACACAGTGTCAAGAGTGCGCCGAGAATACCGAATTTCAGGCATTACCTCTCACTACCGCCTTTCCTAACAGCACAACATCGCCTTCAAAGTCTCTTCTGGTCTCGTGACCATATCTGTTGGACCTTAGACGCACAGGAAAATCGTGACGATTTCAGTTGGTAAGAGTTGATATTAGGGTTCGAGTATGGCCCAGACCCGACGAAGTCATGAACACACGTTGTCAACAAGACACTATGCAAGGTGGTGGATGTTCCATAATGTTGCGGGCTGTGTTTAAATTAAGTGGACTGTGTCCTCTGATCCTGTGGAACCGATGATTGCCTGGAAATGGCTATATTTGGCTCGTTGGAGGCAGTTTGCAGTCATTAAACAATGGATTGTTTATGGATGACCATGTGCCATATCACCAGGCCGCAATTGTTCGCGATTGGTTTCAAGAACACTCAGGAAAATTCGAGCGTACTATTTGGCCACCCAGATCGCCCGGAATGAATCCCATCGAAAATTAATGGGACATATCTGAGAGGTCAGTTTAGTGCATAAAATCCTACGCGGGCAACACTTGCGCAATTATGGGTGGCAGGAAGGATCAATATTGCTATAGGAGACTTACGACGACTTGTCCAGTTTATACCACGTCGAACTGTTGCTCCTTTCAACGTTTTGTTGATGACTAACCTTTGGTGTACACTTATTATAGGGATTGCGTCTTTGAATAGTAATCAAAATGTACTGGGTCCGGGGTACAGACGTCGCCACTACTGAAATTTTGAATAAAATTCATCACCTATGGTGGCCGAACACTTCGGCGTAGGAAGCCATACCCGTTTTGCCAACGGCATTAGCGAAGAGGGCGTAGAAGCAGACGGAGTTTCAGGACACTCTCTTATCCCTCAGGTGAAAAACAGCCCATAAAAGGCGAAAGAATCAACAACGATCAAGGGCATGACTATACAGGAAGCAATGGAAACCACTGCAATAAAGGCACATAATGTGTATCCACATTTCATGTGACTTGTAACTGGAAAAATGTCATGATGATATCTCCATTGGCGAAAGATTACGAACTAGGCACCGAGTCCTGTCTCGGTGAGGGGAGTGCCAAGGTGGAGTGACTATAAGGAAAAAATTGAATAATAAATGAAAGAATAACATTCTACGAGTCAGGACGTGGAATGTGAGATGTTCGAAAATGGTAGAGAAACTGGAAAATCTGAAACGGGAAATGCTGAGGCGCAATGTAGATTTTGGATGGTGGGGAGGAGTTCCTAAATGAAAAGAAGACAATTATATCTGGTCAGACGAGCACAGAGTTCTAGTACATTCCGCCGCAGAAGTCGAACACGCGGCAGAACAAATGGACGTGGTCAGCCCATAGAGGGCTCCGCCTCCGCGGCGGCTATTCTGCGCAGCGGCTCTCGCGCAGTGAGGGCGCCACCGCTAAGCCACGTGCAGACAGCGGCCAATAGCCACTCCCTCCGGTTTCTTATATAGGGACCCGCTCTGCCCTAGTCCAGCAACTCCCGTATCTTTTATCCCACGGCTGGCGTCCCCCAGGGTTCTGTCCTCTCCCCTCTCCTTTATCTCTTGTATACAGCTGATATGCCCAAGCCACCCCCACTAGTCCACCTTCTCCAGTATGCTGATGACACCGCCTTCCTGGCTCTCTATCCTACCCTTCAACGGTCTCAACGTACCCTCCAAACCCACCTTAACCAGTGCTTCGGTAGCTCAGATGGTAGAGCACTTGCCCGCGAAAGGCAAAGGTCCCGAGTTCGAGTCTCGGTCGGGCACACAGTTTTAATCTGCCAGGAAGTTTCATATCAGCGCACACTCCGCTGCAGAGTGAAAATCTCATTCTGGCCACCTTAACCAGTTCACCACTTGGTGTAACCAGTGGTTCCTCCGTCTCAACCCCTCCAAAACCCAGGCAATCATCATAGGCAGCACCACTCGCTCCTTTCGCCTCCATGATTTCTACCTCACCCTTCATGGTCGTCCCATCCAGCTCACCCCCACCCTGAAATACCTTGGCCTCACCCTCGAACAACACCTCACCTGGACCCCTCATCTCCAGACCGTCCAGCAGAAAGCCCATTCCCGCCTTCGCCTTCTGAAACTCCTCTCTGGCCGGACATGGGGATTGCTTCCTTCTACCATCCTCCACACCTACAAATTCCTCATCCGTCCTATCCTCTGTTATGCCAGCATTGCCTGGATCTCCGCCCCCACCCGCTTTTACAAGGCCCTCCAAATCCTTGAACGCCATGCGCTCCGCCTTGCCTTCCGTATACGCCTTCCTTCCCCCACACGTCTCCAGTATGAACTGATCCCCTTCCCCCACCTCCTCCTGTTCCTCCAACATCTCCGCATCCTTTACATTGTCCACAGGCTTGATCCCCCCAACCCTCTGGTTTCCTCCTTCCTCTCCACACCCCCCCCCCCCGTTGCCATGCCTCTATCGCTGTATCCGTCCCTCTCTCCACCTCCACACCCTCCATCTCCTTCATCAGGGCAATTTCCAACGCCTCCCCCTCTCAGAAGACGAACTTCACTGTGACATCTACCCTTCCTTCCAACTATAACCTGGCCTTGTTCCCCCCGCCCCCCTCCCCAGGGCCCCCTTTCTTCCTCTTCCCTCCTTCTCCCAGAGCGGATTTTCCTCCTTCCCCCCCCCTCACCCCTAAAACCCTGCACCCCATACTTGCCTCTTTCCTTCCCACATCCCTCCCTACCTGGCCCTCTTCAGCGCGCCCCCCGTCATCTCCCCCATCTCTTCCCCTCCCTCCCTTTTCCAGTCTCCCTCATCTCCTTGCACCTGGTAGATCCTCTGTTTTGATCATCGTCAGTGTGCCACATCAGTGTTGTGTTTAGTGCTGTTACCCTGTGCGGCAAGAGGTGTGATTTTAATTGTGTACTGCCTTGAGGTTCGCCGTCAGTGTTTGTTATGTGCTACGCCATCAGTCAATACCTTTTATGCTCCAGTTGTACTCTGCCTTGTGTTCTTTTAATTGCCGCAGTGTGTGGCTTTTTGTGTGTGCTACTTTTAAACAGTTTTAACAGTTTTTTATCTCCATTTTACGGTCACCCCGTTTTTTGTATATTGCCTTCCATGATGTTCCCCCTTTTTTATATCTATGTTCACCATATTCTCTCCTTTGTTCTTTTTAAACGTCTTCTATTGTTTGTTCTATGTCTTTCGGCTGAAGAGCAGCTCATATGCTGCTGCCAGCCCGCCCTGATAGGGAATTGAAATACAGGGTGGTCCAAAAGTCCGGAAACACCCTCATAAAATTGAAATGGAGTAGCTAACAAGGAAATACGAGAACGGGAAGGGGGAAACTTTATAGGCTATGCCACCAACATGGCGGCCATCTTGAAAGCCGCCATCTTGGATTCAACTCCAAAATTTCAAATGGGAATGTGATCATGTGACATATCAAACAGATAGAGAATTTCACCAGAAAAACAATACCGTTGTTATTTTAGACGTAGTGTTATTCATTCTCCGGTTATAGCCAGTTACATGTGGCAGCGGTGGGACGCTCGGCAGCATGTGTGTTATGTGCCGAAGAGACATTACGCCGATGTTACACAGTCCCGAGAGATCACCAACAGTCATAGGAATGGCTCGATATGTTATCCATTATGTTGAATTGTTAATTCTATCCTCCGAACCCAGTCCTGATGAACTTTGACCAACACATCTGGCTGAATTTGATCACACGCATCAACAATTCGCTGCTTTAGATTATGCAAATCCCGTATTTTCACAGGATATACCATTGCTTTGACATGACCTCAAAGATAAAAATTCAAAGGAGTCAAATCTGGTGAACGTGGAGGCCACTCCCTACGACCAATCCACTTTTGAGGGAACTGCACATCCACGTACACTCGCACATTGTGCCCATAATGTGGTGGGGCTCCATCATGATGGAAGAATTCCGGAAATGTCCCATCCTCCCTTAACAACGAGGGAAACACTTCTTCATCCAGTAACCTCAGATAACCATTGATTAAAACGTTAGCATGAGTAAATGATACCTAACAGTTAAACATATGTAACATATCAGGCATGGGATAGTCACTTTGCACCGTTTCAGACTCCATTTTATGACTTCTCAGTAGTACGTAATACTCACGCTGCCGAGCGTCTCACTGCTGCCGCAAGTAATTGGCTATAACCCGAGAATGAATAAAGGTATGTTTAAAATAACAACGGCATTGTTTTTCTGGTGAAATTCTCTCTCTGTTTGATATGTCACATGAGCACATTCCCATTTGAAATTTTGTAGTTGAATCCAAGATCGTGGCTTTCAAGATGGACACCATGTTGTTGGCATAGCCTATAAAGTTTCCCCCTTCCCGTTCCTCGTGTGTAGAAACTCTGTTTCCTTGTCTGCTACTCCATTTGGATTTTATCAGGGTGTTTCCGGACTTTTGGACCACCCTGTACAATAAAGAAAAAAAAAAAAACCTAGTCCAGCCAGTCTGGTACTCGCTCTGGATTTCGTTTCTATCTCGGCGGTACTGCGTTCTGGTCGTTGCTCGTTGTTGACATTTGCCTGGCTGTGGTTCCGAGTGGATTTTCGTTTGGTGTTTGGTGTTGTGGTTTCCACAAGCCTCCGTTGTTTATCTGTGTCGCTCATAGTCGGACGTGGTCGGTTGTTGTCAGTTGTTGTTGGTCTGTCGTCCGACTCGTCCTGTGTTTACCCGGTGGTGCGTGCTCCACCGCCGGCGGCTTCCCCGCCTGGCGGCTCCGATCCGCAGCCCAAGGCGTTCCCGCTGTTGGTTGTGGTTACAACATTTGGCAACGAGGTAAACGGAACATAGGAGTATGGAAGAGAAATTACTCACTCTCTTAGAGCAACAGCAGCAGCTCATGCGACAGCAGCAGCAGCAGATGGAGGTCTTACAGACCTCACTGCAGTTGCTCTCGGACAGGGTCAATAAGCGGGATTCCCTCCCACCTCTTTCCCCAGGTGCCCCGCTTTCAGACACGTTCCCACGTCCGCCGTCGTTCCCACCGTTCAACGACGCAAAAGAGGATTGGGAAACATACCTGCATCGTCTGGAGCAACATTTCACGGCCTTTCAGGTGTCGGATGACTCTCTGCAGCGGTCGTTGTTCTTGTCTTGGGCCTCACCGGACACCGTTTTCTTGCTCCGCAAGTTGCCACCATTGGCCGACCCTGTGGCTCTCTCCTTTCACGAGATCTGTGTGTTGCTAACTAACTATTATTCCCAGCGATACCACGTGGTTGCGTCTCGCTTGGAATTCTTTCAATACCACAAGCAGCTGGGTCAGTCCTACCGTTCCTGGGTGACGGATTTGCAAGGTCTAACCCGCAAATGCAACTGCACATGCACCAACCAGCAGTGCAAGGCGTCATATGCAGATTCGTTAATTCGGGATGTGGTCGTTCAACTGGCGCCCGATCCAGAGGTCCGCATTGCGGCGTTAAAGTTGGACAACCCCTCGTTGGAAGACAATCTGCGTATTGCCCATTCCTTCGAAATTGCTCAAGCGGCCAACGAACATCTCATGGCGCGGCCCCAGGTGGCAGCGGTCAAGTCCACTTCCCACTCCACTCCTTATCGCCGTCGACGGGGGGCAGTCTCCAGAGGGCACCGCCGTCGAGATTCCTCGCTGTCTGACGTCTCTATGGCGTCCGAACCGCCGGTCGCCCCTCGACGTCGGCCGCGTGGCCCCCTCCCATCGTTCCCCCAGTGCTTCTCGGCCCACACTCGAGCTGACTGTCCCCATCACTGGAAGACCTATTTACTCTGTGAGATTGGTTCAAATGGCTCTGAGCACTATGGGACTTAATAGCTGAGGTCATCAGTCCCCTAGAACTTAGTACTTAAACCTAACTAACCTAAGGACATCACGCACATCCATGCCCGAGGCAGGATTCGAACCTGCGACCGTAGCGGTCACGCGGTTCCAGACTGAAGTGCCTAGAACCGCACGGCCACACCGGCCGGCTACTCTGTGAGAAAGAGGGCCACCTTCGATCTGTCTGTCGTAGCCGCTCGACCCGCCCCCGTCCCGCCCCTGCAGGCCAACAGGAGGCCGTCCATGCTTTACGCGCAGTCGCCCCTCGGACCGACACATTGGCTCAAAACTTATTCCTCACCTTACGCATCTTTAACGAGGACGTCCGTTTCCAGGTCGATATAGGGGCCACAGTTTCTTTGGTCAATCTGACTATGTATGCACGTCTTGAATTGTCCCCACCCTCTCGTAGGTTGGTTGCCTACAGCGACGTTTCCATCCCTCTCTGTGGGCAGTTTTCTCTCATGGCCATCTACAAAAACGTTCCCCGGCCCCTTACCCTATTTGTGGTGGACCACCCGTCAGCTTCGGACATTTTTGGACTAGATGCATTTACACGGTTTGGCTTTTCCATTCAAGACGAAGTACAGTTCGTTTCAACTACGGTTCCATTTCAGGACCTAGACGATCTGTGCGCGTCCTTTTCCTCCCTCTTTTCGGCAGACCTGGGCTGCGCTTCCGATTTCCAGGCACACATCACTTTAGTACCGAACGCACGGCCTCGCTTTTGTCGGGCTTGGCCTATCATGGTAGCTTTGCGTGCGGCTGTCAAGCAGGAACTCGATCGGCTCCAGGCTGCAGGGGTTATCGATCCAGTACAATCGAGTGCCTGGGCAACGCCCTTAGTGGTCATCAAGAAACCGTCGTCTTTGTGGGGATTTTGGGGCTACGGTCAACGCTCAGTCTTTGGTCGAAACTTATCCCATTCCTCTCCAGGAAGACCTTCTCGCTAAACTGGCAGGTGGCGAGTACTTTTCTAAGATTGATCTGGCAAAAGCCTATCACCAATTGCCGTTGGATGAGGAATCGCAGGCCACCGTCGTCATCAACACGCCTTTCGGTCTCTATAAATACAAGCGTCTTCCGTTTGGCATTTCCTCTGCCGCTGCGATTTTCCAGCGGTATCTCGAGCAACTTACGCAACCAATACCGGCTTGTGTCAATTACCTCGATGATATCTTAGTCACGGGGCGCACGCGCCAGGAACATCTGGGCAACCTCAGTACCTTATTTCACGCCCTGCAGGCTGCGGGTTTACGTTGTCGACTGGAGAAGTGCAGTTTTTTTCAACCGGAGGTGGAGTACTTAGGACATTGGCTCAGTAAGGATGGCATTCGCCCTTCGGACCACAATGTCACAGCCATTGATACCCTTCCCTGTCCACAAAACTTATCTGAACTCCAGGTATTTTTGGGGAAAGTCAATTATTACTTAAAGTTCTTACCCCAAGCCGCCCATATCGCGCATCCCCTAAATCGCCTGCGTCACAAAGGGGTACCTTACACGTGGACTTCTGCCTGCGATCAGGCTTTCACCCGCCTGAAGACGATGCTGAAATCTGTCCCTTGCCTGACGCCTTTCTCTCCGGATCGTCCCTTGGTGGTGGCGGCTGATGCCTCAGCATACGGGACTGGGGCAGTCCTGGCACACAGGAATGAGGATGGGTCGGAACAGCCTGTGGCATATGCATCCAAGACGATAACCCCTGCGCAAAGGAATTACTCTCAGATCGAAAAGGAGGCTCTTGCCATTATTTTTGCAGTTCAGAAATTTCACATTTACCTGTTTGGGGCGCAGTTCACCCGCCTCACGGATCACAAGCCCTTAGTGTCGCTTTTCGGGCCCCATTCGCACCTCCCAGAATGGACGGCTCAGCGTCTTCAGCGCTGGGCGTTGTTCTTGCGTAATTACACTTACACCATCCGCTATAAGCCCACCAGTCAACACACTAATGCAGATGCCTTGTCACATCTCCCAGCAGGACCCGATCTGGCGTTCGACCAGCAGGAAGTCCTGTGCTTCCACATCGACTCTGCCCGCTGGGAGACACTCGATGGATTTCCTCTGACAGCCACGCAAATCGCCGCTTCCACGCGCAGGGACCCCATTCTGCGGCAAGTCCTCCGCTATGTGACCCATGGTTGGCCTCGCTAGCTTACCCGACGTTTGAAAACTGACTTCAGCCCGTGTCACACAGACTTTCGGTGGTGGAGGACATCCTCCTGTTGTCCACGGACTCAGACGCCCATCAGGTGATCATCCCTCCGGACTTACGCACCCGCGTCCTGCACTTATTACACCGCGGACACTGGGGGATGTCTCGCATGAGGGCGTTGGCTCGACGAGATGTCTATTGGCCAGGGATCGATGGAGACATTGAGCACATGGTCCGTGGTTGAACAGTGTGTGCGCGTCATCAGGCTAGTCCTCCACAATCTTTCGCGCCCTGGCCAACACCCAGCCAACCCTGGGACAGGATCCATCTCGATTTTGCAGGCCCCTTCCTAGGCTCCATGTGGCTCCTCATCATTGATGCCTATTCCAAATACCCATATGTGGTTCGCATGGCGTCCACCACCACTGACGCCACCCTCACCACCTTGGCCCAGGTGTTGGCCATTGAAGGCCTTCCTCACACGTTGGTCGCAGATAACGGACCCCAATTCACGGCGTCCTCGTTCGAGATCTTCTGCTCTGCTAACGGTATAAAACACATTTGCTCTCCCCCCTTCCATCCTGCATCCACTGGTGTGGCGGAAAGCCTGGTTCGCTCTTTCAAACAGTAGCTGCTGAAATCAGTGGAGCCATCGGCCACCACCTCGGCCCTCGCCTTCTTTCTAAGCACCTACCGCACTACACTGGTGGCCGGTCATAGTCCTGCCAAACTCCTTCACGGCCGACAACCTCGGACCTTCCTCCACCTGCTGACACTATCCCCTTCTGGGCCCCACTCTCGCTCCTCCCAGCGCTACGCCCTGGGCACGGCCGTGTGGGCCCACTCCTATGGCAGCACATCTGCATGGACACCCGCTACGGTGACAGCGGCTCATGGGCGGCGAGTGACGACCATACAGACACACTGAGGGCTCGAGCGTCGCCACGATAACCAGCTCCACCCTTGGGCCCCTGCCTTGATTCCTTCCCCACCGCCTTCCCTGCTTCCTGGTGCGGACACGTCCCTCGAGGTGGAGCCCTTCCCTTCAACCTCCATCTCCTTGCCGGCTCTCCAGACACCCCTTCCGCCTCGCTGGGGAATAGAGACGCCCACTGACTCCCTGCCCTCTGGTGACACCTTGATGGATGCCACAGACAGTCTGCCCTCCCCTCCCCCAGTGGTCCCTCCGGACGTCTCACAACCCGTGCCCTCGTTCCGCCCGCCTCGGCATCGTCCGGGGCATTTCCGCCCCTATGCACCAATTTCGGGGGGTAAGGATGTAGTACCTTCCGCCGCGGAAGTCGAACACGCGGCAGAACAAATGGACGTGGTCAGCCCATAGAGGGCTCCGCCTCCGCGGCGGCTATTCCGCGCAGCGGCTCTCGCTCAGCGAGGGCTCCACAACTAAGCCACGTGCAGACAGCGGCCAATAGCCGCTCCCTCCGGTTTCGTATATAGGGACCCGCTCTGCCCTAGTCCAGCCAGTCTGGTACTAGCTCTGGATTTCGTTTCTATCTCGGCGGTACTGCGTTCTGGTCGTTGCTCGTTGTTGACATTTGCCTGGCTGTGGTTCCGAGTGGATTTGGTGTTTGGTGTTGTGGTTTCCACAAGCCTCCGTTGTTTATCTCTTCCTTGTTGTGTCGCTCATGGTCGGTCGTGGTCAGTTGTTGTCAGTTGTCGTTGGTCTGTCGTCCGACTCGTCCTGTGTTTACCTGGTGGTGCGTGCTCCACTGCCGGTGGCTTCCCCGCCTGGCGGCTCCGATCCGCAGCCCAAGGCGTTCCCGCTGTTGGTTGTGGTTACAACAAGACTAATATCCACAGCATCATAAAATGGTATAATGGGATCAGGATTCAGCATGAATAGGAAATTACTGTGGACAGTTCAGTAATACGATTTTTCTCATCATTATCGACAGCAAAGGAAATTAACGGTATTTCAGGTATACATGCTGACGTCGCAAGCAGAAGATGAAGGGATGGAGAAAGTATAAGGGGATACTGAACGGCTAATTCGGTGCGTAAAGGTAGTTTGGAATGCGGTTGTAAGAGAAGGGGGAGAAGAACGTGTTAGGGGAGAATATTAGTTAGGGCGTAAGAACGAAATAAGAGAAAGACTAGTTGATTTCTGCAATAAATTTCAGCTACTAATAGTGAACACTCCGTTCAAGAAACACAAGAGGAAAGGGTTTACTTGCAAAAGGCTTGGAGAAAGAATCAATGCACAAAGAAGTGAAATAAGGAAGTATTAAAGAATAAAGAAATAGGCTCTTGATATTGCAATAATGAATGGCTCAGTAGCAGTTCAATTGAAGAGGAATGGACATCGCTAAAAAGAGTAATCACAGAATTTGAAAGGAGAAACGGAGGTACAAGGTAGATAACGGCTAAGAAACAATGAATAACAGAAGAAATTTTTCAGATGAGTGACAAACGAAGGAAGTACATAAATGATCACGGAAATTAAGAAATATGGAAATAGATTTAACTTAGGAAGAAATAACTAGAAAGCTCAGGTAAGCTAAGGCGAAATTGCTGCATGAAACAAGTCTGCAAAAGCAGATGATTGTCGGAAGGACTAACTAAGCATACAGAAAAGTCGAAACCTCATTCAGTGAAATTAAAATAAGGGCAGCAACATTAAGCGTGTAATGTGAATTTCACTCTTAAATGCAGGTGAGAGAGCGGAGAGGGGAAAGAGTTGGAGGAGCTGTTTGATGACGTGCTAGAAGAAGAAACAGGAGCCGACAGGGAAAAAAGAGACGATATTCAGTATTACAATCAAAATTTTAAAAGAGCTTCGGGTGAATTACATCAAATAAGGTAGGAAGAATGGGTAACATTTCATCAGAATATCTACACTCTGGAAATTGAAATAAGAACATCGTGAATTCATTGTCCCAGGAAGGGGAAACTTTATTGACACATTCCTGGGGTCAGATACATCACATGATCACACTGACAGAACCACAGGCACATAGACACAGGCAACAGAGCATGCACAATGTCGGCACTAGTACAGTGTATATCCACCTTTCGCAGCAATGCAGGCTGCTATTCTCCCATGGAGACGATCGTAGAGATGCTGGATGTAGTCCTGTGGAACGGCTTGCCATGCCATTTCCACCTGGCGCCTCAGTTGGACCAGCGTTCGTGCTGGACGTGCAGACCGCGTGGGACGACGCTTCATCCAGTCCCAAACATGCTCAATGGGGGACAGATCCGGAGATCTTGCTGGCCAGGGTAGTTGACTTACACCTTCTAGAGCACGTTTGGTGGCACGGGATACATGCGGAAGTGCATTGTCCTGTTGGAACAGCAAGTTCCCTTGCCGGTCTAGGAATGGTAGAACGATGGGTTCGATGACGGTTTAGATGTACCGTGCACTATTCAGTGTCCCCTCGACGATCACCAGTGGTGTACGGCCAGTGTAGGAGATCGCTCCCCATACCATGATGCCGGGTGTTGGCCCTGTGTGCCTCGGTCGTATGCAGTCCTGATTGTGGCGCTCACCTGCATGGCGCCAAACACGCATACGACCATCATTGGCACCAAGGCAGAAGCGACTCTCATCGCTGAAGACGACACGTCTCCATTCGTCCCTCCATTCACGCCTGTCGCGACACCACTGGAGGCGGGCTGCACGATGTTGGGGCGTGAGCGGAAGACGGCCTAACGGTGTGCGGGACCGTAGCCCAGCTTCATGGAGACGGTTGCGAATGGTCCTCGCCGATACCCCAGGAGCAACAGTGTCCCTAATTTGCTGGGAAGTGGCGGTGCGGTCCCCTACGGCACTGCGTAGGATCCTACGGTCTCGGCGTGCATCCGTGCGTCGCTGCGGTCCGGTCCCAGGTCGAGCGGCACGTGCACCTTCCGCCGACCACTGGCGACAACATCGATGTACTGTGGAGACCTCACGCCCCACGTGTTGAGCAATTCGGCGGTACGTCCACCCGGCCTCCCGCATGCCCACTATACGCCCTCGCTCAAAGTCCGTCAACTGCACATACGGTTCACGTCCACGCTGTCGCGGCATGCTACCAGTGTTAAAGACTGCGATGGAGCTCCGTATGCCACGGCAAACTGGCTGACACTGACGGCGGCGGTGCACAAATGCTGCGCAGCTAGCGCCATTCGACGGCCAACACCGCGGTTCCTGGTGTGTCCGCTGTGCCGTGCGTGTGATCATTGCTTGTACAGCCCTCTCGCAGTGTCCGGAGCAAGTATGGTGGGTCTGACACACCGGTGTCAATGTGTTCTTTTTTCCATTTCCAGGAGTGTAGAATCATTGGGGGAAGTGCCAGGAAAACGACTATTCACATTGGTGTGTAGAATTTATGACACTGGCAATATACCATCATACTTTCGGAAAAACATCATCTACACAATTCCGAAGATAACAAGAACCGACAAGTGTAAGAAGTATCAGCTTAACAGCTCACGCATCCAAGTGGCTGATAAGGATAATATACAGAAGAATGGAAAATAAAATTTTCGATCTGTAAGATGATGGTCATTTTGGATTTAGGAAAGATAAAGTCATCAAAGAGTCAGTTATGACATTGCGTTACATTATGGAAGCAAGACTGAAAATAAATGAAGCCACTATCATAGAATTTGTCGACGTCGAGAAACCGTTCGGCATGTAAAATGGTGCAAGACGTTCGATATTCTGAGATCTAGGAAGGAGAAGTTGCTGTAGGTCAATTTTTCAACTGTTCTGTCCAGATGCATCAGTCGCATGACACAGCCTGCATTCTACTCGTATACAGCCACGTGTTCTGTATGTGGTCTAAAGCACTGTCTACTTACGATCGTTAATGGTAAACCTGTCGGTCATCAGAGGACTTCCATCTCATGTATGATGAAGCCTGACGCATTCCTCTAAACGAACTTTGATTTATGTGGTGTACTCCCCCCCCCTCCCCCCCCCCCCCCCCCCCCAGTGGCATCTTGGGTGTATAATCGAGACTTCAGCGTCATAACTAAGTTAGCGATAGGCGCTTGTGAGGCACTGCAATCCTCGTGTACACATTTGAGTGGCAGATGTGGTTTTTACAGGGTTAGTGACGGAAAGACTTCTAATTTTCACATGTCGGACGCTGCTGCTATGCGTTTATCTGTTTCCTTGTGAGATGTACACCCCCTACTGATGATCATTTTATATAGACCTGATGCAGACGTTGTATAATTTCTGAACCGTGATCGGATGTGAACAGTGGACAATATACGTCTCTACAATGCTATGTTATGCTCATATCACTCAGAGCAAATGTTTTACGGAAGTAGTATGTTTGTTTTACGGTTCGATAACGTAGTTTATCATAGAGAAACCAGGAAGAAGGATGTATGTCATGCGCTTGATATATATTTCTTACATTGGAATATTAACAGCACTACATTCCATATGACTGATAGGTCAGAAGCGCAGGCGATCTATCATTATAGCCCATTATATGTGCAGAACGTTCTAGCCTTAGGAGTGCATGTGTTCATGTTCTCGCATTTGTACCGAGGGGGGAGAAATGAACCAGTCTTTGCACAACAGTTCTGACAAAGACTGCGATCCACTGACAGCTTTCGGATGTAAAAGGGATGAATTGTATGGTTACTACATCGACACAGTACGCGGTGATATATTGCTGGGCTGGAGATAGGTTTCACATCTAATATTCAAGCTACTGTCCTCGATGGGAGAGCAATGTAATTGAGTAAGAGTCCTTCCGTATTTGACTATATGTATGGCACTTTGCGAGGTTTAGTTGTCGCTGCAATATAGTGGTCACTATAAAATAGTTTATTGCCACTGAATGTCGTGTCTGTAGAAAGAAATAAAAGTCAGACGGTGCTTCCCTAGGACTGAGGAGCATCGTGACATATAGCTGATGTGAGTGTAGGCATGCCAGAAGTTTTTCAGGATCTGTACAGATATAAAAGATAACTGCACTGCTTGTGTAAAATGTGTATATATTGCATTGTACAGTTACTGTGGCTTATGTTGTGTAAAATGTGTGTATATTGCATCGCAAAGTTACTGTGGTTTCGTTGTGGAATGACTAGAGAGGATGACTGTGTGTTATATCGTGAGGGATGTATAGATTCAGCACTTTGGTAACCATGAGGATAAGAGAGAGATTGTTTACTTGGAAAAGTATGTATGCTGTAGATACTGAGATTCGTTCCAGAAGCACAGCCGTCAAGAGTTGATATTACTTGTACATCGTTCGGTGTCAGACTGCAGCAGCAATCGTAATATTTAATTGTAGTTACACTGGTAAATACACTCCTGGAAATGGAAAAAAGAACACATTGACACCGGTGTGTCAGACCCACCATACTTGCTCCGGACACTGCGAGAGGGCTGTACAAGCAATGATCACACGCACGGCACAGCGGACACACCAGGAACCGCGGTGTTGACCGTCGAATGGCGCTAGCTGCGCAGCATTTGTGCACCGCCGCCGTCAGTGTCAGCCAGTTTGCCGTGGCATACGGAGCTCCATCGCAGTCCTTAACACTGGTAGCATGCCGCGACAGCGTGGACGTGAACCGTGTGTGCAGTTGACGGACTTTGAGCGAGGGCGTATAGTGGGCATGCGGGAGGCCGGGTGGACGTACCGCCGAATTGCTCAACACGTGGGGCGTGAGGTCTCCACAGTACATCGATGTTGTCGCCAGTGGTCGGCGGAAGGTGCACGTGCCCGTCGACCTGGGACCGGACCGCAGCGACGCACGGATGCACGCCAAGACCGTAGGATCCTACGCAGTGCCGTAGGGGACCGCACCGCCACTTCTCAGCAAATTAGGGACACTGTTGCGCCTGGGGTATCGGCGAGGACCATTCGCAACCGTCTCCATGAAGCTGGGCTACGGTCCCGCACACCGTTAGGCCGTCTTCCGCTCACGCCCCAACATCGTGCAGCCCACCTCCAGTGGTGTCGCGACAGGCGTGAATGGAGGGACGAATGGAGACGTGTCGTTTTCAGCGATGAGAGTCGCTTCTGCCTTGGTGCCAATGATGGTCGTATGTGTGTTTGGCGCCGTGCAGGTGAGCGCCACAATCAGGACTGCATACGACCGAGGCACACAGGGCCAACACCCGGCATCATGGTGTGGGGAGCGATCTCCTACACTGGCCGTACACCACTGGTGATCGTCGAGGGGACACTGAATAGTGCACGGTACATCCAAACCGTCATCGAACCCATCGTTCTACCATTCCTAGACCGGCAAGGGAACTTGCTGTTCCAACAGGGCAATGCACGTCCGCATGTATCCCGTGCCACCCAACGTGCTCTAGAAGGTGTAAGTCAACTACCCTGGCCAGCAAGATCTCCGGATCTGTCCCCCATTGAGCATGTTTGGGACTGGATGAAGCGTCGTCTCATGCGGTCTGCACGTCCAGCACGAACGCTGGTCCAACTGAGGCGCCAGGTGGAAATGGCATGGCAAGCCGTTCCACAGGACTACATCCAGCATCTCTACGATCGTCTCCATGGGAGAATAGCAGCCTGCATTGCTGCGAAAGGTGGATATACACTGTACTAGTGCCGACATTGTGCATGCTCTGTTGCCTGTGTCTATGTGCCTGTGGTTCTGTCAGTGTGATCATGTGATGTATCTGACCCCAGGAATGTGTCAATAAAGTTTCCCCTTCCTGGGACAATGAATTCACGGTGTTCTTATTTCAATTTCCAGGAGTGTATGTTCCTGCCTTCGAATATTCTTGTGAGTCTCGTATGTATTTGATGATCTGTAGACAACTTTGTGGGTTTGACTGTCAATGCACTTTAGCCATCTGTGCAAAATAATTTTAGCACTGAAAATCGCATCTGCAGTAACAAAGAAAAGGTGAATGGTGCTTTGATACCAATGGCATCAGTAATTGAGCAGGCAAATTAGATAAGAGCAATCATAATGCTCGATTCATTTATGGCCTTTGTGCTGGGATATAGGAGCCTGTACATAGTGGTAGGAAGTTTGCGTGTGTTAAAAGTGGGAATGGTATCACAAGACGGATTGGGGTATCACGTTAGGACCTCCGGGAAGGGTGCATTAAATTTTATTCTGCGCTATTTGCAGTTAAGCACAATTAGACATGTCTCTCATGTTGCACTAGGAACAATGTGCCCTGTGCTACTCTGTTATCAATGGTTAAGACACGTGCTACCCGGAGGCGTCTCGCGTATAGGAGCAGCGTGAACGTGCTTTGGAGTTCTGTGACATCAGAATAATACTGACTGTATATCCGAAAATAAAGGGAACTTTCACATGCTCTAGCAGCAGCTCGGGGCTGTGATGGCGTGCGCGTCCCTGGAGCGTCTGTGCTTCAGCCTGGTCGCATCAGCAACGGTGCCTAACTGAACACGTATTTCAAGAGAAATTTCTCAGGTGTCAAGTATGAAAGAGATGTCGCTTCACGTGGGTTGCAGCTAACCTCCTGTTCGGTCCAGTGCTGTTGACAAGTCTACATGCCACCATGTTAGATGACGTCATCGCCCCCATCTTGTATACATTTCGCAACAATGGAGAGTGAGGTGACACCCCTATAGTCCCACTACTATTGCCTCCAACAAAGTTTACTGTGTGATCAGGGTAGTGGCGATCAACAATGGAGAGTGTGTTTGCCAATTGAGTTAGTACATTGGTCTTCTGGTGTTATCACGATTCTGGTCTTGGCAGCCACTTGTGTGGCCCTCTCTTTCTTACGACATTAGGCAACTGATTGGGCAGTGTGATCTCTGTTAAAGGCCTGATTTTGGGGTATCTCGTGCGCTTCTACACTCGCAGAGGGAGCAGTATCCCCTCTATAAAGTTTTTAACCTCTATGTTGGACCGTTGATCCGGTCAAAGGAAGGCAACCGTTACATCTTGGTTCTTGTAGATGCTTTCTCCCAGTTTACGTGTTTGCTTCCTACTTGGGGGTCACTGACGAAATCACCAACGAACAATTATCGAAGATGATATCTTGATTCGGACTGCCGAAATCATTGGTAAGCAATGATGCACCTGCATTTCTGTCTCGTGTGTTTAAGGCCTTCTCTTTGAATCAGGGTATTAGACACATTACCACCACACCTTATTATCCTAAATTAACTTTTTATACGTGGGATCCATAGTCATGATGTCTTTTATTACCCTAAGGCGTCATTTGCTGAAAGAGTTGATTGGAATTTGAAAACAGCCTTAACCATCTAACATGCCCAGTTACCTGTTAGATGGGATATCACATTGCCCTGGCTCAATCAGGCGTCTAATACAGCCAAACATCAGGCAACCGACATGACACCTGCTGCGTTTATGTTTGCCTATACCATTAATTCTCCATTATCAAAGATGGGAAGTATAAAAGACCTCTTACCAATGTCCATTACCCCTCAAAGCCTCAGTGGGAATTGGTAAAGGGCCATACAGGCTGCGACAGCAGCTTCGATATAACAAGAGTCGTAGACCGTTTACGGGAAAGGTTGGTGATCTGGTTTTTATCCCTAACTTGGCGGCTCTGTCTGGCCAAGAAATCAAGGGAAAATTAGAACCGAGCTATAGGAGCCATTGTCGTATCTGCAAAATTTTGAGCCCAGTTAACTTGCAGGTAAGGGAGATGGCGTCGGGCAAGCTGTTTAGGGTATGTCTCAGCCAGGATATGCTGGGATGGGTAGGGAGGGTCTGTCCCACCCCTGGGTGGGGTCCTCTCGCTTAGGATGAAAGCTGGCACCAGTGTTATTTTGTTCTCGTATCATTGAGATCGATTGTGGTTGAGCTAAGCTTTGCTTTTCGTTTATCTTCCGCATTGTCGGGCAAAGGGATTATGGTTGTGAGCCTTTCGATGGTAAACCCTCGACATCTCGTGACGTGGGAAATAAGTGTCAACGGCTGCCGAACGAGCATAATGACCGTTATATGTTCTTGTGTGAAATTGGTCGGGCGTTTCGGCGACATGGGCAGCTTGGAGATACAAATTCTGTGACTTCGCTGGGAACAAAATTTGAAGTGAAGCGGTGAAGCTGTGAAACCCGCTCCTTCGTATTGTGTACGTGATATGAAGTAAGTGGTCGTAATTATGTTTTGTTGACCGACGCACTCAGAGGCATTTAAATGTTATTATCATGGTGAGACTTCCATAGTCGAACTTTAAGATGGTGTGGAAGAGTTCAGGTGGCCTAGTTAAATGGTAGCCGTTATTTGAAAGTTTTCTCAAAAGTTTTACTAGTGCTCCGTGATTCTTGTAATCAAATGATTTTATGTTGGTGTTTTTAAAGCGTGCACTCTATTAATACAGCTGTTCATGTGTAAAATGGTTAAGGTCAGAGTTGGGAATTTGTCAGTAGTGTAACGTGTTCCTTTAAACACTTACCCATATATCTGCCGAGTGTTTCTATGTTTCAGAGGTATTGGAATGTCTTTGTGACTCGGGCAAAAACCTCTGATTGTGCCATCACCTTGGCGGGAAGTGAAATGTCATCCGAAGTCTACGCCTGGCAGTGTTTAAGAACCTGGCCACTACCGGGAGTTGTTCACATACCGCCTTCCAAAGCATAGTATTTATCTTACCTCCGCCAAGGCAGGTTAAGCTGGTCGATGTATAAATATATGTTGTGTGTAACCTGTTCTTATACGAACCTGTTTCATTAAATATTAGCGCGTGGCAACTGGCTAAACTTTAAATTGCATAGCATCTGCTGAGTTCCTTGTGCAGCTCTTTATAGTAGTCTTTTATTAACACGTCTGAGCACGTGAACATTCATTTTTAAAGATCAGTGTTTCTGCTGTAGTTTTTTATGTAAGTGGTTCTATCATGTTATGTAATTGGATCTTAGCTTGGCACTAGTGTTGAAGTGTCATTAAGTCACCCTTTATTGGTAACTGGTTTCATCATATCTATTTTGAGGGAGATCCTATATGGGAGTTTGAATTTCTGAAGTTTGTCAGTAATTCTGTTTTCTTAATAAGGGAAAATAAAGTGAGGGGTATTAGCACCCAGCAACGTTTAATTTGTAATTGACCTTTTAACAAGTGCTTCTTTAACTAACTGAAATAGTAAGTTTATAAGGGTATTTCAGTGAATAATTTTAAGGGTGGCTGTCTTAATGTAATAACAGATTTTAAGGAGTTTGATGAAGTGGCTATGTGAAGTAATTGGTAATTGCTATGCCTAAGGTTTTTATAAATGCCTGTCCCATTACGTTTTTGTAACTTTCTCTTAAGGGACTGTTTATTTGAGTACTGATTACGTTGGGTTCTAACTGTACTTGCAAAGTTTTATGTAGTGGCTCGTCCACAATTTGTAATTGTCAAATTCCTTAAAAGTCGTAATATCAATAAACTGTCTTAGTTATAAATCGTGACTAGCAATCATGATACCAGCCCGCTTCCTCTTTTATGGTATTTAAGAAATGGTGGGTAAGTGGTGTACGAACAGGGATCCACTTACCACTTGGTAGCAGAGACAGAAGGGAGGGGGGGGGGGGGGCTGGTTTGCTTTTTCTATTCTCTCCTATTTTTGGTAGTCGTTGCTTAGTAAGTTGTAAAATTGTCATTATTGTATTTTGAGACTTGTCCGCCCATTTCAGGAAGTTACATAACATGGAGTCTCTGAGCTTGCTCCGCATAACTTGTTTACAGAAAGAGCTGTTGATGTATGAACTCTGTGTGCAGGCTGCCGGTGGACGGAAACGTGTCTGGTTTGGTGGCCAGGCTTTGTGCAGCGGTCGACACTCCCACTGCCCTACTGACAGACATCGTTAGCGAGGTAGGTGACTTGTTGTCGAATATCCAAACAGTTTTAAGTGATGTAGGTCAGACAATTGAATTTATGGCGTCCACTCAGCCGACATATAAACGAATTTGTCGGCTGCATGCGCATTGAGCCCATTACTGTAATTATCGGATATCGCTTCAATCGATCTCAATGATGCATTGGGTGCTCTCCATCACTTGCTGTTGCAGGAGGTTTGCAGTCACGCGGCGTAGAGCTTGCTTTAAGTGGGGAAGGTTTAAGTACTAATTTTGAGCCTGGAATTGTGAGGTAAAAATGGAAGTGAGCGCTTAGCGTCACTGGCTGGAGCAGATCCGGCCCCATTGGTGCAGGTCTTATTACATTCGACGCCACACTGGGCGATCTGCACGCCTGATGGGGATGAAATGATGATGAAAGCACGACATCCAGTCCCTGAGCGAAGAAAATCCACGAATCAAGCGGGAATCGAACCTGGGCCCGTAGGATGTCAATCTGTCACGCTGACCACTCAGCTATCGGGGCAGACATATGAGTGAGGTCACATACGTTAAGTGTAAGGAAGAATATTTAGGTTTATTTTCCAAGTTACCTAATCCAATTATGAATGTCTTGAAATATATATCTGTCTTGTGTATCAAAAATTTGAGCCAGGTTCAATCCTTCCTGTGGTTGTTAGTCTGTCTCCAGATCCATGCTGACGCGTTGCATGTTCCGCAGTCTGTCATATTAGCATTATTATATCCGATGGCTAAGGGTGTGCTTAGTAGCATCATAGCCGAGGAACTGGAATAGCAGGGGACCTTAGTTCAGCTCCGTCAGCGTATTATTAATAGAAGGTTTGAGGCGTAACGCCGTATACCGATCCTGCTTTGGAGGCGGTTAAGTAGAAGATGTGTCTCAGAGCTGGATTGTGTCAGATGGTGACGCGAGACTGGACGCGCACGTAGTTTATGTATCAGCCGATAGAGGACAATATTGGATAGAGGGACTGTGATTTTAGTGTCGATTGTTCCCATTACAGTGCACTGAAGTAATAGAATGTTTTTCATGAATTGTTCTAGTATTTTCATAAATTGTTATGCCTTTTTGTGTATGTAAAATGTTATAAATGGAAAGTTAATTCAGGTATAAATAACAATAGTAAATAACTTTATGCATAAGCAAAACTTCAGCATATTAGATAATTAGGTCGGTAAAAAGTGCAGTCGTTAGGTTTACTATTTTGCAATTGGTTATTGATGAAAAGTGCGGATTGACGCGGGAGAATGTTGTTTTGCTATTGGATGTCGAGTAAACTGACCAATGGTAAAGCAATATTCCTCGCGCGCCTTTCTCTGATGGTAGAGAAGACTGATAGTATGCTAAAGAAGAATGGAAGCCTAGCCATGAAACAGTTCGGACGTGTGTAGTAGTAGTTCCGATGGAAATGATAAGTTGCCGGATCTAGCAGTGTTTCATACATCAAGTGTTGTAAAGTGACGGCATAATTATTCCGATGGATGTGTAGAAATTTCGGTATTCCGCGTGACATATTGAGCAGGTCGGTGGCTAAAAACTGTAACTGCATTTGGTACCGATAGACTTAATATTTAGCGAGCATTATCAATCAAAAACAATCAGTATTTTTGTAGCTATTACGTTTTCGGGAAACGCAACACCATAAACCTGCTAACGTGAGTGAAAGGGATTATGAGTGACTGTGTTAAGACTAGCACGGGCTTGGCAGTGACACTTGTTCACCTAAGTTTCAGAATCTATTAATTGAGGACAAAATTTCCAACCTTTCATTTGTGCGAAAACTTTCTCCCGAAACGTAGATCAGTGACTTTAATTGCAGCCTGGTTCACGCTGAAGTGCAGTAGGTTTCACTTGGCTTTCCTACTGATGATCTGCTGGGACAATGTTCCCAGGTAGGTGCAGGTTCATCGTAAAGGGACGGAAAGAACCGCGCCGCCGCACGCTCTCAGCGCACGTACACATCGAATTAGAGTGGGAATGTTATTGGGAGGTCCAAGCGTGTAGCGAAACCTTAGCTCAGTATTTTGAGAGGGTTTGTACGGCCGTAGTGGCTTTGGATATGCGTGTGTCCGAACTTGATTGTATCGAACATATGTTGGAAGGCACAAGGGTACAGGATCACGCCCGGTTGAACCTTGTACAGCCCCCTTGCTCTATGGAACAGTTTCAACATTTGGTTGATTCTATTCATGCTATTTCTTGGGCAGATAAACTGAATCCCGCCGCACAAGGGAGAGTAATATCTCAGGCACCAACATGTAGTAAGTCTATTAATACCAACTTCTAATTCAGTAGTTCAGCATTGCTACTGTTGCCATGTAGTTGATCATTTAGTACGGGATTGTCCGGTGCTTATGAGCCCTCATTCAAATTGCTGTTGCCAGAGGATGGGAAAGGGGGGAGAGTTTAATAACCGGCCAGTGAACTGTAAAGCCATTCAGACTCCCTTTTGTCTGTGCTAGTGTAGGACAGGAACCAGTGTGTGCATTGCTGGATTCGGGCAGTTCCGTATCTTTTGTTGGTTATGACTGGTAGTACATAGAATATTCACATTCGTGCAGGTTTTCGTCTGCGCAGTCTCGGGTACAGAGATGTCGGGTCGCTGATGGCCGAGAGTTACCTCTAATAGGAGAGATGTTGGGGTAGTTGCACATCGATAAATTCTCATGGCTAAGAATTTAAGGGTCCATTTGTTGCTCGGATGTGATTTATTCCAATATGCCGGTTTCGTATTCGATTATACCGGGAGTGTCTTTTATTTTAAGGTAAGTGAACTGTCTCTCTTTGTGGTCGTGCCAGCAGTCTTGTGCAGGGAATGGGAGCTATGTGTGCAATATGTAGGTTGGCACGGGTTGTCTTACACCGCATCAAGTGCAGACACTCAACCAGGTCATGGAGCGTTATCCTGAGGTCTTATCGGATAAGTTGGGGGAGACAGAAATTATTAAGTATGACGTCCAATTAACTGATAGTGTGCCCATCTGTCAGATCCCTTAAAGACTGTCTCCACCGAAAATGAAGATTTTTGAGAGCCAAAATCTATAGAATGCTACAAGAAGGGGTGATTAGTCTATCAACTTCGTCCTATGCTTCGCCTGCATTTCTAGTGCCCAAAGACCAGGGTAGCGATTTCCGTATCGTAGTTGATCACCGGAGGCTTAACAAAAAGGTGGTGTTGGAGTCAGTTCCCTTGCCCGATTTGCACAATTGCTTTACCCGGTTTTCAGGTGCTAATGTGTTCACCACCTTAGATCTCAATCAGGCATATAATCAGATCCCCCTTGATGAGTCATCCAAGCCTTTGATAGCGTTTTGCACAGACTGGAATTTATCTGAATACAACTGAGTCCCTTTCGGGTTGACCACTGGTGCGGCTGTGTTGTACCTTTTGTTGGATTGGGTCGTAGTGGACTTGAAGTTCGTCTGTCTCTACAACTATTTAGATGAGGTAGTTATCTGCAGCCGCACCTTTGAGGTACACCTTCTTCATCTGGAACAGGTTTTCCTGAGGTTGCGTTCGGCTGGCCTCACCCTCAAACCATCTAAGATCATATTGTGTATACAACATATTACTTTCTTAGACCATTTGCTATCTGCATCGACCACGATAGAACTAACGCCTCACGGGATTCTCCTTCTCCCCAGAATAAGAAAGATGTCGCTCGCTTCATTGGCATGGCGAATTTCTTCCGTAAATTCATTGCCAATTCCGCCCATCTTGCAGATCCCCTTAAAGATCCTCGGAAGCATAGCTATTTCGTATAAGGAGAAAATCAGCAGCGAGCCTTCTCACAGATTAAGACTGCAATTACTAATGCCCTGTTGTTAGCTGTGCCGGACTTTAATAGTACGTTTGTGGTACAGACTGATGCCTGTCATACTGGGGTAGCGGCAGTTTTCGCTCAAGAACATGAAGGGGAGAGGCGACCTCTAGCTAATGCCTCACGGCGACTGACTGCTCCTGAATCCAACTATTCTGTATATGAATTAGAGGCTCTGATTGTTGTTTTTGCCGTGGAAATGTTTTGTTTCTATTTGCAGCTTGAAGAATTTGTATTAGAGATGGACAACCAAGCATTAATTTGGGTCTTGGCTAGGCCGAGGAAGACTGGCCGAATTGCACGCTGGGCAGTCCGTATATCTGCCTTTCGTTTTCAAGTCAGACGTATTAAAGGCTCGGATAAGTGTCAACGTGCGAACCATTCAGCGAAGCATCATTGATACGTGCTTTCGGAGCCGAAGGCCCACTCGTGTACCCTTCATGATTGCACGACATAAAGCTTTACGCCTCCAGGACCCGTCAACACTGACATTGGACTGTTAATGACTGGAATAGTACTGCCTGGTCGGACGAGTCTCGTTTCAAATTATATCGAGAAGATGAACGTGCACGAATATGGGGACAATCTCATGAATCCATGGACCCTTCATGTCAGCAGAGAACTGTTTAAGCTGGTGGAGACTATGTAATGGTGTGGCGTGTGCAAAAAAAATGGCTCTGAGCACTATGGGACGTAACATCTATGGTCATCAGTCCCCTAGAACTTAGAACTACTTAAACCTAACTAACCTAAGGACAGCACACAACACCCAGCCATCACGAGGCAGAGAAAATCCCTGACCCCGCCGGGACTCGAACCCGGGAACCCGGGCGTGGGAAGCGAGAACGCTACCGCACGACCACGAGATGCGGGCGTGTGGCGTGTGCAGTTGGTGTGATATGGGACCCATGAAAAATTTAGATGACGCGCACGTAATCATCCTGTCTGATCACCTGCATCCATTCAAGTCCATTCTTCATTCCAACGGACTGGCGCATTTGCACCAGGACAATGCGACACCCTCACGTCCAGAAGTGCTACAGAATAGCTCCAGGAACATTCTTCTGACCTTAAACTCTTCCGATGACCACCAAATTCCCCAGATGTGAATGTTATCTAGCGTATCTGGGATGCCTTGCAATGTGCTGTTCAGAAGAGATCTCCTACCACTCGTAGTCTTACGGATTTATGGACAGCCCTGCAGGATTCATGGCGTCAGTTCCCTCGAGCACTACTTCAGACGTTAGTCGAGTCCATGTCACTTCTGCGTGCTCGCCAGGCCCTACACGATATTAGGCAGGTATACTAGTTTCTTTGGATCATCAATGTATATCCATTGAAGATATAAGTCCAAATAACTGGTCATCTCAGTTCACTTTATTGATTAAATAGTTACACTACTTTCTTCCTCGTTTCTCACGTATAGTGCTTCGTACCAATGATTCTCGGGGGAAGTGTATGAATTTCTATAGATAATTTTATATGACTTGCTCTTCCTATAAGGGTTCAGCCCTGAGAAAGGTTATTTAATTGAGTTACATGCTAATCTCAAGAAGACGAGAAGGAACTTACCCGAGATCATATACAGCTATTACTCTTAAATACTAGGTATGAAATTTTCGTTAATAGTAGTGTAATACTTATACATCTGTATGTACACATTTACATATTATATGGTTATTTGACATTCAGCATATTAATGGAAATACTCCCTTAAATGTTGATGCGAATATAAGCATTTCACATTTACTTTTCTCAGTAAGTTAGTAAATACGCATCTTTATGTGGGATACCACAACATATAGTCCTGAATATATCATCTGCCATTTTTTATTTTGTTTTCTTAGCTCAGACGACTTTGAATGATTACGGTGAAGCACTTTTTCTCGAATTCCATGTTGTCGTATTCTCCGTAACTACGCATCAAAGCATTTTTTCCTTGGTCAGACTTTCGTGAAGCATGATTAAAGGTCGCATGACTTTTTCCTCTAATGGAGGATTCACCTAGTCACTACCTTCTCGTGTGCACAGAGTGGATCTGTGCATGATTAACAATTCAGATCTAACATTTTATCAGTAATCTCCATTTCTAAGCTCAATCCAGTGGTTTGTTCAAGTTCATAAAGTATTGCGTCGGCGTTTTCCTAACAAAAAATTTGATTTTCACACAGCGCCATTATTTCCATAGCCGGGTTCTGTTCTCATTAAATCTGTCACCACTTTACATCCATTAATAATAAATTTGCATTTTCCTATATAGAGGACGATTTGCGTTTCACTCTCCCTTAGAAAATCAGTACCTACAGCGCAGTTCACAAGCAATGTATTTACTGTGACGAACTTTCCAGCTGTTGCTACATTTCCGAGTGTAACTTATATATGGGCCTGCCATTCCACGTTAATTGACTGTGTGCTCATAGCCCCCATGATACGACAGTTACTAACTGGGAAAGCGGGTATATCTACCGAATAATGTTTTGTTGGTAAACTTGTCTGGAATGAATCTGTACGGTAGCTGTATTGATATTTCGTGTGTTGTCAGGGGTCGAGAAGATACGTTTGTTTCTGTAGCATCAGCGATTATTTATTTTGTATCAAAACGGATCTATTAAATTTTGCTATAGCAGTGGGATAGTGTGTAGCAAATTTTTAGAAATGAGGCAAACAAGGGTTTAAGAGTGAAGTATGCGTTTCGAGAAAAACCATGAACATTAAGAAGATAAAGAGACGCTTCATAAACTGGCGAAACCTTGGAAAAATGAAAGAAATTAGGTGAATTCGCGCCGAATCAAAATCAAAGAAGTCGTTGATGATGTTAAGATATCAACTGGCTAATGCCACGAAATATTTCCTTATGTTTTGTGTGTGAAATGTGTGACAGCAAAATTTGTTTGAAAACTGTAGTTCTTCCAACGGGCTGTCATCTCTTTTGTGAGTACATGCTACGCCGACACAGGCCTCGACGCTCACATTCCGTGCTACAAGGCCATTCTTCTACAATTATTGTCCCCCTATGTCTTTGCATTAGAAGGTCTGCTTGGTACCGACCATGCTTGGATGTGGCTTGTGAATTTGGACACTCGTTTTCTTTTCTCTTCTGTCGCTTCATACAACTTCTCATTATTCACTATATCGTCTCCGTCGTTGAGCTGGAACAACCATTCTTCTTCCAAATTGTATGGAATTGCAGATGGTGCTGGTAAGGTTCAAATGGTTCAAATGGCTCTGAGCACGATGGGACTTAACTTCTGAGGTCATCAGTCCCCTAGAACTTAGAACTACTTAAACCTAACTAACCTAAAGACATTACACACATCCATGCCCGAGGCAGGATTCGAACCTGCGACCGTAGCGGTCGCGCGGTTCCAGACTGTAGCGCCTAGAACCGTTCGGTCACCCCGACCGGCTGCTGGTAAGGCCGTCCATCACAGTGTACATTCCACGTTTTGTGCTTTTCTTTATTTGTATTCTTCCTTTGTGACAAAAGTAATACACCCAAAACCCAACATGGCAGCATTCCATTGTGTGGGGTAGTCAAGTATCTACACGGTGGTAGCCCCTGACAACACAACGATCAGACTATTAGTTCTTGAGCTGGAGCCGCTCACATATACCAAGAAGTATGTGGGTGTCTTGGTAGGAGCATAGGGACTCTGTGCAATGGTTCACTGGCCATGTAGCCACTACTGTGACTAATGACACACAAATAAATAAGTTCAAACTTTTTTTCACTAGGGGTCATATGGTCCCAGCCGCCTATGCTGAAGGAAAAGATTATTGCTATGTGGAATATGCTCCAACAATTTTTCGTTCCCAGCGTATATCGTGGGAGAAACGTAGGTCTCAGTGACAAGGGGAGAAATAATTTCCAGAATATTTAGTTTTCTATAGGTTTGATGGCGATTCTTTCTTGACCACAAAGCCACTATTCTTTATTAAAAATTTTGAGGACTGGTTTGGGAAGTAACAAAAATTTCAAAAATGGTATCCCCTGCTCAGTCGCAGACACTGCTCGCTGAGTGACATTCATATCAGCCCCATATGACAATCTCAAAATAGTACCGCGACCTCCTTTTATGGACTAATGAGTTACAAGCGAATTTGGTGTGAAGGGGTATTTTTCCAGCGCAACCAATGGGGTCCAAAGAACAGTATTGTTCATAATGGGGTCTTCATCTTGCATGAAGAGGTCAAAGTAACGATGTATCACTGCAATGTGAAATCGTGTGTTCCCCTTCCAATGCGGTGCTTCAAATACGTGAGTTCTGGGCATGTTTCCGCACTGTAACGATAGCCACGTCTGTAGGGATTGTGAGCATCAGTTGTAC
This sequence comes from Schistocerca cancellata, assembly GCF_023864275.1. Lineage (NCBI taxonomy): Eukaryota > Metazoa > Arthropoda > Insecta > Orthoptera > Acrididae > Schistocerca > Schistocerca cancellata. Next base: position 439,490,906 of record NC_064634.1, on the reverse strand, counting down.
CTGTGTCAGTTGCACAAAAAACCGTTCTCCCTGTTCACCGCACTGCACCAGTCTTCGAAACAGAAAAGAAAATTGAAGGATACAAGGCTCTTGACCGTTTAACTTCTCTGGAGGCCAAGAAGAAAGATGATCGTCTTGATCCTGTATATGACAACGATGTCATCCTCTCTAGCGACGGCAATGTCGCCCTTCATGCCTTCCACATCTGGACTTCAGGACTGCTCGACTTCACCTGCTCACCTGGCAGTTGGGGGCTATCTCCCACTGTTTCCCCACACCCGCTTTGGGAGCGTTGACTCCATCTCGCTTTGGACATCCAGCTGGAAAAGCAATGCCGTCCTCTGTTTTCTCCCACCAGGGAACGGTCCTGAGCCATGGTAAAAATTGCTGTTTTGAAGAGCGCGTCGCAGTGCGTAGTGTGAAGCAGCCGCCCTCCGTTTCTGGCGGTGGCGCCGCTGTGGCAATCGCAGCTTTGGTGTCTCCCTCTAGTGGGAAAGGGGAAAGGTAGCCTGTTCACGTGCATTTAAGGGGAGCTATGAGCGCGCCAGTCGGTCAGCCGGGTCGGTGTGGGGCAGTCATTGTCTGTCTGTCGTCCGGAGTGCTGGTATGTGTTAGGCCGCCAGTCTGCTCGAGTTTGTTCAGGCAATGGTCGTTGGCGGTTAGATCGATCCGTTGGTCGGTCGCGCACTGGGACACAAGATGACTTGTCCGTCTTGAGCGTCGGCGCATGTGAGGTCGCCACGTCAGTCCAGTGGGCCGCGCCGTATAGCGAGGGGTAGTGGCTACGCGACCGATACAAGAGCAACAGGAGTCAACCCACGACATCGGTCTGGCTGGTGCGAGCTGCGACGCCGTGAGACAGGAGATCGGCGCGCCTTCCTGCGTCCGTTGAAGCGACTGGCAGCGGACGGTTCGGGAGAGCGTTTGGGGGTGCTGCACCATGTTTTCACCAGAAATCGCAGTTTATTAGAAGTTAAATGATTGGTGATATGTTAATTCATTTACTTGTTAAATTCTACTTGTTTTCTGGGTCAGTCTATCGTCCACAGCTTGCTCGTCTGTCTCCCGTCCGCATTTGTTAGGCAGTTAGTGTCTGTCTGTCTGTCGGTCGGTCTGCCGTACGTTAATAGCTGCCTCTGTTATGTCTGTCGGATTCGGTGTTAATGAATTTTTTGCATGAAGTGTAACGGCCGAATTCCTGAAATATGTTTTTATCTTGCCTATCATCTTGAGAGGCGGTATGTGTGTAATGTAGTGCATGTTTGTCCAACCTTGTATATTTTATGTAAGACTGCATTTCATGGGTTATTATTTAAATGGTCTTTTTAGTATATGAAGTTGCCACTCTTCCACCGTTTTCTTTTAAAATCAACTTGCACTTTCGGTGGCAAGTAATTGTTTTTAATGTGAGTGTTTTCTACCATTTCCATCCCTCCTACGGGGTGCATAGTTTATGTGTTTGTGTGAGTTTTTAAAATTTTTAGTTTAAAATAATCTGGTATGTTGCAGATTTGCACCTGTGTAGTCTTTCAGAGGTTGTTGTGAGCGGTCGCGACTACGTCCGTGTCAAAAGGGAACGGCAAGGTTCTCAGCCCGAAAGCTCATACAGTCAAAAATTTGTTGTTTCTGCCTCTGAATAAATTGTAACTTGATATTTAGACGGTGCTTTCTGATTATAATTTTAAATTCGTTTAAAAAAAAAGCTTTAGGAATAAAATTTACATTTGAAACTTCCTGGCAGATTAAAACTGTGTGCCCGACCGAGACTCGAACTCGGGACCTTTGCCTTTCGCGGGCAAGTGCTCTACCATCTGAGCTACCGAAGCACGACTCACGTCCGGTCCTCCGGTCCTCACAGATTTACTTCTGCCAGTATCTCGTCTCCTACCTTCCAAACTTTACAGAAGGTCTCCTGCGAACCTTTCAGAAATAGCACTCCTGAATGTAAGGATATTGCGGAGACATGGCTTAGCCACAGCCTGGGGGATGTTTCCAGAATGAGATTTTCACTCTGCAGTGGAGTGTGCGCTGATATGAAACTTCCTGGCAGATTAAAACTGTGTGCCCGACCAAGACTCGAACTCGGGACCTTTGCCTTTCGCGGGCAAGTGCTCTACCATCTGAGCTACCGAAGCACGACTCACGCCCGGTCCTCACAGCTTTACTTCTGTCAGTATCTCGTCTCCTACCTTCCAAACTTTACAGAAGCTCTCCTGCGAACCTTGCAGAACTAGCACTCCTGAAAGTAAGGATATTGCGGAGACATGGCTTAGCCACAGCCTGGCGGATGTTTCCAGAATGAGATTTTCACTCTGCAGCGGAGTGTGCGCTGATATGAAACTTCCTGGCAGATTAAAACTGTGTGCCCGACCGAGACTCGAACTCGGGAGCTTTGCCTTTCGCGGGCAAGTGCTCTACCATCTGAGCTACCGAAGCACTACTCACGCCCGGTCCTCACAGCTTTACTTCTGCCAGTATCTCGTCTCCTACCTTTCAAACTTTACAGAAGCTCTCCTGCGAACCTTGCAGAACTAGCACTACTGAAAGTAAGGATATTGCGGAGACATGGCTTAGCCACAGCCAGGCGGATGTTTCCTGAATGAGATTTTCACTCTGCAGCGGAGTGTGCGTTGATATGAAACGTCCTGGAAGATTAAAACAGTGTGCCCGACCGAGACTCGAACTCGGGAACTTTGCCTTTCGCGGGCAAGTGCTCTACCATCGGAGCTACCGAAGCACGACTCACGCCCGGTCCTCACAGCTTTACTTCTGCCAGTATCTCGACTCCTACCTTCCAAACTTTACAGAAGCTCTCCTGCGAACCTTGCAGAAATAGCACTCCTGAAAGTAAGGATATTGCGGAGACATGGCTTAGCCACAGCCTGGCGGATGTTTCCAGAATGAGATTTTCACTCTGCAGCGGAGTGTGCGCTGATATGAAACTTCCTGGAATATTAAAACTGTGTGCCCGACCGAGACTCGAACTCGGGACCTTTGCCTTTCGCGGGCAAGTGCTCTACCATCTAAGCTACCGAAGCACTACTCACGCCCGGTCCTCACAGCTTTACTTCTGCCAGTATCTCGTCTCCTACCTTCCAAACTTTACAGAAGCCATGTCTCCGCAATATCCTTACATTCAGGAGTGCTAGTTCTGCAAGGTTCGCAGGAGAGCTTCTGTAAAGTTTAGAAGGTAGGAGACGAGATAATGGCAGAAGTAAAGCTGTGAGGATCGGGCGTGAGACGTGCTTCGGTAGCTCAGATGGTAGAGCACTTGCCCGTGAAAGGCAAAGGTCCCGAGTTCGAGTCTCGGTCGGGCACACAGTTTTAATCTGCCAGGAAGTTTCATATCAGCGCACACTCCGCTGCAGAGTGAAAATCTCATTCTGGAAACATCCGGCAGGCTGTGGCTAAGCCATGTCTCCGCAATTTCCTTACTTTCAGGAGTGCTAGTTCTGCAAGGTTCGCAGGAGAGCTTCTGTAAAGTTTGGAAGGTAGGAGACGAGATACTGGCAGAAGTAAAGCTGGGAGGACCGGGCGTGAGTCGTGCTTCGGTAGCTCAGATGGTAGAGCACTTGCCCGCGAAAGGCAAAGGTCCCGAGTTCGAGGCTCCGTCGGGCACACAGTTTTAATCGGCCAGGAAGTTTCATATCAGCGCACACTCAGCTGCAGAGTGAAAATCTCATTCTGGAAACATCCCCCAGGCTGTGGCTAAGCCATGTCTCCGCAATATCCTTACTTTCAGGAGTGCTAGTTCTGCAAGGTTCGCAGGAGAGCTTCTGTAAAGTTTGGAAGGTAGGAGACGAGATACTGGCAGAAGTAAAGCTGTGAGGACCGGGCGTTAGTCGTGCTTCGGTAGCTCAGATGGTAGAGCACTTACCCGCGAAAGGCAAAGGTCCCGAGTTCGAGTCTCGGTCGGGCACACAGTTTTAATCTGCCAGGAAGTTTCATATCAGCGCACACTCCGCTGCAGAAAGAAAATCTCATTCTGGAAACATCCCCCAGGCTGTGGCTAAGCCATGTCTCCGCAATATCCTTACTTTCAGGAGTGCTAGTTCTGCAAGGTTCGCTGGAGAGCTTCTGTAAAGTTTAGCAGGTAGGAGACGAGATACTGGCAGAAGTAAAACTGTGAGGACCTGGCGTGAGTTGTGCTTCGGTAGCTCAGATGGTAGAGCACTTGCCCGCGAAAGGCAAAGGTCCCGAGTTCGAGTCTCGGTCGGGCACACAGTTTTAATCTGCCAGGAAGTTTCATATCAGCGCACACTCCGCTGCAGAAAGAAAATCACATTCTGGAAACATCCCCCAGGCTGTGGCTAAGCCATGTCTCCGCAATATCCTTACTTTCAGGAGTGCTAGTTCTGCAAGGTTCGCAGGAGAGCTTCTGTAAAGTTTGGAAGGTAGGAGACGAGATACTGGCAGAAGTAAAGCTGTGAGGACCGGGCGTGAGTCGTGCTTCGGTAGCTCAGATGGTAGAGCACTTGCCCGCGAAAGGCAAAGGTCCCGAGTTCGAGTCTCGGTCGGGCACACAGTTTTAAACTGCCAGGAAATTTCATATCAGCGCACACTCCGCTGCAAGGTGAAAATCTCATCTGGAAACATCCCCCAGGCTGTGGCTAAGCCATGTCTCCGCAATATCCTTACTTTCAGGAGTGCTAGATCTGCAAGGTTCGCAGGAGAGCTTCTGTAAAGTTTGGAAGGTAGGAGACGAGATACTGGCAGAAGTAAAGCTGTGAGGACCGGGCGTGAGTCGTGCTTCGGTAGCTCAGATGGTAGAGCACTTGCCCGCGAAAGGCAAAGGTCCCGAGTTCGAGTCTCGGTCGGGCACACAGTTTTAATCTGCCAGGAAGTTTCATATCAGCGCACACTCCGCTGCAGAGTGAAAATCTCATTCTGAAAACATCCCCCAGGCTGTGGCTAAGCCATGTCTCCGCAATATCCTTACTTTCAGGATTGCAAGTTCTGCAAGGTTCGCAGGAGAGCTTCTGTAAAGTTTGGAAGGTAGGAGACGAGATACTGGCAGAAGTAAAGCTGTGAGGACCGGGCGTGAGTCGTGCTTCGGTAGCTCAGATGGTAGAGCACTTGCCCGCAAAAGGCAAAGGTCCCGAGTTCGAGTCTCGGTCGGGCACACAGTTTTAATCTGCCAGGAAGTTTCATATCAGCGCACACTCCGCTGCAGAGTGAAAATCTCATTCTGGAAACATCCCCCAGGCTGTGGCTAAGCCATGTCTCCGCAATATCCTTACTTTCAGGAGTGCTAGTTCTGCAAGGTTCGCAGGAGAGCTTCTGTAAAGTTTGGAAGGTAGGAGACGAGATACTGGCAGAAGTAAAGCTGTGAGGAAAGGGCGTGAGTCGTGCTTCGGTAGCTCAGATTGTAGAGCACTTGCCCGCGAAAGGCAAAGGTCCCGAGTTCGAGTCTCGGTCGGGCACACAGTTTTAATCTGCCAGGAAGTTTCATATCAGCGCACACTCCGCTGCAGAGTGAAAATCTCATCCTGGAAACATCCGCCAGGCTGTGGCTAAGCCATGTCTCCGCAATATCCTTACTTTCAGGAGTGCTAGATCTGCAAGGTTCGCAGGAGAGCTTCTGTAAAGTTTGGAAGGTAGGAGACGAGATACTGGCAGAAGTAAAGCTGTGAGGACCGGGCGTGAGCCGTGCTTCGGTAGCTCAGATGGTAGAGCACTTGCCCGCGAAAGGCAAAGGTCCCGAGTTCGAGTCTCGGTCGGGCACACAGTTTTAATCTGCCAGGAAGTTTCATATCAGCGCACACTCCGCTGCAGAGTGAAAATCTCATTCTGGAAACATCCGCCAGGCTGTGGCTAAGCCATGTCTCCGCAATATCCTTACATTCAGGAGTGCTAGTTCTGCAAGGTTCGCAGGAGAGCTTCTGTAAAGTTTGGAAGGTAGGAGACGAGATACTGGCAGAAGTAAAGCTGTGAGGATCGGGCGTGAGTCGTGCTTCGGTAGCTCAGATGGTAGAGCACTTGTCCGCGAAAGGCAACGGTCCCGAGTTCGAGTCTCGGTCGGGCACACAGTTTTAATCTGCCAGGAAGTTTCATATCAGCTCACACTCCGCTGCAGAGTGAAAATCTCATTCTGGAAACATCCCCCAGGCTGTGGCTAAGCCATGTCTCCGCAATATCCTTACTTTCAGGAGTGCTAGTTCTGCAAGGTTCGCAGGAGAGCTTCTGTAAAGTTTGGAATTTAGGAGACGAGATACTGGCAGAAGTAAAGCTGTGAGGACCGGGCGTGAGTCGTGCTTCGGTAGCTCAGATGGTAGAGCACTTGCCCGCGAAAGGCAAAGGTCCCGAGTTCGAGTCTCGGTCGGTCACACAGTTTTAATCTGCCAGGAAGTTTCATATCAGCGCACACTCCGCTGCAGAGTGAAAATCTCATCCTGGAAACATCCGGCAGGCTGTGGCTAAGCCATGTCTCCGCAATATCCTTACTTTCAGGAGTGCTAGTTCTGCAAGGTTCGCAGGAGAGCTTCTGTAAAGTTTGGAAGGTAGGAGACGAGATACTGGCAGAAGTAAAGCTGTGAGGCCCGGCGTGAGTCGTGCTTCGGTAGCTCAGATGGTAGAGCACTTGCCCGCGAAAGGCAAAGGTCCCGAGTTCGAGTCTCGGTCGGGCACACAGTTTTAATCTGCCAGGAAGTTTCATATCAGCGCACACTCCGCTGCAGAGTGAAAATCTCATTCTGGAAACATCCCCCAGGCTGTGGCTAAGCCATGTCTCCGCAATATCCTTACTTTCAGGAGTGCTAGTTCTGCAAGGTTCGCAGGAGAGCTTCTGTAAAGTTTGGAAGTTAGGAGACGAGATACTGGCAGAAGTAAAGCTGTGAGGGCCGGGCGTGAGTCGTGCTTCGGTAGCTCAGATGGTAGAGCACTTGCCCGCGAAAGGCAAAGGTCCCGAGTTCAAGTCTCGGTCGAGCACACACTTTTAACCTGCCAGGAAGTTTCATATCAGCGCACACTCCGCTGCAGAGTGAAAATCTCATTCTGGAAACATCCCCCAGGCTGTGGCTAAGCCATGTCTCCGCAATATCCTTACTTTCAGGAGTGCTAGTTCTGCAAGATTCGCAGGAGAGTTTCTGTAAAGTTTGGAAGGTAGGAGACGAGATCCTGGCAGAAGTAAAGCTATGGGGACTGGGCGTGAGTCGTGCTTCGGTAGCTCAGATGGTAGAGCACTTGCCCGCGAAAGGCAAAGGTCCCGAGTTCGAGTCTAGGTCGGGCACACAGTTTTAATCTGCCAGGAAGTTTCATATCAGCGCACACTCCGCTGCAGAGTGAAAATCTCATCCTGGAAACATACGCCAGGCTGTGGCTAAGCCATGTCTCCGCAATATCCTTACTTTCAGGAGTGCTAGATCTGCAAGGTTCGCAGGAGAGCTTCTGTAAAGTTTGGAAGGTAGGAGACGAGATACTGGCAGAAGTAAAGCTGTGAGGACCGGGCGTGAGTCGTGCTTCGGTAGCTCAGATGGTAGAGCACTTGCCCGCGAAAGGCAAAGGTCCCGAGTTCGAGTCTCGGTCGGGCACACAGTTTTAATCTGCCAGGAAGATTCATATCAGCGCACACTCCTCTGCAGAATGAAAATCTCATTCTGGAAACATCCCCCAGGCTGTGGCTATGCCATGTCTCCGCAATATCCTGACTTTCAGGAGTGCTAGTTCTGCAAGGTTCGCAGGAGAGCTTCTGTAAAGTTTCGAAGGTAGGAGACGAGATACTGGCAGAAGTAAAGCTGTGAGGACCGGGCGTGAGTCGTGCTTCAGTGGCTCAGATGGTAGAGCTCTTGAGCGCGAAAGACAAAGTTCGCGAGTTCGCGTCTCGGTTGGGCACACAGTTTTAATCTGCCAGGAAGTTTCATATCAGCGCACACTCCGCTGCAGAGTGAAAATCTCATTCTGGAAACATCCCCCAGGCTGTGGCTAAGCCATGTCTCCGCAATATCCTTACTTTCAGGAGTGCTAGTTCTGCAAGGTTTGCAGGAGAGCTTCTGTAAAGTTTGGAAGGTAGGAGACGAGATACTGGCAGAAGTAAAGCTGTGAGGACCGGGCGTGAGTCGTGCTTCGGTAGCTCAGATGGTAGAGCACTTGCCCGCGAAAGGCAAAGGTCCCGAGTTCGAGTCTCGGTCGGGCACACAGTTTTAATCTGCCAGGAAGTTTCATATCAGCGCACACTCCGCTGCAGAGTGAAAATCTCATTCTGGAAACATCCCCCAGGCTGTGGCTAAGCCATGTCTCCGCAATATCCTTACTTTCAGGAGTGCTAGTTCTGCAAGGTTTGCAGGAGAGCTTCTGTAAAGTTTGGAAGGTAGGAGACGAGATCCTGGCAGAAGTAAAGCTGTGAGGACCGGGCGTGAGTCGTGCTTCGGTAGCTCAGATGGTAGAGCACTTGTCCGCGAAAGGCAAAGGTCCCGAGTTCGAGTCTCGGTCGGGCACACAGTTTTAATCTGCCAGGAAGTTTCATATCAGCGCACACTCCACTGCAGATTGAGAATCTCATTCCGGAAACATCCGCCAGGCTGTGGCTAAGCCATGTCTCCGCAATATCCTTACTTTCAGGAGTGCTAGTTCTGCAAGGTTCGCAGGAGAGCTTCTGTAAAGTTTGGAAGGTAGGAGACGAGATACTGGCAGAAGTAAAGCTGTGAGGACCGGGCCTGAGTTGTGCTTCGGTAGCTCAGATGGTAGAGCACTTGCCCGCGAAAGGCAAAGGTCCCGAGTTCGAGTCTCAGTTGGGCACACAGTTTTAATCTGCCAGGAAGTTTCATATCAGCGCACACTCAGCTGCAGAGTGAAAATCTCATTCTGGAAACATCCCCCAGGCTGTGGCTAAGCCATGTCTCCGCAATATCCTTACTTTCAGGAGTGCTAGTTCTGCAAGGTTCGCAGGAGAGCTTCTGTAAAGTTTGGAAGGTAGGAGACGAGAAACTGGCAGAAGTAAAGCTGTGAGGACCGGGCGTGAGTCGTGCTTCAGTGGCTCAGATGGTAGAGCACTTGCCCGCGAAAGACAAAGTTCGCGAGTTCGCGTCTCGGTCGGGCACACAGTTTTAATCTGCCAGGAAGTTTCATATCAGCGCACACTCCGCTGCAGAGTGAAAATCTCATTCTGGAAACATCCCCCAGGCTGTGGCTAAGCCATGTCTCCGCAATATCCTTACTTTCAGGAGTGCTAGTTCTGCAAGGTTCGCAGGAGAGCTTCTGTAAAGTTTGGAAGGTAGGAGACGAGATACTGGCAGAAGTAAAGCTGTGAGGATCGGGCGTGAGTTGTACTTCGGTAGCTCAGATGGTAGAGCACTTGTCCGCGAAAAGCAACGGTCCCGAGTTCGAGTGTCGGTCGGGCACACAGTTTTAATCTGCCAGGAAGTTTCATATCAGCGCACACTCCGCTGCAGAGTGAAAATCTCATTCCGGAAACATCCGCCAGGCTGTGGCTAAGCCATATCTCCGCAATATCCTTACTTTCAGGAGTGCTAGATCTGCAAGGTTCGCAGGAGAGCTTCTGTAAAGTTTGGAAGGTAGGAGACGAGATACTGGCAGAAGTAAAGCTGTGAGGACCTGGCGTGAGTTGTGCTTCGGTAGCTCAGATGGTAGAGCACTTGCCCGCGAAAGGCAAAGGTCCCGAGTTCGCGTCTCGGTCGGGCACACAGTTTTCATCTGCCAGGAAGTTTCATATCAGCGCACACTCCGCTGCAGAGTGAAAATCTCATTCTGGAAACATTCGCCAGGCTGTGGCTAAGCCATGTCTCCGCAATATCCCTACTTTCAGGAGTGCTAGTTCTGCAAGGTTCGCAGGAGAGCTTCTGTAAAGTTTGGAAGGTAGGAGACGAGATACTGCCAGAAGTAAAGCTGTGAGGACCGGGCGTGAGTCGTGCTTCGGTAGCTCAGATGGTAGAGCACTTGCCCGCGAAAGGCAAAGGTCCCGAGTTCGAGTCTCGGTCGGGGACACAGTTTAAATCTGCCAGGAAGTTTCATATCAGCGCACACTCCGCTGCAGAGTGAAAATCTCATTCTGGAAACATCCCCCAGGCTGTGGCGAAGCCATGTTTCCGCAATATCCTTACTTTCAGGAGTGCTAGATCTGCAAGGTTCGCAGAAGAGCTTCTGTAAAGTTTGGAAGGTAGGAGACGAGATACTGGCAGAAGTAAAGCTGTGAGGACCGGGCGTGAGTCGTGCTTCGGTAGCTAAGATGGTAGAGCACTTGCCCGCGAAAGGCAAAGGTCCCGAGTTCGAGTCTCGGTCGGGCACACAGTTTTAATCTGCCAGGAAGTTTCATATCAGCGCACACTCCGCTGCAGAGTGAAAATATCATTCTGGAAACATCCCCCAGGCTGTGGCTAAGCCATGTCTCCGCAATATCCTTACTTTCAGGAGTGCTAGGTCTGCAAGGTTCGCAGGAGAGCTTCTGTAAAGTTTTGAAGGTAGGAGACGAGATACTGGCAGAAGTAAAGCTGTGAGGACCGGGCGTGAGTCGTGCTTCGGTAGCTCAGATGGTAGAGCACTTGCCCGCGAAAGGCAAAGGTCCCGAGTTCGAGTCTCGGTCGGGCACACAGTTTTCATCTGCCAGGAAGTTTCATATCAGCGCACACTCCGCTGCAGAGTGAAAATCTCATTCTGGAAACATCCCCCAGGCTGTGGCTAAGCCATGTTTCCGCAATATCCTTTCTTTCAGGAGTGCTAGATCTGCAAGGTTCGCAGGAGAGCTTCTGTAAAGTTTGGAAGGTAGGAGACGAGATACTGGCAGAAGTAAAGCTGTGAGGACCGGGCGTGAGTCGTGCTTCGGTAGCTCAGATGGTAGAGCACTTGCCCGTGAAAGGCAAAGGTCCCGAGTTCGAGTCTCGGTCGGTCACACAGTTTTAATCTGCCAGGAAGTTTCATATCAGCGCACACTCCGCTGCAGAGTGAAAATCTCATCCTGGAAACATCCGCCAGGCTGTGGCTAAGCCATGTCTCCGCAATATCCTTACTTTCAGGAGTGCTAGATCTGCAAGGTTCGCAGGAGAGCTTCTGTAAAGTTTGGAAGGTAGGAGACGAGATACTGGCAGAAGTAAAGCAGTGAGGAACGGGCGTGAGTCGTGCTTCGGTAGCTCAGATGGTAGAACACTTGCCCGCGAAAGGCAAAGGTCCCGAGTTCGAGTCTCGGTCGGTCACACAGTTTTAATCTGCCACTAAGTTTCATATCAGCGCACACTCCGCTGCAGAGTGAAAATCTCATCCTGGAAACATCCGCCAGGCTGTGGCTAAGCCATGTCTCCGCAATATCATTACTTTCAGGAGTGCTAGATCTGCAAGTTTCGCAGGAGAGCCTCTGTAAAGTTTGGAAGGTAGGAGACGAGATACTGGCAGAAGTAAAGCTGTGAGGACCGGGCGTGAGTTGTGCTTCGGTAGCTCAGATGGTAGAGCACTTGCCCGCGAAAGGCAAAGGTCCCGAGTTCGAGTCTCGGTCGGGCACACAGTTTTAATCTGCCAGGAAGTTTCATATCAGCGCACACTCCGCTGCAGAGTGAAAATTTCATTCTGGAAACATCCCCCAGGCTGTGCCTAAGCCATGTCTCCGCAATATCCTTACTTTCAGGAGTGCTAGTTCTGCAAGGTTCGCAGGAGAGCTTCTGTAAAGTTTGGAAGGTAGGAGACGAGATACTGGCAGAAGTAAAGCTGTGAGGACCGGGCGTGAGTCGTGCTTCGGTAGCTCAGATGGTAGAGCACTTGCCCGCGAAAGGCAAAGGTCCCGAGTTCGAGTCTCGGTCGGGCACACAGTTTTAATCTGCCAGGAAGTTTCATATCAGCGCACACTCCGCTGCAGAGTGAAAATCTCATTCTGGAAACATCCCCCAGGCTGTGGCTAAGCCATGTCTCCGCAATATCCCTACTTTCAGGAGTGCTAGTTCTGCAAGGTTCGCAGGAGAGCTTCTGTAAAGTTTGGAAGGTAGGAGACGAGATACTGCCAGAAGTAAAGCTGTGAGGACCGGGCGTTAGTCGTGCTTCGGTAGCTCAGATGGTAGAGCACTTGCCCGCGAAAGGCAAAGGTCCCGAGTTCGAGTCTCGGCCGGGCACACAGTTTTAATCTGCCAGGAAGTTTCATATCAGCGCACACTCCGCTGCAGAGTGAAAATCTCATTCTGGAAACATCCCCCAGGCTGTGGCTAAGCCATGTTTCCGCAATATCCTTACTTTCAGGAGTGCTAGATCTGCAAGGTTCGCAGGAGAGCTTCTGTAAAGTTTGGAAGGTAGGAGACGAGATACTGGCAGAAGTAAAGCTGTGAGGACCGGGCGTGAGTCGTGCTTCGGTAGCTCAGATGGTAGAGCACTTGCCCGCGAAAGGCAAAGGTCCCGAGTTCGAGTCTCGGTCGGGCACACAGTTTTAATCTGCCAGGAAGTTTCATATCAGCGCACACTCCGCTGCAGAGTGAAAATCTCATTCTGGAAACATCCCCCAGGCTGTGGCTAAGCCATGTCTCCGCAATATCCTTACTTTCAGGAGTGCTAGGTCTGCAAGGTTCGCAGGAGAGCTTCTGTAAAGTTTGGAAGGTAGGAGACGAGATACTGGCAGAAGTAAAGCTGTGAGGACCGGGCGTGAGTCGTGCTTCGGTAGCTCAGATGGTAGAGCACTTGCCCGCGAAAGGCAAAGGTCCCGAGTTCGAGTCTCGGTCGGGCACACAGTTTTCATCTGCCAGGAAGTTTCATATCAGCGCACACTCCGCTGCAGAGTGAAAATCTCATTCTGGAAACATCCCCCAGGCTGTGGCTAAGCCATGTTTCCGCAATATCCTTTCTTTCAGGAGTGCTAGATCTGCAAGGTTCGCAGGAGAGCTTCTGTAAAGTTTGGAAGGTAGGAGACGAGATACTGGCAGAAGTAAAGCTGTGAGGACCGGGCGTGAGTCGTGCTTCGGTAGCTCAGATGGTAGAGCACTTGCCCGTGAAAGGCAAAGCTCCCGAGTTCGAGTCTCGGTCGGTCACACAGTTTTAATCTGCCAGGAAGTTTCATATCAGCGCACACTCCGCTGCAGAGTGAAAATCTCATCCTGGAAACATCCGCCAGGCTGTGGCTAAGCCATGTCTCCGCAATATCCTTACTTTCAGGAGTGCTAGATCTGCAAGGTTCGCAGGAGAGCTTCTGTAAAGTTTGGAAGGTAGGAGACGAGATACTGGCAGAAGTAAAGCAGTGAGGAACGGGCGTGAGTCGTGCTTCGGTAGCTCAGATGGTAGAACACTTGCCCGCGAAAGGCAAAGGTCCCGAGTTCGAGTCTCGGTCGGTCACACAGTTTTAATCTGCCACTAAGTTTCATATCAGCGCACACTCCGCTGCAGATTGAAAATCTCATCCTGGAAACATCCGCCAGGCTGTGGCTAAGCCATGTCTCCGCAATATCATTACTTTCAGGAGTGCTAGATCTGCAAGTTTCGCAGGAGAGCCTCTGTAAAGTTTGGAAGGTAGGAGACGAGATACTGGCAGAAGTAAAGCTGTGAGGACCGGGCGTGAGTTGTGCTTCGGTAGCTCAGATGGTAGAGCACTTGCCCGCGAAAGGCAAAGGTCCCGAGTTCGAGTCTCGGTCGGGCACACAGTTTTAATCTGCCAGGAAGTTTCATATCAGCGCACACTCCGCTGCAGAGTGAAAATCTCATCTGGAAACATCCCCCAGGCTGTGGCTAAGCCATGTCTCCGCAATATCCTTACTTTCAGGAGTGCTAGATCTGCAAGGTTCGCAGGAGAGCTTCTGTAAAGTTTGGAAGGTAGGAGACGAGATACTAGCAGAAGTAAAGCTGTGAGGACCGGCGTGAGTCGTGCTTCGGTAGCTCAATGGTAGAGCACTTGCCCGCGAAAGGCAAAGGTCCCGAGTTCGAGTCTCGGTCGGGCACACAGTTTTAATCTGCCAGGAAGTTTCATATCAGCGCACACTCCACTGCAGAGTGGAAATCTCATTCTGGAAATATCCCCCAGGCTGTGGCTAAGCCATGTTTCCGCAATATCCTGACTTTCAGGAGTGCTAGTTCTGCAAGATTCGCAGGAGAGCTTCTGTAAAGTTTGGAAGGTAGGAGACGAGATCCTGGCAGAAGTAAAGCTGTGGGGACCGGGCGTGAGTCGTGCTTCGGTAGCTCAGATGGTAGAGCACTTGCCCGCGAAAGGCAAAGGTCCCGAGTTCGAGTCTCGGTCGGGCACACAGTTTTAATCTGCCAGGAAGTTTCATATCAGCGCACACTCCGCTGCAGAGTGAAAATCTCATTCTGGAAACATCCGCCAGGCTGTGGCTAAGCCATGTCTCCGCAATATCGTTACTTTCAGGAGTGCAAGTTCTGCAAGGTTCGCAGGAGAGCTTCTGTAAAGTTTGGAAGGTAGGAGACGAGATACTGGCAGAAGTAAAGCTGTGAGGACCGGGCGTGAGTCGTGCTTCGGTAGCTCAGATGGTAGAGCACTTGCCCGCGAAAGGCAAAGGTCCCGAGTTCGAGTCTCGGTCGGTCACACAGTTTTAATCTGCCAGGAAGTCTCATATCAGCGCACACTCCGCTGCAGAGTGAAAATCTCATTCTGGAAACATCCCCCAGGCTGTGGCTAAGCCATGTTTCCGCAATATCCTTTCTTTCAGGAGTGCTAGATCTGCAAGGTTCGCAGGAGAGCTTCTGTAAAGTTTGGAAGGTAGGAGACGAGATACTGGCAGAAGTAAAGCTGTGAGGACCGGGCGTGAGTCGTGCTTCGGTAGCTCAGATGGTAGAGCACTTGCCCGTGAAAGGCAAAGCTCCCGAGTTCGAGTCTCGGTCGGTCACACAGTTTTAATCTGCCAGGAAGTTTCATATCAGCGCACACTCCGCTGCAGAGTGAAAATCTCATCCTGGAAACATCCGCCAGGCTGTGGCTAAGCCATGTCTCCGCAATATCCTTACTTTCAGGAGTGCTAGATCTGCAAGGTTCGCAGGAGAGCTTCTGTAAAGTTTGGAAGGTAGGAGACGAGATACTGGCAGAAGTAAAGCAGTGAGGAACGGGCGTGAGTCGTGCTTCGGTAGCTCAGATGGTAGAACACTTGCCCGCGAAAGGCAAAGGTCCCGAGTTCGAGTCTCGGTCGGTCACACAGTTTTAATCTGCCACTAAGTTTCATATCAGCGCACACTCCGCTGCAGAGTGAAAATCTCATCCTGGAAACATCCGCCAGGCTGTGGCTAAGCCATGTCTCCGCAATATCATTACTTTCAGGAGTGCTAGATCTGCAAGTTTCGCAGGAGAGCCTCTGTAAAGTTTGGAAGGTAGGAGACGAGATACTGGCAGAAGTAAAGCTGTGAGGACCGGGCGTGAGTTGTGCTTCGGTAGCTCAGATGGTAGAGCACTTGCCCGCGAAAGGCAAAGGTCCCGAGTTCGAGTCTCGGTCGGGCACACAGTTTTAATCTGCCAGGAAGTTTCATATCAGCGCACACTCCGCTGCAGAGTGAAAATTTCATTCTGGAAACATCCCCCAGGCTGTGCCTAAGCCATGTCTCCGCAATATCCTTACTTTCAGGAGTGCTAGTTCTGCAAGGTTCGCAGGAGAGCTTCTGTAAAGTTTGGAAGGTAGGAGACGAGATACTGGCAGAAGTAAAGCTGTGAGGACCGGGCGTGAGTCGTGCTTCGGTAGCTCAGATGGTAGAGCACTTGCCCGCGAAAGGCAAAGGTCCCGAGTTCGAGTCTCGGTCGGGCACACAGTTTTAATCTGCCAGGAAGTTTCATATCAGCGCACACTCCGCTGCAGAGTGAAAATCTCATCTGGAAACATCCGCCAGGCTGTGGCTAAGCCATGTCTCCGCAATATCCTTACATTCAGGAGTGCTAGTCCTGCAAGGTTCGCAGGAGAGCTTCTGTAAAGTTTGGAAGGTAGGAGACGAGATACTGGCAGAAGTAAAGCTGTGAGGATCGGGCGTGAGTCGTGCTTCGGTAGCTCAGATGGTAGAGCACTTGCCCGCGAAAGGCAAAGGTCCCGAGTTCGAGTTTCGGTCGGTCACACAGTTTTAATCTGCCAGGAAGTTTCATATCAGCGCACACTCCGCTGCAGAGTGAAAATCTCATCCTGGAAACATCCGCCAGGCTGTGGCTAAGCCATGTCTCCGCAATATCCTTACTTTCAGGAGTGCTAGATCTGCAAGGTTCGCAGGAGAGCTTCTGTAAAGTTTGGAAGGTAGGAGACGAGATACTAGCAGAAGTAAAGCTGTGAGGACCGGCGTGAGTCGTGCTTCGGTAGCTCAATGGTAGAGCACTTGCCCGCGAAAGGCAAAGGTCCCGAGTTCGAGTCTTGGTCGGGCACACAGTTTTAATCTGCCAGGAAGTTTCATATCAGCGCACACTCCACTGCAGAGTGGAAATCTCATTCTGGAAATATCCCCCAGGCTGTGGCTAAGCCATGTTTCCGCAATATCCTGACTTTCAGGAGTGCTAGTTCTGCAAGATTCGCAGGAGAGCTTCTGTAAAGTTTGGAAGGTAGGAGACGAGATCCTGGCAGAAGTAAAGCTGTGGGGACCGGGCGTGAGTCGTGCTTCGGTAGCTCAGATGGTAGAGCACTTGCCCGCGAAAGGCAAAGGTCCCGAGTTCGAGTCTCGGTCGGGCACACAGTTTTAATCTGCCAGGAAGTTTCATATCAGCGCACACTCCGCTGCAGAGTGAAAATCTCATTCTGGAAACATCCGCCAGGCTGTGGCTAAGCCATGTCTCCGCAATATCGTTACTTTCAGGAGTGCAAGTTCTGCAACGTTCGCAGGAGAGCTTCTGTAAAGTTTGGAAGGTAGGAGACGAGATACTGGCAGAAGTAAAGCTGTGAGGACCGGGCGTGAGTCGTGCTTCGGTAGCTCAGATGGTAGAGCACTTGCCCGCGAAAGGCAAAGGTCCCGAGTTCGAGTCTCGGTCGGTCACACAGTTTTAATCTGCCAGGAAGTCTCATATCAGCGCACACTCCGCTGCAGAGTGAAAATCTCATCCTGGAAACATCCGCCAGGCTGTGGTTAAGCCATGTCTCCGCAATATCCTTACTTTCAGGAGTGCTAGTTCTCCAAGGTTCGCAGGAGAGCTTCTGTAAAGTTTGGAAGGTAAGAGACGAGATACTGGCAGAAGTAAAGCTGTGAGGACCGGGCGTGAGTTGTGCTTCGGTAGCTCAGATGGTAGAGCACTTGTCCGCGAAAGGCAAAGGTCCCGAGTTCGAGTCTCGGTGGGGCACACAGTTTTAATCTGCCAGGAAGTTTCATATCAGCGCACACTCCGCTGCAGAGTGAAAATCTCATTCTGGAAACATCCCCCAGGCTGTGGCTAAGCCATGTCTCCGCAATATCCTTACTTTCAGGAGTGCTAGTTCTGCAAGGTTCGCAGGAGAGCTTCTGTAAAGGTTGGAAGGTAGGAGACAAGATACTGGCAGAAGTAAAGCTGTGAGGACCGGGTGTGAGTCGTGCTTCGGTAGCTCAGATTGTAGAGCACTTGCCCGCGAAAGGCAAAGGTCCCGAGTTCGAGTCTCGGTCGGTCACACAGTTTTAATCTGCCAGGAAGTTTCATATCAGCGCACACTCCGCTGCAGAGTGAAAATCTCATCCTGGAAACATCCGCCAGGCTGTGGCTAAGCCATGTCTCCGCAATATCCTTTCTTTCAGGAGTGCTAGATCTGCAAGGTTCGCAGGAGAGCTTCTGTAAAGTTTGGAAGGTAGGAGACGAGATACTGGCAGAAGTAAAGGTGTGAGGACCGGGCGTGAGTCGTGATTCGGTAGCTCAGATGGTAGAGCACTTGCCCGCGAAAGACCAAGGTCCCGAGTTCGAGTCTCGGTGGGGCACACAGTTTTAATCTGTCAGGAAGCTTCATATCAGCGCACACTCCGCTGCAGAGTGAAAATCTCATTCTGGAAACATCCCCCAGGCTGTGGCTAAGCCATGTCTCCGCAATATCCTTACTTTCAGGAGTGCTAGATCTGCAAGTTTCGCAGGAGAGCTTCTGTAAAGTTTGGAAGGTAGGAGACGAGATACTGGCAGAAGTAAAGCTGTGAGGACCGGCGTGAGTCGTGCTTCGGTAGCTCAATGGTAGAGCACTTGCCCGCGAAAGGCAAAGGTCCCGAGTTCGAGTCTCGGTCGGGCACACAGTTTTAATCTGCCAGGAAGTTTCATATCAGCGCACACTCCGCTGCAGAGTGAAAATCTCATTCTGGAAACATCCGCCAGGCTGTGGCTAAGCCATGACTCCGCAATATCCTTACTTTCAGGAGTGCTAGTTCTGCAAGGTTCGCAGGAGAGCTTCTGTAAATTTTGGAAGGTAGGAGACGAGATACTGGCAGAAGTAAAGCTGTGAGGACCGGGCGTGAGTCGTGCTTCGGTAGCTCAGATTGGAGAGCACTTGTCCGCGAAAGGCAAAGGTCCCGAGTTCGAGTCTCGGTCGGTCACACAGTTTTAATCTGCCAGGAAGTTTCATATCAGCGCACACTCCGCTGCAGAGTGAAAATCTCATCCTGGAAACATCCGCCAGGCTGTGGCTAAGCCATGTCTCCGCAATATCCTTACTTTCAGGAGTGCTAGATCTGCAAGGTTCGCAGGAGAGCTTCTGTAAAGTTTGGAAGGTAGGAGACGAGATACTGGCAGAAATAAAGCTGTGAGGACCGGGCGTGAGTCGTGCTTCGGTAGCTCAGATGGTAGAGCACTTGCCCGCGAAAGGCAAAGGTCCCGAGTTCGAGTCTCGGTCGGTCACACAGTTTTAATCTGCCAGGAAGTTTCATATCAGCGCACACTCCGCTGCAGAGTGAAAATCTCATCCTGGAAACATCCGCCAGGCTGTGGCTAAGCCATGTCTCCGCAATATCCTTACTTTCAGGAGTGCTAGTTCTGCAAGGTTCGCAGGAGAGCTTCTGTAAAGTTTGGAAGGTAAGAGACGAGATACTGGCAGAAGGAAAGCTGTGAGGACCGGGCGTGAGTCGTGCTTCGGTAGCTCAGATGGTAGAGCACTTGCCCGCGAAAGGCAAAGGTCCCGAGTTCGAGTCTCGGTCGGGCACACAGTTTTAATCTGCCAGGAAGTTTCATATCAGCGCACACTCCGCTGCAGAGTGAAAATCTCATCTGGAAACATCCCCCAGGCTGTAGCTAAGCCATGTCTCCGCAATATCCTTACTTTCAGGAGTGCTAGTTCTGCAAGGTTCGCAGGAGAACTTCTGTAAAGTTTGGAAGGTAGGAGACGAGATACTGGCAGAAGTAAAGCTGTGAGGACAGGGCGTGAGTCGTGCTTCGGTAGCTCAGATGGTAGAGCACTTGCCCGCGAAAGGCAAAGGTCCCGAGTTCGAGTCTCGGTCGGGCACACAGTTTTAATCTGCCACGAAGTTTCATATCAGCGCACACTCCGCTGCAGAGTGAAAATCTCATTCTGGAAACATCCCCCAGGCTGTGGCTAAGCCATGTGTCCGCAATATCCTTACTTTCAGGAGTGCAAGTTCTGCAAGGTTCGCAGGAGAGCTTCTGTAAAGTTTGGAAGGTAGAAGACGAGATACTGGCAGAAGTAAAGCTGTGAGGACCGGGCGTGAGTTGTGCTTCGGTAGCTCAGATGGTAGAGCACTTGCCCGCGAAAGGCAAAGGTCCCGAGTTCGAGTCTCGGTGGGGCACACAGTTTTAATCTGCCAGGAAGTTTCATATCAGCGCACACTCCGCTGCAGAGTGAAAATCTCATTCTGGAAACATCCCCCGGGCTGTGGCTAAGCCATGTCTCCGCAATAACCTTACTTTCAGGAGTGCTAGTTCTGCAAGGTTCGCAGGAGAGCTTCTGTAAAGTTTTGAAGGTAGGAGACGAGATACTGGCAGAAGTAAAGCTGTGAGGACCGGGCGTGAGTCGTGCTTCGGTAGCTCAGATTGTAGAGCACTTGCCCGCGAAAGGCAAAGGTCCCGAGTTCGAGTCTCGGTCGGTCACACAGTTTTGATCTGCCAGGAAGTTTCATATCAGCGCACACTCCGCTGCAGAGTGAAAATCTCATTCTGGAAATATCCCCCAGGCTGTGGCTAAGCCATGTCTCCGCAATATCCTTACTTTCAGGAGTGCTAGATCTGCAAGGTTCGCAGGAGAGCTTCTGTAAAGTTTGGAAGGTAGGAGACGAGATACTGGCAGAAGTAAAGCTGTGAGGACCGGGCGTGAGTCGTGCTTCGGTAGCTCAGATGGTAGAGCACTTGCCCGCGAAAGGCAAAGGTCCCGAGTTCGAGTCTCGGTCGGGCACACAGTTTTAATCTGCCACTGAGTTTCATATCAGCGCACACTCCGCTGCAGGGTGAAAATCTCATTCTGGAAACATCCCCCAGGCTGTGGCTAAGCCATGTCTCCGCAATATCCTTACATTCAGGAGTGCTAGTTCTGCAAGGTTTGCAGGAGAGCTTCTGTAAAGTTTGGAAGGTAGGAGACGAGATACTGGCAGAAGTAAAGCTGTGAGGATCGGGCGTGAGTCGTGCTTCTGTAGCTCAGATGGTAGAGCACTTGTCCGCGAAAGGCAACGGTCCCGCGTTCGAGTCTCGGTCGGGCACACAGTTTTAATCTGCCAGGAAGTTTCATATCAGCTCACACTCCGCTGCAGAGTAAAAATCTCATTCCGGAAACATCCGCCAGGCTGTGGCTAAGCCATGTCTCCGCAATATCCTTACTTTCAGGAGTGCTAGTTCTGCAAGGTTCGCAGGAGAGCTTCTGTAAAGTTTGGAAGGTAGGAGACGAGATACTGGCAGAAGTAAAGCTGTGAGGACCGGGCGTGAGTTGTGCTTCGGTAGCTCAGATGGTAGAGCACTTGCCCGCGAAAGGCAAAGGTCCCGAGTTCGAGTCTCGGTCGGGCACACAGTTTTAATCTGGCAGGAAGTTCCATATCAGCGCACACTCCGCTGCAGAGTGAAAATCTCATTCTGGAAACATCCCCCAGGCTGTGGCTAAGCCATGTCTCCGCAATATCCTTACTTTCAGGAGTGCTAGTTCTGCAAGGTTCGCAGGAGAGCTTCTGTAAAGTTTGGAAGGTAGGAGACGAGATACTGGCAGAAGTAAAGCTGTGAGGACCGGGCGTGAGTCGTGCTTCGGTAGCTCAGATGGTAGAGCACTTGCCCGCGAAAGGCAAATGTCCCGAGTTCGAGTCTCGGTCGGGCACACAGTTTTAATCTGCCAGGATGTTTCATATCAGCGCACACTCCGCTGCAGAGTGAAAATCTCATCTGGAAACATCCGCCAGGCTGTGGCTAAGCCATGTCTCCGCAATATCCTTACTTTCAGGAGTGCTAGTTCTGCAAGGTTCGCAGGAGAACTTCTGTAAAGTTTGGAAGGTAGGAGACGAGATACTGGCAGAAGTAAAGCTGTGAGGACAGGGCGTGAGTCGTGCTTCGGTAGCTCAGATGGTAGAGCACTTGCCCGCGAAAGGCAAAGGTCCCGAGTTCGAGTCTCGGTCGGGCACACAGTTTTAATCTGCCACGAAGTTTCATATCAGCGCACACTCCGCTGCAGAGTGAAAATCTCATTCTGGAAACATCCGCCAGGCTGTGGCTAAGCCATGACTCCGCAATATCCTTACTTTCAGGAGTGCTAGTTCTGCAAGGTTCGCAGGAGAGCTTCTGTAAAGTTTGGAAGGTAGGAGACGAGATACTGGCAGAAGTAAAGCAGTGAGGACCGGGCGTGAGTCGTGCTTCGGTAGCTCAGATTGGAGAGCACTTGTCCGCGAAAGGCAAAGGTCCCGAGTTCGAGTCTCGGTCGGTCACACAGTTTTAATCTGCCAGGAAGTTTCATATCAGCGCACACTCCGCTGCAGAGTGAAAATCTCATCCTGGAAACATCCGCCAGGCTGTGGCTAAGCCATGTCTCCGCAACATCCTTACTTTCAGGAGTGCTAGATCTGCAAGGTTCGCAGGAGAGCTTCTGTAAAGTTTGGAAGGTAGGAGACGAGACACTGGCAGAAGTAAAGCTGTGAGGACCGGGCGTGAGTCGTGCTTCGGTAGCTCAGATGGTAGAGCACTTGCCCGCGAAAGGCAAAGGTCCCGAGTTCGAGTCTCGGTCGGTCACACAGTTTTAATCTGCCAGGAAGTTTCATATCAGCGCACACTCCGCTGCAGAGTGAAAATCTCATCCTGGAAACATCCGCCAGGCTGTGGCTAAGCCATGTCTCCGCAATATACTTACTTTCAGGAGTGCTAGTTCTGCAAGGTTCGCAGGAGAGCTTCTGTAAAGTTTGGAAGGGAAGAGACGAGATACTGGCAGAAGTAAAGCTGTGAGGTCCGGGCGTGAGTCGTGCTTCGGTAGCTCAGATGGTAGAGCACTTGCCCGCGAAAGGCAAAGGTCCCGATTTCGAGTCTCGGTCGGGCACACAGTTTTAATCTGCCAGGATGTTTCATATCAGCGCACACTCCGCTGCAGAGTGAAAATCTCATCTGGAAACATCCCCCAGGCTGTAGCTAAGCCATGTCTCCGCAATATCCTTACTTTCAGGAGTGCTAGATCTGCAAGGTTCGCAGGAGAACTTCTGTAAAGTTTGGAAGGTAGGAGACGAGATACTGGCAGAAGTAAAGCTGTGAGGACAGGGCGTGAGTCGTGCTTCGGTAGCTCAGATGGTAGAGCACTTGCCCGCGAAAGGCAAAGGTCCCGAGTTCGAGTCTCGGTCGGGCACACAGTTTTAATCTGCCACGAAGTTTCATATCAGCGCACACTCCGCTGCAGAGTGAAAATCTCATTCTGGAAACATCCCCCAGGCTGTGGCTAAGCCATGTCTCCGCAATATCCTTACTTTCAGGATTGCAAGTTCTGCAAGGTTCGCAGGAGAGCTTCTGTAAAGTTTGGAAGGTAGAAGACGAGATGCTGGCAGAAGTAAAGCTGTGAGGACCGGGCGTGAGTTGTGCTTCGGTAGCTCAGATGGTAGAGCACTTGCCCGCGAAAGGCAAAGGTCCCGAGTTCGAGTCTCGGTGGGGCACACAGTTTTAATCTGCCAGGAAGTTTCATATCAGCTCACACTCCGCTGCAGAGTAAAAATCTCATTCCGGAAACATCCGCCAGGCTGTGGCTAAGCCATGTCTCCGCAATATCCTTACTTTCAGGAGTGCTAGTTCTGCAAGGTTCGCAGGAGAGCTTCTGTAAAGTTTGGAAGGTAGGAGACGAGATACTGGCAGAAGTAAAGCTGTGAGGATCGGGCGTGAGTCGTGCTTCGGTAGCTCAGATGGTAGAGCACTTGTCCGCGAAATGCAACGGTCCCGAGTTCGAGTCTCGGTCGGGCACACAGTTTTAATCTGCCAGGAAGTTTCATATCAGCGCACACTCCGCTGCAGAGTGAAAATCTCATTCTGGAAACATCCGCCAGGCTGTGGCTAAGCCATGTCTCCGCAATATCCTTACTTTCAGGAGTGCAAGTTCTGCAAGGTTTGCAGGAGAGCTTCTGTAAAGTTTGGAAGGTAGGAGACGAGATACTGGCAGAAGTAAAACTGTGAGGACCGGGCGTGAGTCGTGCTTCGGTAGCTCAGATTGTAGAGCACTTGCCCGCGAAAGGCAAAGGTCCCGAGTTCGAGTCTCGGTCGGTCACACAGTTTTAATCTGCCAGGAAGTTTCATATCAGCGCACACTCCGCTGCAGAGTGAAAATCTCATTCTGGAAACATCCCCCAGGCTGTGGCTAAGCCATGTCTCCGCAATATCCTTACTTTCAGGAGTGCTACATCTGCAAGGTTTGCAGGAGAGCTTCTGTAAAGTTTGGAAGGTAGGAGACGAGATACTGGCAGAAGTAAAGCTGTGAGGACCGGGCGTGAGTCGTGCTTCGGTAGCTCAGATGGTAGAGCACTTGCCCGCGAAAGGCAAAGGTCCCGAGTTCGAGTCTCGGTCGGGCACACAGTTTTAATCTGCCAGGAAGTTTCATATCAGCGCACACTCCGCTGCAGAGTGAAAATCTCATTCTGGAAACATCCCCCAGGCTGTGGCTAAGCCATGTCTCCGCAATATCCTTACTTTCAGGAGTGCTAGTTCTGCAAGGTTCGCAGGAGAGCTTCTGTAAAGTTTGGAAGGTAGGAGACGAGATACTGGCAGAAGTAAAGCTGTGAGGACCGGGCGTGAGTCGTGCTTCGGTAGCTCAGATGGTAGAGCACTTGCCCGCGAAAGGCAAAGGTCCCGAGTTCGAGTCTCGGTCGGTCACACAGTTTTAATCTGCCAGGAAGTTTCATATCAGCGCTCACTCCGCTGCAGAGTGAAAATCTCATCCTGGAAACATCCGGCAGGCTGTGGCTAAGCCATGTCTCCGCAATATCCTTACTTTCAGGAGTGCTAGGTCTGCAAGGTTCGCAGGAGAGCTTCTGTAAAGTTTGGAAGGTAGGAGACGAGATACTGGCAGAAGTAAAGCTGTGAGGACCGGCGTGAGTCGTGCTTCGGTAGCTCAGATGGTAGAGAACTTGCCCGCGAAAGGCAAAGGTCCCGAGTTCGAGTCTCGGTCGGGCACACAGTTTTAATCTGCCACGAAGTTTCATATCAGCTCACACTCCGCTGCAGAGTGAAAATCTCATTCTGGAAACATCCCCCAGGCTGTGGCTAAGCCATGTTTCCGCAATATCCTTACTTTCAAGAGTGCTAGTTCTGCAAGATTCGCAGGAGAGCTTCTGTAAAGTTTGGAAGATAGGAGACGAGATCCTGGCAGAAGTAAAGCTATGGGGACCGGGCGTGAGTCGTGCTTCGGTAGCTCAGATGGTAGAGCACTTGCCCGCGAAAGGCAAAGATCCCGAGTTCGAGTCTCGGTCGGGCACACAGTTTTAATCTGCCAGGAAGTTTCATATCAGCGCACACTCCGCTGCAGAGTGAAAATCTCATTCTGGAAACATCCGCCAGGCTGTGGCTAAGCCATGTCTCCGCAATATCCTTACTTTCAGGAGTGCAAGTTCTGCAAGGTTTGCAGGAGAGCTTCTGTAAAGTTTGGAAGGTAGGAGACGAGATACTGGCAGAAGTAAAGCTGTGAGGACCGGGCATGAGTCGTGCTTCGGTAGCTCAGATGGTAGAGCACTTGCCCGCGAAAGGCAAAGGTCCCGAGTTCGAGTCTCGGTCGGTCACACAGTTTTAATCTGCCAGGAAGTTTCATATCAGCGCACACTCCGCTGCAGAGTGAAAATCTCATCCTGGAAACATCCCCCAGGCTGTGGCTAAGCCATGTCTCCGCAATATCCTTACTTTCAGGAGTGCTAGATCTGCAAGGTTCGCAGGAGAGCTTCTGTAAAGTTTGGAAGGTAGGAGACGAGATACTGGCAGAAGTAAAGCTGTGAGGACCGGGCGTGAGTCGTGCTTCGGTAGCTCAGATGGTAGAGCACTTGCCCGCGAAAGGCAAAGGTCCCGAGTTCGAGTCTCGGTCGGGCACACAGTTTTAATCTGCCAGGAAGTTTCATATCAGCGCACACTCCGCTGCAGAGTGAAAATCTCATCCTGGAGACATCCGCCAGGCTGTGGCTAAGCCATGTCTCCGCAATATCCTTACTTTCAGGAGTGCTAGTTCTGCAAGGTTCGCAGGAGAGCTTCTGTAAAGTTTGGAAGGTAGGAGACGAGATACTGGCAGAAGTAAAGCTGTGAGGACCGGGCGTGAGTCGTGCTTCGGTAGCTCAGATGGTAGAGCACTTGCCCGCGAAAGGCAAAGGGCCCGAGATCGAGTCTCGGTCGGGCACACAGTTTTAATCTGCCAGGATGTTTCATATCAGCGCACACTCCGCTGCAGAGTGAAAATCTCATCTGGAAACATCCGCCAGGCTGTGGCTAAGCCATGTCTCCGCAATATCCTTACTTTCAGGAGTGCTAGTTCTGCAAGGTTCGCAGGAGAACTTCTGTAAAGTTTGGAAGGTAGGAGACGAGATACTGGCAGAAGTAAAGCTGTGAGGACAGGGCGTGAGTCGTGCTTCGGTAGCTCAGATGGTAGAGCACTTGCCCGCGAAAGGCAAAGGTCCCGAGTTCGAGTCTCGTTCGGGCACACAGTTTTAATCTGCCACGAAGTTTCATATCAGCGCACACTCCGCTGCAGAGTGAAAATCTCATTCTGGCTACATCCCCCAGGCTGTGGCTAAGCCATGTCTCCGCAATATCCTTACTTTCAGGAGTGCTTGGTCTGCAAGGTTCGCAGGAGAGCTTCTGTAAAGTTTGGAAGGTAAGAGACGAGATACTGGCAGAAGTAAAGCTGTGAGGACCGGGCGTGAGTCGTGCTTCGGTAGCTCAGATGGTAGAGCACTTGCCCGCGAAAGGCAAAGGTCCCGAGTTCGAGTCTCGGTCGGGCACACAGTTTTAATCTGCCAGGAAGTTTCATATCAGCGCACACTCCGCTGCAGAGTGAAAATCTCATTCTGGAAACATCCCCCAGACTGTAGCTAAGCCATGTCTCCGCAATATCCTTACTTTCAGGAGTGCTAGTTCTGCAAGGTTCGCAGGAGAACTTCTGTAAAGTTTGGAAGGTAGGAGACGAGATACTGGCAGAAGTAAAGCTGTGAGGACAGGGTGTGAGTCGTGCTTCGGTAGCTCAGATGGTAGAGCACTTGCCCGCGAAAGGCAAAGGTCCCGAGTTCGAGTCTCGGTCGGGCACACAGTTTTAATCTGCCACGAAGTTTCATATCAGCGCACACTCCGCTGCAGAGTGAAAATCTCATTCTGGAAACATCCCCCAGGCTGTGGCTAAGCCATGTCTCCGCAATATACTTACTTTCAGGATTGCAAGTTCTGCAAGGTTCGCAGGAGAGCTTCTGTAAAGTTTGGAAGGTAGAAGACGAGATACTGGCAGAAGTAAAGCTGTGAGGACCGGGCGTGAGTTGTGCTTCGGTAGCTCAGATGGTAGAGCACTTGCCCGCGAAAGGCAAAGGTCCCGAGTTCGAGTCTCGGTGGGGCACACAGTTTTAATCTGCCAGGAAGTTTCATATCAGCGCACACTCCGCTGCAGAGTGAAAATCTCATTCTGGAAACATCCCCCGGGCTGTGGCTAAGCCATGTCTCCGCAATAACCTTACTTTCAGGAGTGCTAGTTCTGCAAGGTTCGCAGGAGAGCTTCTGTAAAGTTTTGAAGGTAGGAGACGAGATACTGGCAGAAGTAAAGCTGTGAGGACCGGGCGTGAGTCGTGCTTCGGTAGCTCAGATTGTAGAGCACTTGCCCGCGAAAGGCAAAGGTCCCGAGTTCGAGTCTCGGTCGGTCACACAGTTTTGATCTGCCAGGAAGTTTCATATCAGCGCACACTCCGCTGCAGAGTGAAAATCTCATTCTGGAAATATCCCCCAGGCTGTGGCTAAGCCATGTCTCCGCAATATCCTTACTTTCAGGAGTGCTAGATCTGCAAGGTTCGCAGGAGAGCTTCTGTAAAGTTTGGAAGGTAGGAGACGAGATACTGGCAGAAGTAAAGCTGTGAGGACCGGGCGTGAGTCGTGCTTCGGTAGCTCAGATGGTAGAGCACTTGCCCGCGAAAGGCAAAGGTCCCGAGTTCGAGTCTCGGTCGGGCACACAGTTTTAATCTGCCACTGAGTTTCATATCAGCGCACACTCCGCTGCAGGGTGAAAATCTCATTCTGGAAACATCCCCCAGGCTGTGGCTAAGCCATGTCTCCGCAATATCCTTACATTCAGGAGTGCTAGTTCTGCAAGGTTTGCAGGAGAGCTTCTGTAAAGTTTGGAAGGTAGGAGACGAGATACTGGCAGAAGTAAAGCTGTGAGGATCGGGCGTGAGTCGTGCTTCGGTAGCTCAGATGGTAGAGCACTTGTCCGCGAAAGGCAACGGTCCCGCGTTCGAGTCTCGGTCGGGCACACAGTTTTAATCTGCCAGGAAGTTTCATATCAGCTCACACTCCGCTGCAGAGTAAAAATCTCATTCCGGAAACATCCGCCAGGCTGTGGCTAAGCCATGTCTCCGCAATATCCTTACTTTCAGGAGTGCTAGTTCTGCAAGGTTCGCAGGAGAGCTTCTGTAAAGTTTGGAAGGTAGGAGACGAGATACTGGCAGAAGTAAAGCTGTGAGGACCGGGCGTGAGTTGTGCTTCGGTAGCTCAGATGGTAGAGCACTTGCCCGCGAAAGGCAAAGGTCCCGAGTTCGAGTCTCGGTCGGGCACACAGTTTTAATCTGGCAGGAAGTTCCATATCAGCGCACACTCCGCTGCAGAGTGAAAATCTCATCTGGAAACATCCGCCAGGCTGTGGCTAAGCCATGTCTCCGCAATATCCTTACTTTCAGGAGTGCTAGTTCTGCAAGGTTCGCAGGAGAACTTCTGTAAAGTTTGGAAGGTAGGAGACGAGATACTGGCAGAAGTAAAGCTGTGAGGACAGGGCGTGAGTCGTGCTTCGGTAGCTCAGATGGTAGAGCACTTGCCCGCGAAAGGCAAAGGTCCCGAGTTCGAGTCTCGGTCGGGCACACAGTTTTAATCTGCCACGAAGTTTCATATCAGCGCACACTCCGCTGCAGAGTGAAAATCTCATTCTGGAAACATCCGCCAGGCTGTGGCTAAGCCATGACTCCGCAATATCCTTACTTTCAGGAGTGCTAGTTCTGCAAGGTTCGCAGGAGAGCTTCTGTAAAGTTTGGAAGGTAGGAGACGAGATACTGGCAGAAGTAAAGCAGTGAGGACCGGGCGTGAGTCGTGCTTCGGTAGCTCAGATTGGAGAGCACTTGTCCGCGAAAGGCAAAGGTCCCGAGTTCGAGTCTCGGTCGGTCACACAGTTTTAATCTGCCAGGAAGTTTCATATCAGCGCACACTCCGCTGCAGAGTGAAAATCTCATCCTGGAAACATCCGCCAGGCTGTGGCTAAGCCATGTCTCCGCAACATCCTTACTTTCAGGAGTGCTAGATCTGCAAGGTTCGCAGGAGAGCTTCTGTAAAGTTTGGAAGGTAGGAGACGAGACACTGGCAGAAGTAAAGCTGTGAGGACCGGGCGTGAGTCGTGCTTCGGTAGCTCAGATGGTAGAGCACTTGCCCGCGAAAGGCAAAGGTCCCGAGTTCGAGTCTCGGTCGGTCACACAGTTTTAATCTGCCAGGAAGTTTCATATCAGCGCACACTCCGCTGCAGAGTGAAAATCTCATCCTGGAAACATCCGCCAGGCTGTGGCTAAGCCATGTCTCCGCAATATCCTTACTTTCAGGAGTGCTAGTTCTGCAAGGTTCGCAGGAGAGCTTCTGTAAAGTTTGGAAGGGAAGAGACGAGATACTGGCAGAAGTAAAGCTGTGAGGTCCGGGCGTGAGTCGTGCTTCGGTAGCTCAGATGGTAGAGCACTTGCCCGCGAAAGGCAAAGGTCCCGATTTCGAGTCTCGGTCGGGCACACAGTTTAATCTGCCAGGATGTTTCATATCAGCGCACACTCCGCTGCAGAGTGAAAATCTCATCTGGAAACATCCCCCAGGCTGTAGCTAAGCCATGTCTCCGCAATATCCTTACTTTCAGGAGTGCTAGATCTGCAAGGTTCGCAGGAGAACTTCTGTAAAGTTTGGAAGGTAGGAGACGAGATACTGGCAGAAGTAAAGCTGTGAGGACAGGGCGTGAGTCGTGCTTCGGTAGCTCAGATGGTAGAGCACTTGCCCGCGAAAGGCAAAGGTCCCGAGTTCGAGTCTCGGTCGGGCACACAGTTTTAATCTGCCACGAAGTTTCATATCAGCGCACACTCCGCTGCAGAGTGAAAATCTCATTCTGGAAACATCCCCCAGGCTGTGGCTAAGCCATGTCTCCGCAATATCCTTACTTTCAGGATTGCAAGTTCTGCAAGGTTCGCAGGAGAGCTTCTGTAAAGTTTGGAAGGTAGAAGACGAGATGCTGGCAGAAGTAAAGCTGTGAGGACCGGGCGTGAGTTGTGCTTCGGTAGCTCAGATGGTAGAGCACTTGCCCGCGAAAGGCAAAGGTCCCGAGTTCGAGTCTCGGTGGGGCACACAGTTTTAATCTGCCAGGAAGTTTCATATCAGCTCACACTCCGCTGCAGAGTAAAAATCTCATTCCGGAAACATCCGCCAGGCTGTGGCTAAGCCATGTCTCCGCAATATCCTTACTTTCAGGAGTGCTAGTTCTGCAAGGTTCGCAGGAGAGCTTCTGTAAAGTTTGGAAGGTAGGAGACGAGATACTGGCAGAAGTAAAGCTGTGAGGATCGGGCGTGAGTCGTGCTTCGGTAGCTCAGATGGTAGAGCACTTGTCCGCGAAATGCAACGGTCCCGAGTTCGAGTCTCGGTCGGGCACACAGTTTTAATCTGCCAGGAAGTTTCATATCAGCGCACACTCCGCTGCAGAGTGAAAATCTCATTCTGGAAACATCCGCCAGGCTGTGGCTAAGCCATGTCTCTGCAATATCCTTACTTTCAGGAGTGCAAGTTCTGCAAGGTTTGCAGGAGAGCTTCTGTAAAGTTTGGAAGGTAGGAGACGAGATACTGGCAGAAGTAAAACTGTGAGGACCGGGCGTGAGTCGTGCTTCGGTAGCTCAGATTGTAGAGCACTTGCCCGCGAAAGGCAAAGGTCCCGAGTTCGAGTCTCGGTCGGTCACACAGTTTTAATCTGCCAGGAAGTTTCATATCAGCGCACACTCCGCTGCAGAGTGAAAATCTCATTCTGGAAACATCCCCCAGGCTGTGGCTAAGCCATGTCTCCGCAATATCCTTACTTTCAGGAGTGCTAGATCTGCAAGGTTTGCAGGAGAGCTTCTGTAAAGTTTGGAAGGTAGGAGACGAGATACTGGCAGAAGTAAAGCTGTGAGGACCGGGCGTGAGTCGTGCTTCGGTAGCTCAGATGGTAGAGCACTTGCCCGCGAAAGGCAAAGGTCCCGAGTTCGAGTCTCGGTCGGGCACACAGTTTTAATCTGCCAGGAAGTTTCATATCAGCGCACACTCCGCTGCAGAGTGAAAATCTCATTCTGGAAACATCCCCCAGGCTGTGGCTAAGCCATGTCTCCGCAATATCCTTACTTTCAGGAGTGCTAGTTCTGCAAGGTTCGCAGGAGAGCTTCTGTAAAGTTTGGAAGGTAGGAGACGAGATACTGGCAGAAGTAAAGCTGTGAGGACCGGGCGTGAGTCGTGCTTCGGTAGCTCAGATGGTAGAGCACTTGCCCGCGAAAGGCAAAGGTCCCGAGTTCGAGTCTCGGTCGGTCACACAGTTTTAATCTGCCAGGAAGTTTCATATCAGCGCTCACTCCGCTGCAGAGTGAAAATCTCATCCTGGAAACATCCGGCAGGCTGTGGCTAAGCCATGTCTCCGCAATATCCTTACTTTCAGGAGTGCTAGGTCTGCAAGGTTCGCAGGAGAGCTTCTGTAAAGTTTGGAAGGTAGGAGACGAGATACTGGCAGAAGTAAAGCTGTGAGGACCGGCGTGAGTCGT
This sequence comes from Schistocerca cancellata, assembly GCF_023864275.1. Lineage (NCBI taxonomy): Eukaryota > Metazoa > Arthropoda > Insecta > Orthoptera > Acrididae > Schistocerca > Schistocerca cancellata. Next base: position 439,459,688 of record NC_064634.1, on the reverse strand, counting down.
GCTTCGGTAGCTCAGATGGTAGAGAACTTGCCCGCGAAAGGCAAAGGTCCCGAGTTCGAGTCTCGGTCGGGCACACAGTTTTAATCTGCCACGAAGTTTCATATCAGCTCACACTCCGCTGCAGAGTGAAAATCTCATTCTGGAAACATCCCCCAGGCTGTGGCTAAGCCATGTTTCCGCAATATCCTTACTTTCAAGAGTGCTAGTTCTGCAAGATTCGCAGGAGAGCTTCTGTAAAGTTTGGAAGATAGGAGACGAGATCCTGGCAGAAGTAAAGCTATGGGGACCGGGCGTGAGTCGTGCTTCGGTAGCTCAGATGGTAGAGCACTTGCCCGCGAAAGGCAAAGATCCCGAGTTCGAGTCTCGGTCGGGCACACAGTTTTAATCTGCCAGGAAGTTTCATATCAGCGCACACTCCGCTGCAGAGTGAAAATCTCATTCTGGAAACATCCGCCAGGCTGTGGCTAAGCCATGTCTCCGCAATATCCTTACTTTCAGGAGTGCAAGTTCTGCAAGGTTTGCAGGAGAGCTTCTGTAAAGTTTGGAAGGTAGGAGACGAGATACTGGCAGAAGTAAAGCTGTGAGGACCGGGCATGAGTCGTGCTTCGGTAGCTCAGATGGTAGAGCACTTGCCCGCGAAAGGCAAAGGTCCCGAGTTCGAGTCTCGGTCGGTCACACAGTTTTAATCTGCCAGGAAGTTTCATATCAGCGCACACTCCGCTGCAGAGTGAAAATCTCATCCTGGAAACATCCCCCAGGCTGTGGCTAAGCCATGTCTCCGCAATATCCTTACTTTCAGGAGTGCTAGATCTGCAAGGTTCGCAGGAGAGCTTCTGTAAAGTTTGGAAGGTAGGAGACGAGATACTGGCAGAAGTAAAGCTGTGAGGACCGGGCGTGAGTCGTGCTTCGGTAGCTCAGATGGTAGAGCACTTGCCCGCGAAAGGCAAAGGTCCCGAGTTCGAGTCTCGGTCGGGCACACAGTTTTAATCTGCCAGGAAGTTTCATATCAGCGCACACTCCGCTGCAGAGTGAAAATCTCATCCTGGAGACATCCGCCAGGCTGTGGCTAAGCCATGTCTCCGCAATATCCTTACTTTCAGGAGTGCTAGTTCTGCAAGGTTCGCAGGAGAGCTTCTGTAAAGTTTGGAAGGTAGGAGACGAGATACTGGCAGAAGTAAAGCTGTGAGGACCGGGCGTGAGTCGTGCTTCGGTAGCTCAGATGGTAGAGCACTTGCCCGCGAAAGGCAAAGGGCCCGAGATCGAGTCTCGGTCGGGCACACAGTTTTAATCTGCCAGGATGTTTCATATCAGCGCACACTCCGCTGCAGAGTGAAAATCTCATCTGGAAACATCCGCCAGGCTGTGGCTAAGCCATGTCTCCGCAATATCCTTACTTTCAGGAGTGCTAGTTCTGCAAGGTTCGCAGGAGAACTTCTGTAAAGTTTGGAAGGTAGGAGACGAGATACTGGCAGAAGTAAAGCTGTGAGGACAGGGCGTGAGTCGTGCTTCGGTAGCTCAGATGGTAGAGCACTTGCCCGCGAAAGGCAAAGGTCCCGAGTTCGAGTCTCGTTCGGGCACACAGTTTTAATCTGCCACGAAGTTTCATATCAGCGCACACTCCGCTGCAGAGTGAAAATCTCATTCTGGCTACATCCCCCAGGCTGTGGCTAAGCCATGTCTCCGCAATATCCTTACTTTCAGGAGTGCTAGGTCTGCAAGGTTCGCAGGAGAGCTTCTGTAAAGTTTGGAAGGTAAGAGACGAGATACTGGCAGAAGTAAAGCTGTGAGGACCGGGCGTGAGTCGTGCTTCGGTAGCTCAGATGGTAGAGCACTTGCCCGCGAAAGGCAAAGGTCCCGAGTTCGAGTCTCGGTCGGGCACACAGTTTTAATCTGCCAGGAAGTTTCATATCAGCGCACACTCCGCTGCAGAGTGAAAATCTCATTCTGGAAACATCCCCCAGACTGTAGCTAAGCCATGTCTCCGCAATATCCTTACTTTCAGGAGTGCTAGTTCTGCAAGGTTCGCAGGAGAACTTCTGTAAAGTTTGGAAGGTAGGAGACGAGATACTGGCAGAAGTAAAGCTGTGAGGACAGGGTGTGAGTCGTGCTTCGGTAGCTCAGATGGTAGAGCACTTGCCCGCGAAAGGCAAAGGTCCCGAGTTCGAGTCTCGGTCGGGCACACAGTTTTAATCTGCCACGAAGTTTCATATCAGCGCACACTCCGCTGCAGAGTGAAAATCTCATTCTGGAAACATCCCCCAGGCTGTGGCTAAGCCATGTCTCCGCAATATCCTTACTTTCAGGAGTGCTAGATCTGCAAGGTTCGCAGGAGAGCTTCTGTAAAGTTTGGAAGGTAGGAGACGAGATACTGGCAGAAGTAAAGCTGTGAGGACCAGGCGTGAGTCGTGCTTCGGTAACTCAGATGGTAGAGCACTTGCCCGCAAAAGGTAAAGGTCCCGAGTTCGAGTCTCGGTCGGGCACACAGTTTTAATCTGCCAGGATGTTTCATATCAGCGCACACTCCGCTGCAGAGTGAAAATCTCATCTGGAAACATCCGCCAGGCTGTGGCTAAGCCATGTCTCCGCAATATCCTTACTTTCAGGAGTGCTAGTTCTGCAAGGTTCGCAGGAGAACTTCTGTAAAGTTTGGAAGGTAGGAGACGAGATACTGGCAGAAGTAAAGCTGTGAGGACAGGGCGTGAGTCGTGCTTCGGTAGCTCAGATGGTAGAGCACTTGCCCGCGAAAGGCAAAGGTCCCGAGTTCGAGTCTCGGTCGGGCACACAGTTTTAATCTGCCACGAAGTTTCATATCAGCGCACACTCCGCTGCAGAGTGAAAATCTCATTCTGGAAACATCCCCCAGGCTGTGGCTAAGCCATGTCTCCGCAATATCCTTACTTTCAGGATTGCAAGTTCTGAAAGGTTCGCAGGAGAGCTTCTGTAAAGTTTGGAAGGTAGGAGACGAGATACTGGCAGAAGTAAAGCTGTGAGGACCGGGCGTGAGTCGTGCTTCGGTAGCTCAGATGGTAGAGCACTTGCCCGCGAAAGGCAAAGGTCCCGAATTCGCGTCTCGGTCGGGCACACAGTTTTAATCTGCCAGGAAGTTTCATATCAGCGCACACTCCGCTGCAGAGTGAAAATCTCATTCTGGAAACATCCGCCAGGCTGTGGCTAAGCCATGACTCCGCAATATCCTTACTTTCAGGAGTGCTAGATCTGCAAGGTTCGCAGGAGAGCTTCTGTAAAGTTTGGAAGGTAGGAGACGAGATACTGGCAGAAGTAAAGCTGTGAGGACCGGGCGTGAGTCGTGCTTCGGTAGCTCAGATTGGAGAGCACTTGTCCGCGAAAGGCAAAGGTCCCGAGTTCGAGTCTCGGTCGGTCACACAGTTTTAATCTGCCAGGAAAGTTTCATATCAGCGCACACTCCGCTGCAGAGTGAAAATCTCATCCTGGAGACATCCGCCAGGCTGTGGCTAAGCCATGTCTCCGCAATATCCTTACTTTCAGGAGTGCTAGATCTGCAAGTTTCGCAGGAGAGCTTCTGTAAAGTTTGGAAGGTAGGAGACGAGATACTGGCAGAAGTAAAGCTGTGAGGACCGGGCGTGAGTCGTGCTTCGGTAGCTCAGATGGTAGAGCACTTGCCCGCGAAAGGCAAAGGTCCCGAGTTCGAGTCTCGGTTGGTCACACAGTTTTTATCTGCCAAGAAGTTTCATATCAGCGCACACTCCGCTGCAGAGTGAAAATCTCATCCTGGAAACATCCGCCAGGCTGTGGCTAAGCCATGTCTCCGCAATATCCTTACTTTCAGGAGTGCTAGTACTGCAATTTTCGCAGGAGAGCTTCTGTAAAGTTTGGAAGGGAAGAGACGAGATACTGGCAGAAGTAAAGCTGTGAGGTCCGGGCGTGAGTCGTGCTTCGGTAGCTCAGATGGTAGAGCACTTGCCCGCGAAAGGCAAAGGTCCCGAGTTCGCGTCTCGGTCGGGCACACAGTTTTAATCTGCCAGGAAGTTTCATATCAGCGCACACTCCGCTGCAGAGTGAAAATCTCATTCTGGAAACATCCGCCAGGCTGTGGCTAAGCCATGACTCCGCAATATCCTTACTTTCAGGAGTGCTAGATCTGCAAGGTTCGCAGGAGAGCTTCTGTAAAGTTTGGAAGGTAGGAGACGAGATACTGGCAGAAGTAAAGCTGTGAGGACCGGGCGTGAGTCGTGCTTCGGTAGCTCAGATTGGAGAGCACTTGCCCGCGAAAGGCAAAGGTCCCGAGTTCGCGTCTCGGTCGGGCACACAGTTTTAATCTGCCAAGATGTTTCATATCAGCGCACACTCCGCTGCAGAGTGAAAATCTCATTCTGGAAACATCCGCCAGGCTGTGGCTAAGCCATGACTCCGCAATATCCTTACTTTCAGGAGTGCTAGATCTGCAAGGTTCGCAGGAGAGCTTCTGTAAAGTTTGGAAGGTAGGAGACGAGATACTGGCAGAAGTAAAGCTGTGAGGACCGGGCGTGAGTCGTGCTTCGGTAGCTCAGATTGGAGAGCACTTGTCCGCGAAAGGCAAAGGTCCCGAGTTCGAGTCTCGGTCGGTCACACAGTTTTAATCTGCCAGGAAAGTTTCATATCAGCGCACACTCCGCTGCAGAGTGAAAATCTCATCCTGGAGACATCCGCCAGGCTGTGGCTAAGCCATGTCTCCGCAATATCCTTACTTTCAGGAGTGCTAGATCTGCAAGTTTCGCAGGAGAGCTTCTGTAAAGTTTGGAAGGTAGGAGACGAGATACTGGCAGAAGTAAAGCTGTGAGGACCGGGCGTGAGTCGTGCTTCGGTAGCTCAGATGGTAGAGCACTTGCCCGCGAAAGGCAAAGGTCCCGAGTTCGAGTCTCGGTTGGTCACACAGTTTTAATCTGCCAGGAAGTTTCATATCAGCGCACACTCCGCTGCAGAGTGAAAATCTCATCCTGGAAACATCCGCCAGGCTGTGGCTAAGCCATGTCTCCGCAATATCCTTACTTTCAGGAGTGCTAGTACTGCAATTTTCGCAGGAGAGCTTCTGTAAAGTTTGGAAGGGAAGAGACGAGATACTGGCAGAAGTAAAGCTGTGAGGTCCGGGCGTGAGTCGTGCTTCGGTAGCTCAGATGGTAGAGCACTTGCCCGCGAAAGGCAAAGGTCCCGAGTTCGAGTCTCGTCGGGCACACAGTTTTAATCTGCCAGGATGTTTCATATCAGCGCACACTCCGCTGCAGATTGAAAATCTCATCTGGAAACATCCCCCAGGCTGTAGCTAAGCCATGTCTCCGCAATATCCCTACATTCAGGAGTGCTAGTTCTGCAAGGTTCGCAGGAGAACTTCTGTAAAGTTTGGAAGGTAGGAGACGAGATACTGGGAGAAATAAAGCAGTGAGGACAGGGCGTGAGTCGTGCTTCGGTAGCTCAGATGGTAGAGCACTTGCCCGCGAAAGGCAAAGGTCCCGAGTTCGAGTCTCGGTCGGGCACACAGTTTTAATCTGCCACGAAGTTTCATATCAGCGCACACTCCGCTGCAGAGTGAAAATCTCATTCTGGAAACATCCCCCAGGCTGTGGCTAAGCCATGTCTCCGCAATATCCTTACTTTCAGGATTGTAAGTTCTGCAAGGTTCGCAGGAGAGCTTCTGTAAAGTTTGGAAGGTAGAAGACGAGATACTGGCAGAAGTAAAGCTGTGAGGACCGGGCGTGAGTTGTGCTTCGGTAGCTCAGATGGTAGAGCACTTGCCCGCGAAAGGCAAACGTCCCGAGTTCGAGTCTCGGTCGGGCACACAGTTTTAATCTGCCAGGAAGTTTCATATCAGCGCACACTCCGCTGCAGAGTGAAAATCTCATTCTGGAAACATCCCCCAGGCTGTGGCTAAGCCATGTCTCCGCAATAACCTTACTTTCAGGAGTGCTAGTTCTGCAAGGTTCGCAGGAGAGCTTCTGTAAAGTTTTGAAGGTAGGAGACGAGATACTGGCAGAAGTAAAGCTGTAAGGACCGGGCGTGAGTCGTGCTTCGGTAGCTCAGATGGTAGAGCACTTGCCCGCGAAAGGCAAAGGTCCCGAGTTCGAGTCTCGCTCGGGCACACAGTTTTAATCTGCCAGGGAGTTTCATATCAGCGCACACTCCGCTGCAGGGTGAAAATCTCATTCTGGAAACATCCCCCAGGCTGTGGCTAAGCCATGTCTCCGCAATATCCTTACATTCAGGAGTGCTAGTTCTGCAAGGTTCGCAGGAGAGCTTCTGTAAAGTTTGGAAGGTAGGAGACGAGATACTGGCAGAAGTAAAGCTGTGAGGATCGGGCGTGAGTCGTGCTTCGGTAGCTCAGATGGTAGAGCACTTGTCCGCGAAAGGCAACGGTCCCGAGTTCGAGTCTCGGTCGGGCACACAGTTTTAATCTGCCAGGAAGTTTCATATCAGCTCACACTCCGCTGCAGAGTAAAAATCTCATTCCGGAAACATCCGCCAGGCTGTGGCTAAGCCATGTCTCCGCAATATCCTTACTTTCAGGAGTGCTAGTTCTGCAAGGTTCGCAGGAGAGCTTCTGTAAAGTTTGGAAGGTAGGAGACGAGATACTGGCAGAAGTAAAGCAGTGAGGAACGGGCGTGAGTCGTGCTTCGGTAGCTCAGATGGTAGAGCACTTGCCCGCGAAAGGCAAAGGTCCCGAGTTCGAGTCTCGGTCGGGCACACAGTTTTAATCTGCCAGGAAGTTTCATATCAGCGCACACTCCGCTGCAGAGTGAAAATCTCATTCTGGAAACATCCCCCAGGCTGTGGCTAAGCCATGTTTCCGCAATATCCTTACTTTCAAGAGTGCTAGTTCTGCAAGATTCGCAGGAGAGCTTCTGTAAAGTTTGGAAGATAGGAGACGAGATCCTGGCAGAAGTAAATCTATGGGGACCGGGCGTGAGTCGTGCTTCGGTAGCTCAGATGGTAGAGCACTTGCCCGCGAAAGGCAAAGGTCCCGAGTTCGAGTCTCGGTCGGGCACACAGTTTTAATCTGCCAGGAAGTTTCATATCAGCGCACACTCCGCTGCAGAGTGAAAATCTCATTCTGGAAACATCCGCCAGGCTGTGGCTAAGCCATGTCTCCGCAATATCCTTACTTTCAGGAGTGCAAGTTCTGCAAGGTTTGCAGGAGAGCTTCTGTAAAGTTTGGAAGGTAGGAGACGAGATACTGGCAGAAGTAAAACTGTGAGGACCGGGCGTGAGTCGTGCTTCGGTAGCTCAGATGGTAGAGCACTTGCCCGCGAAAGGCAAAGGTCCCGAGTTCGAGTCTCGGTCGGTCACACAGTTTTAATCTGCCAGGAAGTTTCATATCAGCGCACACTCCGATGCAGAGTGAAAATCTCATCCTGGAAACATCCGCCAGGCTGTGGCTAAGCCATGTCTCCGCAATATCCTTACTTTCAGGAGTGCTAGATCTGCAAGGTTCGCAGGAGAGCTTCTGTAAAGTTTGGAAGGTAGGAGAGGAGATACTGGCAGAAGTAAAGCTGTGAGGACCGGGCGTGAGTCGTGCTTCGGTAGCTCAGATGGTAGAGCACTTGCCCGCGAAAGGCAAAGGTCCCGAGTTCGAGTCTCGGTCGGGCACACAGTTTTAATCTGCCAGGAAGTTTCATATCAGCGCACACTCCGCTGCAGAGTGAAAATCTCATTCTGGAAACATCCGCCAGGCTGTGGCTAAGCCATGTCTCCGCAATATCCTTACTTTCAGGAGTGCTAGTTCTGCAAGGTTCGCAGAAGAGCTTCTGTAAAGTTTGGAAGGTAGGAGACGAGATACTGGCAGAAGTAAAGCTGTGAGGACCGGGCGTGAGTCGTGCTTCGGTAGCTCAGATGGTAGAGCACTTGCCCGCGAAAGGCAAAGGTCCCGAGTTCGAGTCTCGGTCGGGCACACAGTTTTAATCTGCCAGGATGTTTCATATCAGCGCACACTCCGCTGCAGAGTGAAAATCTCATCTGGAAACATCCGCCAGGCTGTGGCTAAGCCATGTCTCCGCAATATCCTTACTTTCAGGAGTGCTAGTACTGCAAGGTTCGCAGGAGAACTTCTGTAAAGTTTGGAAGGTAGGAGACGAGATACTGGCAGAAGTAAAGCTGTGAGGACAGGGCGTGAGTCGTGCTTCGGTAGCTCAGATGGTAGAGCACTTGCCCACGAAAGGCAAAGGTCCCGAGTTCGAGTCTCGGTCGGGCACACAGTTTTAATCTGCCACGAAGTTTCATATCAGCGCACACTCCGCTGCAGAGTGAAAATCTCATTCTGGAAACATCCCCCAGGCTGTGGCTAAGCCATGTCTCCGCAATATCCTTACTTTCAGGATTGCAAGTTCTGCAAGGTCCGCAGGAGAGCTTCTGTAAAGTTTGGAAGGTAGGAGACGAGATATTGGCAGAAGTAAAGCTGTGAGGACCGGGCGTGAGTCGTGCTTCGGTAGCTCAGATTGGAGAGCACTTGCCGGCGAAAGGCAAAGGTCCCGAGTTCTAGTCTCGGTCGGTCACACAGTTTTAATCTGCCAGGAAGTTTCATATCAGCGCACACTCCGCTGCAGAGTGAAATTCTCATCCTGGAAACATCTGCCAGGCTGCGGCTAAGCCATGTCTCCGCAATATCCTTACTTTCAGGAGTGCTAGATCTGCAAGGTTCGCAGGAGAGCTTCTGTAAAGTTTGGAAGGTAGGAGACGAGATACTGGCAGAAGTAAAGCTGTGAGGACCGGGCGTGAGTCGTGCTTCGGTAGCTCAGATGGTAGAGCACTTGCCCGCGAAAGGCAAAGGTCCCGAGTTCGAGTCTCGGTCGGGCACACAGTTTTAATCTGCCAGGAAGTTTCATATCAGCGCACACTCCGCTGCAGGGTGAAAATCTCATTCTGGAAACATCCCCCAGGCTGTGGCTAAGCCATGTCTCCGCAATATCCTTACATTCAGGAGTGCTAGTTATGCAAGGTTCGCAGGAGAGCTTCTGTAAAGTTTGGAAGGTAGGAGACGAGATACTGGCAGAAGTAAAGCTGTGAGGATCGGGCGTGAGTCGTGCTTCGGTAGCTCAGATGGTAGAGCACTTGTCCGCGAAATGCAACGGTCCCAAGTTCGAGTCTCGGTCGGGCACACAGTTTTAATCTGCCAGGAAGTTTCATATCAGCTCACACTCCGCTGCAGAGTAAAAATCTCATTCCGGAAACATCCGCCAGGCTGTGGCTAAGCCATGTCTCCGCAATATCCTTACTTTCAGGAGTGCAAGTTCTGCAAGGTTCGCAGGAGAGCTTCTGTAAAGTTTGGAAGGTAGGAGACGAGATACTGGCAGAAGTAAAGCTGTGAGGACCGGGCGTGAGTCGTGCTTCGGTAGCTCAGATGGTAGAGCACTTGCCCGCGAAAGGCAAAGGTCCCGAGTTCGAGTCTCGGTCGGTCACACAGTTTTAATCTGCCAGGAAGTTTCATATCAGCGCACACTCCGCTGCAGAGTGAAAATCTCTTCCTGGAAACATCCGCCAGGCTGTGGCTAAGCCATGTCTCCGCAATATCCTTACTTTCAGGAGTGCGAGATCTGCAAGGTTCGCAGGAGAGCTTCTGTAAAGTTTGGAAGGTAGGAGACGAGATACTGGCAGAAGTAAAGCTGTGAGGACCGGGCGTGAGTCGTGCTTCGGTAGCTCAGATGGTAGAGCACTTGTCCGCGAAAGGCAAAGGTCCCGAGTTCGAGTCTCGGTCGGGCACACAGTTTTAATCTGCCAGGAAGTTTCATATCAGCGCACACTCCGCTGCAGAGTGAAAATCTCATTCTGGAAACATCCCGCAGGCTGTGGCTAAGCCATGTCTCCGCAATATCCTTACTTTCAGGAGTGCTAGTTCTGCAAGGGTCGCAGGAGAGCTTCTGTAAAGTTTGGCAGGTAGGAGACGAGATACTGGCAGAAGTAAAGCTGTGAGGACCGGGCGTGAGTCGTGCTTCGGTAGCTCAGATGGTAGAGCACTTGCCCGCGAAAGGCAAAGGTCCCGAGTTCGAGTCTCGGTCGGGCACACAGTTTTAATCTGCCAGGATGTTTCATATCAGCGCACACTCCGCTGCAGAGTGAAAATCTCATCTGGAAACATCCGCCAGGCTGTGGCTAAGCCATGTCTCCGCAATATCCTTACTTTCAGGAGTGCTAGTTCTGCAAGGTTCGCAGGAGAACTTCTGTAAAGTTTGGAAGGTAGGAGACGAGATACTGGCAGAAGTAAAGCTGTGAGGACAGGGCGTGAGTCGTGCTTCGGTAGCTCAGATGGTAGAGCACTTGCCCGCGAAAGGCAAAGGTCCCGAGTTCGAGTCTCGGTCGGGCACACAGTTTTAATCTGCCACGAAGTTTCATATCAGCGCACACTCCGCTGCAGAGTGAAAATCTCATTCTGGAAACATCCCCCAGGCTGTGGCTAAGCCATGTCTCCGCAATATCCTTACTTTCAGGATTGCAAGTTCTGCAAGGTTCGCAGGAGAGCTTCTGTAAAGTTTGGAAGGTAGGAGACGAGATACTGGCAGAAGTAAAGCTGTGAGGACCGGGCGTGAGTCGTGCTTCGGTAGCTCAGATGGTAGAGCACTTGCCCGCGAAAGGCAAAGGTCCCGAGTTCGAGTCTCGGTCGGGCACACAGTTTTAATCTGCCAGGAAGTTTCATATCAGCGCACACTCCGCTGCAGGGTGAAAATCTCATTCTGGAAACATCCCCCAGGCTGTGGCTAAGCCATGTCTCCGCAATATCCTTACATTCAGGAGTGCTAGTTATGCAAGGTTCGCAGGAGAGCTTCTGTAAAGTTTGGAAGATAGGAGACGAGATACTGGCAGAAGTAAAGCTGTGAGGATCGGGCGTGAGTCGTGCTTCGGTAGCTCAGATGGTAGAGCACTTGTCCGCGAAATGCAACGGTCCCAAGTTCGAGTCTCGGTCGGGAACACAGTTTTAATCTGCCAGGAAGTTTCATATCAGCTCACACTCCGCTGCAGAGTAAAAATCTCATTCCGGAAACATCCGCCAGGCTGTGGCTAAGCCATGTCTCCGCAATATCCTTACTTTCAGGAGTGCGAGATCTGCAAGGTTCGCAGGAGAGCTTCTGTAAAGTTTGGAAGGTAGGAGACGAGATACTGGCAGAAGTAAAGCTGTGAGGACCGGGCGTGAGTCGTGCTTCGGTAGCTCAGATGGTAGAGCACTTGTCCGCGAAAGGCAAAGGTCCCGAGTTCGAGTCTCGGTCGGGCACACAGTTTTAATCTGCCAGGAAGTTTCATATCAGCGCACACTCCGCTGCAGAGTGAAAATCTCATTCTGGAAACATCCCGCAGGCTGTGGCTAATCCATGTCTCCGCAATATCCTTACTTTCAGGAGTGCTAGTTCTGCAAGGTTCGCAGGAGAGCTTCTGTAAAGTTTGGCAGGTAGGAGACGAGATACTGGCAGAAGTAAAGCTGTGAGGACCGGGCGTGAGTCGTGCTTCGGTAGTTCAGATGGTAGAGCACTTGCCCGCGAAAGGCAAAGGTCCCGAGTTCGAGTCTCGGTCGGGCACACAGTTTTAATCTGCCAGGATGTTTCATATCAGCGCACACTCCGCTGCAGAGTGAAAATCTCATCTGGAAACATCCGCCAGGCTGTGGCTAAGCCATGTCTCCGCAATATCCTTACTTTCAGGAGTGCTAGTTCTGCAAGGTTCGCAGGAGAACTTCTGTAAAGTTTGGAAGGTAGGAGACGAGATACTGGCAGAAGTAAAGCTGTGAGGACAGGGCGTGAGTCGTGCTTCGGTAGCTCAGATGGTAGAGCACTTGCCCGCGAAAGGCAAAGGTCCCGAGTTCGAGTCTCGGTCGGGCACACAGTTTTAATCTGCCAGGAAGTTTCATATCAGCGCACACTCCGCTGCAGAGTGAAAATCTCATTCTGGAAACATCCCCCAGGCTGTGGCTAAGCCATGTCTCCGCAATATCCTTACTTTCAGGATTGCAAGTTCTGCAAGGTTCGCAGGAGAGCTTCTGTAAAGTTTGGAATGTAGGAGACGAGATACTGGCAGAAGTAAAGCTGTGAGGACCGGGCGTGAGTCGTGCTTCGGTAGCTCAGATGGTAGAGCACTTGCCCGCGAAAGGCAAAGGTCCCGAGTTCGAGTCTCGGTCGGGCACACAGTTTTAATCTGCCAGGAAGTTTCATATCAGCGCACACTCCGCTGCAGAGTGAAAATCTCATTCTGGAAACATCCCCCAGGCTGTGGCTAAGCCATGTCTCCGCAATATCCTTACTTTCAGGAGTGCTAGTTCTGCAAGGTTCGCAGGAGAGCTTCTGTAAAGTTTGGAAGGTAGGAGACGAGATACTGGCAGAAGTAAAGCTGTGAGGATCGGGCGTGAGTCGTGCTTCGGTAGCTCAGATTGGAGAGCACTAGCCCGCGAAAGGCAAAGGTCCCGAGTTCGAGTCTCGGTCGGTCACACAGTTTTAATCTGCCAGGAAGTTTCATATCAGCGCACACTCCGCTGCAGAGTGAAAATCTCATCCTGGAAACATCCGCCAGGCTGTGGCTAAGCCATGTCTCCGCAATATCCTTACTTTCAGGAGTGCTAGATCTGCAAGGTTCGCAGGAGAGCTTCTGTAAAGTTTGGTAGGTAGGAGAGGAGATACTGGCAGAAGTAAAGCTGTGAGGACCGGGCGTGAGTCGTGCTTCGGTAGCTCAGATGGTAGAGCACTTGCCCGCGAAAGGCAAAGGTCCCGAGTTCGAGTCTCGGTCGGGCACACAGTTTTAATCTGCCAGGAAGTTTCATATCAGCGCACACTCCGCTGCAGGGTGAAAATCTCATTCTGGAAACATCCCCCAGGCTGTGGCTAAGCCATGTCTCCGCAATATCCTTACATTCAGGAGTGCTAGTTATGCAAGGTTCGCAGGAGAGCTTCTGTAAAGTTTGGAAGGTAGGAGACGAGATACTGGCAGAAGTAAAGCTGTGAGGATCGGGCGTGAGTCGTGCTTCGGTAGCTCAGATGGTAGAGCACTTGTCCGCGAAAGGCAACGGTCCCGAGTTCGAGTCTCGGTCGGGCACACAGTTTTAATCTGCCAGGAAGTTTCATATCAGCTCACACTCCGCTGGAGAGTAAAAATCTCATTCCGGAAACATCCGCCAGGCTGTGGCTAAGCCATGTCTCCGCAATATCCTTACTTTCAGGAGTGCTAGTTCTGCAAGGTTCGCAGGAGAGCTTCTGTAAAGTTTGGAAGGTAGGAGACGAGATCCTGGCAGAAGTAAAGCTGTGAGGACCTGGCGTGAGTTGTGCTTCGGTAGCTCAGATTAGTTGGCCTTTGGCTGTGCTGCGGTGAGGACGCGCTGTTTGTGTTCCTGCCGCGGAGCGAGCGCTCGTGTTGTTTACATAGTATTCGGCCGTTTCGCGCGTGCCGTACTCAGCATATAGATCACTATGGCGCACCAATACAGAAAATCGACGCTCAAATTTACGTTCCGCAACGAATTTGCACGGCCTAAAGCACTCGAAGTCGAACGATTTCTACGAGAAGAAGTTAAAATCCCGGCGAGCGACATTCTCGGCATTCACTTGTCCATTGTGAGTAGTATCGTATATGTCAAGATCATCAACGACGCAACATGTGAACGGATCCTTCGGGACACGAAACAGGGCCTCCGTTTCTGCCATGCTGATGGCAATGTGGGGACTGTGCACGTCGATTATTCTGGCATGGGACTTCGCACGATCAGAATTTTCGAACTTCCTTTCGAACTACCGGTGGAGGACGTCGTGACAGCGCTGCGCCCCTACGGCACGGTCCATGATCATATTGCGGAAAAATGGACGCAATTCCAGACATATCCTGTGCTGAACGGCGTCCGCCAGGTCCGAATCGAACTTAAACGACATGTACCTTCATATCTGATTATCGGTGGCTGCCGTGCCATCGTCATCTACGATGGGCAACCGAAGACCTGCTCTGGTTGTGGGAAGGAGGGACACCTCAGATCAGAATGCATGCAACGTCGAATCACGCAACTGCCGCCGGCTGAAGCGGACCCGCCATCGCAGCCGACGCTGCTTCCTGTGACTTATGCAGCAGCCCTCACGACAGCTACCACTTCACCACGACAGCCGACATCCACTGCTGTGTCGCGGCTCCATGCTCCAATACAGGGCGATGATGCCACACCCGTTCCACAAGCTACGGATTCAACTCCGATGCCGCCGCCTCCGTCGACGGATAACAACATACAGGAAGATAGCATGGCCGTCGATTCGCTTATTGTGCCTACGGCTGCCTTTGTGCCGGAACGTCGTGAATCTTTGCCATCGTCTGACGCAGAAGAGCACACCAGGAAGCAACGCTCTCCGAAGCGACGGAAGCGGAGGCGTAGAGCAACTTCCGAACGGGATGCGACACCGCCTCCAGAGGATGACGATTCCACCTTCAATGACGACGCTACCACAGAGGCAGCCGCCATTTGCTGCAGTGTGGCACCATCGAACGATAATGAGGACCAACCACATATATCTACAGTGGCACAATCGGATGCCGAGATGCAGGACAGATGCTGCCCACCACCTTCTGGAGTGCAAGCACCAACGCCGTGTCCTAAGGACGCTAGGGAAGCCGATCTTGCTTTCAGTTCCCCGACGTGGGCGGATGACCACGACGACGACGGAACCATGCAAGTTACGCCAACAGGTCCCACGGCGTTGGCGCCGGCTCTCTAGAACGGCCTGCAGGTGAGGTTTGGGGGGCTGCGGAGGTGTCAATACAGTCAGAAGCGTCATAGGTAATTCCAGTCTTAATGAATAACTTAACACCTGCGGTTCGTCAACAAGCTTATCGTATCGCCACGCTTAACATCAACACGATACGAACGGCAGTGAAGATCCAGTTGCTGCGTGAGATGCTTCGTTCTTCGGATGTTGACATTGCCCTGTTGCAAGAAGTATATATAGCGGCCCTCCCCGTTTTCTACGGTTATGTGACATATGTGTCACCGGCGGACCGGAATGGCAGCGGTACGGCAATACTAGTGCGCGACGGAATTGCCATCGAAGAAGTGACTTACCTTCCGTCAGGAAGGGGGTTGGCGATCACAGCACTGGGCACGCGCATCATTAACATTTACGCTCCATCAGGAACTGACCAACGCCGCGAACGATCGCTGTTCTACTCGGAGGATATCGCCCCCCTCTTTATCAGCAGCTTCGAGCAATATATCTTCGGCGGCGATTTTAACTGTGTGCTCCACCCCAAAGACCAAGTCCCACATTTCTCGACTTGTCAAGAACTTCGGCTCCTGGTTCGAGACCTGCTTCTCACCGACACGTGGGAGACAGTGCACGGTGACCGTCCCGGTCCGACATACCTTACTAGTCACTCAGCCAGTCGCCTAGACCGCATTTATGTCTCACGAGCTCTAGCACCGGGAGTATTGGACGCCGAACGTTGGCCGCTTGCCTTCTCCGATCATAGCGCTTTCATATGCACACTCACTCTACAACAGCAGCGGATATGGCGCAGCCGAGGACCCTGGAAGCTGAATGTGGCACATCTTCAAGCCCCGGAATGCCGTCAGATTATCGCCAACACATGGCTGGATTGCGAACGTCGTCTTCCCCGATACCCATCGACTCTAGCATGGTGGGTGGACTGTGCAAAACCAGCTTTTCGGCGTGTGCTAACTCAATTCGGAAAAGATACCGCAGCTTGGCATCGTCACACATTGGACTTTTATTACACGATGCTTCGCGAACTCGACAGCCAACCACCATCTCCAAACCGACAAATGGAAAGCCGCCGAATTAAAGGTAAAATATTGTCTCTTACGAGGAAACGTTTGGAGGGGGTCGTAGTGCGATCGCGACGTCAAGACCGAGTGGAAGGAGAAAACCCGTCTATGCATCACATCGTGCTCGACAGCCGCCGACGCCGACAGCAGCTGATCACGGACCTCGTATTGCCAGGTGGCAGGGTCGTAACGACTCAGGCGGCGGTTACAGAAGCCTTCGCAGATCATTATCGCCGGTTTTACGACGAGGTGAATACAGAGGACGAGGAAGCGGACGATCACGACATACTGCAGCATGTGTCGCACACCCTCGTCAATGCAGCAGCGGCGACGCTTTTAGGTGGAATTACACGAGACGACATCGAGGACGCGCTTAACAAGGGAGCACTCAACAAATCTCCCGGGCCAGACGGACTGCCGCTCGAGTTTTATCGTACTTTCCGCGATCTCATGATGCCCCGATGGATCATCATGTACCAAGAACTGATGACCCCTGGTTCACACGTGCCACCTGCATTCGTGGAAGGTCTCCTTATACCGATACACAAGCCTTCCAGAGGTCGGACGGTCGAGGACTACAGGCCCATTACAATGCTTAACTCGGACTATAAAATCTTCGCCCGATTACTCGCCAGCCGCATAAAGAAGGTTCTGCCCCTGCTCCTCTCAATGGAGCAAACGACACAGGGTGGAGTGACCAACATGCAAACGGCAACCAGTGAATGCAGGGATTTAATAGCCATCGCCACATCCTGTCGCCTTCGAGCTGCTCTGATCTCCATTGATTTCGACCACGCCTTCGACAGAGTTCACCACAAGTTCCTTCTGTCCGTAATGGCCCGCATGGGCTACCCGCCTGACTTTATCGACATCTTTCAGCGCCTTTTCCGTGGAGCTGCATCCCGTGTACTGGTGAATGGACGGATTGCGGGTCCCTTTCCGATCCGACGGTCAGTTCGCCAAGGATGCCCACTCTCCATGATTCTTTACGCGATCGCACTCGAACCACTTGTCGGAGGGTTGAAAAACAGGCTCTCGGGCATTTCATTGAGGGATCATACCTTTCAGTGCAGAATATATGCTGATGACCTTCTATTACTTGTCCGATCTGATGACGAGGTACGCTCGGTGATACAATGGGTCAATCGCTATGGTTTGGCAGCGGGCAGCCGCATGAATGTGGCCAAGTCGGCAGCGATGCCCATTGGGAGAGGTCTACAGGACGACGCTTTAGCCCCACTCCCACTAGTTAACAAGATCCGGTTCTTGGGCATAACATTTACACAGGATGTGCGCCGCACGGCTGCCATGAACTATGCACGATTACTACAGGCAATACGCACAGAAGTTCGCCGGAACTTACTTCGACGGATGGACCTCCTACAGCGTGTGGAATACCTCAACCTTCACGTGGCGACTAAGATGATCCACATGGCCCAGGTCCTACCGATATCGACAGCGATGGCACACAGACTGCAAGCAGCGTTTGGGTATTACCTTACCGCCGGACACCTATTCAAAGTCCGCTACGAAACACTCACCCTCCCTCCGCTTGATGGCGGACTGGGACTTATAAATGTACGAGCGAGGGCTACAGCATTATACTTGTGCACAATGATGAAATTGTGGACCCACCAAGATGCTTCCCTTACGGGTCGTCTGTTAGAGGAATTGCTGCCGGCGTCTCTTATGCCACCTGTCACGGTTGCACACATTACACCCTCACTCTCTCACCTCTCGGCATTTATTCTTGAGTATAGTTACGTGCACCCAGATCTTCCCAACACTCGCACTCCCAAGGCGAGAGACTTTTACAGACTGCTGCTAAGGTCCACCCCTCGCAATGTGATTGAGAGGAAGAGCCCTACGACCCTATGGCCTGCAGTCTGGAGAGCGGTCCAGAAGTCGTTCCTCCCCACGCGGGTACGAGCCGCGTGGTACCAGGTGGTGAACGGGAAGGTTGTAACACGACAAAGGCTGCACGCTATTGGGATGGCGGATTCCCCCCTTTGTCCACATTGCCACCTCGTGGATACTGACGAACACCGTTTAACATGTGGATCGGCGTTAGAGGTATGGCTGCTAGTGCAGAAGATCCTCGCCTGCTACCTACGTATCGCGCCTCGCACAATTGAGCCACGGCTCCTCCTTTGTCCAGAGGATACTTATTTCCCACCTGCGAAGACTCATGCTCTCACATGGTTTAAAGGCATGTCCATATACTACCTCTTTCAAAATGATGAGAAGATGGTGCTTGATTACTGGCAATTTCTCCAGAACAGTCATAGCACACTTGAGTGTACACCCCGATACCGACAACTATTTGCGAACTATTTGCGCAGTGTCTTCGATAACCCCCCTCACAGTTGGGGAGTACCGGGCAGAGGATGATCGCCTTCATGGGGCTCCACACGCTGAGAATTGCTGTACCAATTTGGAACATGGAATCTGTATGCAGATGGGCCATGCACATGGAATGGCGTGCGGGATTTGGTTACATTTTTCTTTCTTTATTATCTATCATCACACTATTGGTTTCAAATTCTATTTCATAGTTTAGAAGGAACTCTTGTTCTGTTGTTGATATGGATGTCCATTCTAATTTTGTTTGTCGTAACTGAAAGACGCCTTTTTCCATCATTTACAATTTAAAAAAAAAAAACAAATAAAAAAAATAAAAAAAATAAAAAAAATAAAAAAAAAATTAAAAAAAACGGCCAAGGTAACTGGCTACGACTTGGAGAACCCGGGTTCGAATCTCCAAGAAACCTAGCGGATGTTGTTCCTTTCGTTTGTATTTTTCCATATATCAATTAATAGGTTCAAAAAAAAAATAAATAAAAGATGGTAGAGCACTTGCCCGCGAAAGGGAAATTTCCCGAGTTCGAGTCTCGGTCGGGCTTACAGAAAAAATAAAAAAAAAAAAAAAATAAAAAAAAAGTGGTCAGCGTGACAGAATGTCAATCGTAAGGGTCAGGGTTCGATTCCCGGGTGGGTCGGAGATTTTCTCATCTCAGGGACTGAGATTGTGTTGTCCTATTTATCATCATTTCATCCCCATCGACGCGCAAGTCACCGAAGTTGCGTCAAATCAAAAAAAAAAAAAATAAAAAAAATAAAAAAAAAATAAAAAAAAAATGGTAGAGCACTTGCCCGCGAAAGGCAAAGGTCCCGAGTTCGAGTCTCGGTCGGGCACACAGTTTTAATCTGCCAGGAAGTTTCATATCATCGCACACTCCGCTGCAGAGTGAAAATCTCATTCTGGAAACATCCCCCAGGCTGTGGCTAAGCCATGTCTCCGCAATAACCTTACTTTCAGGAGTGCTAGTTCTGCAAGGTTCGCAGGAGAGCTTCTGTAAAGTTTTGAAGGTAGGAGACAAGATACTGGCAGATGTAAAGCTGTGAGGACCGGGCGTGAGTCGTGCTTCGGTAGCTCAGATGGTAGAGCACTTGCCCGCGAAAGGCAAAGGTCCCGAGTTCGAATCTCGGTCAGTCACACAGTTTTAATCTGCCAGGAAGTTTCATATCAGCGCACACTCCGCTGCAGAGTGAAAATCTCATTCAGGAAACATCCCCCAGGCTGTGGCTAAGCCATGTTTCCGCAATATCCTTACTTTCAAGAGTGCTAGTTCTGCAAGATTCGCAGGAGAGCTTCTGTAAAGTTTGGAAGATAGGAGACGAGATCCTGGCAGAAGTAAAGCTATGGGGACCGGGCGTGAGTCGTGCTTCGGTAGCTCAGATGGTAGAGCACTTGCCCGCGAAAGGCAAAGGTCCCGAGTTCGAGTCTCGGTCGGGCACACAGTTTTAATCTGCCAGGAAGTTTCATATCAGCTCACACTCCGCTGCAGAGTGAAAATCTCATTCTGGAAACATCCCCCAGGCTGTGGCTAAGCCATGTTTCCGCAATATCCTTACTTTCAGGAGTGCTAGTTCTGCAAGATTCGCAGGAGAGCTTCTGTAAAGTTTGGAAGGTAGGAGACGAGATCCTGGCAGAAGTAAAGCTGTGGGGACCGGGCGTGAGTCGTGCTTCGGTAGCTCAGATGGTAGAGCACTTGCCCGCAAAAGGCAAAGTTCCCGAGTTCGAGTCTCGGTCGGGCACACAGTTTTAGTCTGCCAGGAAGTTTCATATCAGCGCACACTCCGCTGCAGAGTGAAAATCTCATTCTGGAAACATCCCCCAGGCTGTGGCTAAGCCATGTCTCCGCAATATCCTTACTTTCAGGAGTGCTAGTTCTGCAAGGTTCGCAGGAGAGCTTCTGTAAAGTTTGGAAGGTAGGAGACGAGATCCTGGCAGAAGTAAAGCTGTGAGGACCGGGATTGTGTCGTGCTTCGGTAGCTCAGATGGTAGAGCATTTGCCCGCGAAAGGCAAAGGTCCCGAGTTCGAGTCTCGGTCGGGCACACAGTTTTAATCTGCCAGGAAGTTTCATATCAGCGCACACTCCGCTGCAGAGTGAAAATCGCATTCTGGAAACATCCGCCAGGCTGTGGCTAAGCCATGTCTCCGCAATATCCTTACTTTCAGGAGTGCTAGTTCTGCAAGGTTCGCAGTAGAGCTTCTGTAAAGTTTGGAAGATAGGAGACGAGAAACTGGCAGAAGTAAAGCTGTGAGGACCGGGCGTGAGTCGTGCTTCGGTAGCTCAGATGGTAGAGCACTTGCCCGCGAAAGGCAAAGGTCCCGAGTTCGAGTCTCGGTTGGGCACACAGTTTTAATCTTCCAGGAAGTTTCATATCAGCGCACACTCCGCTGCAGAGTGAAAATCTCATTCTGGAAACATCCCCCAGGCTGTGGCTACGCCATGTCTCCGCAATATCCTGACTTTCAGGAGTGCTAGTTCTGCAAGGTTCGCAGGAGAGCTTCTGTATAGTTTGGAAGGTAGGAGACGAGATACTGGCAGAAGTAAAACTGTGAGGACCGGGCGTGAGTCGTCCTTCGGTAGCTCAGATTGTAGAGCACTTGCCCGCGAAAGGCAATGGTCCCGAGTTCGAGTCTCGGTCGGTCACACAGTTTAAATCTGCCAGGAAGTTTCATATCAGCGCACACTCCGCTGCAGAGTGAAAATCTCATTCTGGAAACATCCCCCAGGCTGTGGCTAAGCCATGTCTCCGCAATATCCTTACTTTCAGGAGTGCTAGTTCTGCAAGGTTTGCAGGAGAGCTTCTGTAAAATTTGGAAGGTATGAGACGAGATCCTGGCAGAAGTAAAGCTGTGAGGACCGGGCGTGAGTCTTGCTTCGGTAGCTCAGATGGTAGAGCACTTGTCCGCGAAAGGCAACGGTCCCGGGTTCGAGTCTCGGTCGGGCACACAGTTTTAATCTGCCGGGAAGTTTCATATCAGCGCACACTCCGCTGCAGAGTGAAAATTTCATTCTGGAAACATCCCCCAGGCTGTGCCTAAGCCATGTCTCCGCAATATCCTTACTTTCAGGAGTGCTAGTTCTGCAAGATTCGCAGGAGAACTTCTGTAAAGTTTGGAAGGTAGGAGACGAGATACTGGCAGAAGTAAAGCTGTGAGGACAGGGCGTGAGTCGTGCTTCGGTAGCTCAGATGGTAGAGCACTTGCCCGCGAAAGGCAAAGGTCCCGAGTTCGAGTCTCGGTCGGGCACACAGTTTTAATCTGCCACGAAGTTTCATATCAGCGCACACTCCGCTGCAGAGTGAAAATCTCATTCTGGAAACATCCGCCAGGCTGTGGCTAAGCCATTTCTCCGGAATATCCTTACTTTCAGGAGTGCTAGTTCTGCAAGGTTCGCAGGAGAGCTTCTGTAAAGTTTGGAAGGTAGGAGACGAGATACTGGCAGAAGTAAAGCTGTGAGGACCGGGCGTGAGTCGTGCTTCGGTAGCTCTGATGGTAGAGCACTTGCCCGCGAAAGGCAAAGGTCCCGAGTTCGAGTCTCGGTTGGGCACACAGTTTTAATCTGCCAGGAAGTTTCATATCAGCGCACACTCCGCTGCAGAGTGAAAATCTCATCTGCAAACATCCCCCAGGCTGTGGCTAAGCCATGTCTCCGCAATATCCTTACTTTCAGGAGTGCTAGTTCTGCAAGGTTCGCAGGAGAACTTCTGTAAAGTTTGGAAGGTAGGAGACGAGATACTGGCAGAAGTAAAGCTGTGAGGACAGGGCGTGAGTCGTGCTTCGGTAGCTCAGATGGTAGAGCACTTGCCCGCGAAAGGCAAAGGTCCCGAGTTCGAGTCTCGGTCGGGCACACAGTTTTAATCTGCCACGAAGTTTCATATTAGCGCACACTCCGCTGCAGAGTGAAAATCTCATTCTGGAAACATCCGCCAGGCTGTGGCTAAGCCATTTCTCCGGAATATCCTTACTTTCAGGATTGCAAGTTCTGCAAGGTTCGCAGGAGAGCTTCTGTAAAGTTTGGAAGATAGGAGACGAGATACTGGCAGAAGTAAAGCTGTGAGGACCGGGCGTGAGTCGTGCTTCGGTAGCTCAGATGGTAGAGCACTTGCCCGCGAAAGGCAAAGGTCCCGAGTTCGAGTCTCGGTCGGGCACACAGTTTTCATCTGCCAGGAAGTTTCATATCAGCGCACACTCCGCTGCAGAGTGAAAATCTCATTCTGGAAACATCCCCCAGGCTGTGGCTAAGCCATGTCTCCGCAATATCCTTACATTCAGGAGTGCTAGTTCTGCAAGGTTCGCAGGAGAGCTTCTGAAAGGTTTGGAAGGTAGGAGACGAGATACTGGCAGAAGTAAAGCTGTGAGGATCGGGCGTGAGTCGTGCTTCGGTAGCTCAGATGGTAGAGCACTTGTCCGCGAAAGGCAACGGTCCCGAGTTCGAGTCTCGGTCGGGCACACAGTTTTAATCTGCCAGGAAGTTTCATATCAGCTCACACTCAGCTGCAGAGTGAAAATCTCATTCCGGAAACATCCGCCAGGCTGTGGCTAAGCCATGTCTCCGCAATATTCTTACTTTCAGGAGTGCTAGTTCTGCAAGGTTCGCAGGAGAGCTTCTGTAAAGTTTGGAAGGTAGGAGACGAGATACTGGCAGAAGTAAAGGTGTGAGGACCTGGCGTGAGTTGTGCTTCGGTAGCTCAGATGGTAGAGCACTTGCCCGCGAAAGGCAAAGGTCCCGAGTTCGAGTCTCGTTCGGGCACACAGTTTTAATCTGCCAGGAAGTTGCATATCAGCGCACACTCCGCTGCAGAGTGAAAATCTCATTCTGGAAACATCCGCCAGGCTGTGGCTAAGCCATGTCTCCGCAATATCCTTACTTTCAGGAGTGCTAGTTCTGCAAGGTTCGCAGGAGAGCTTCTGTAAAGTTTGGAAGGTAGGAGACGAGATACTGGCAGAAGTAAAGCTGTGAGGACCGGGCGTGAGTCGTGCTTCGGTAGCTCAGATGGTAGAGCACTTGCCCGCGAAAGGCAAAGGTCCCGAGTTCGAGTCTCGGTGGGTCACACAGTTTTAATCTGCCAGGAAGTTTCATATCAGCACACACTCCGCTGCAGAGTGAAAATCTCATTCTGGAAACATCCGCCAGGCTGTGGCTAAGCCATGTCTCCGCAATATCCTTACTTTCAGGAGTGCTAGATCTGCAAGGTTCGCAGGAGAGCTTCTGTAAAGTTTGGAAAGTAGGAGACGAGATACTGGCAGAAGTAAAGCTGTGAGGACCGGGCGTGAGTCGTGCTTCGGTAGCTCAGATGGTAGAGCACTTGCCCGCGAAAGGCAAAGGTCCCGAGTTCGAGTCTCGGTCGGACACACAGTTTTAATCTGCCAGGAAGTTTCATATCACCGCACACTCCGCTGCAGAGTGAAAATCTCATTCTGGAAACATCCGCCAGGCTGTGGCTAAGCCATGTCTCCGCAACATCCTTACTTTCAGGAGTGCAAGTTCTGCAAGGTTCGTAGGAGAGCTTCTGTAAAGTTTGGAAAGTAGGAGACGAGATACTGGTAGAAGTAAAGCTGTGAGGACCGGGCGTGAATCGTGCTTCGGTAGCTCAGATGGTAGAGCACTTGCCCGCGAAAGGCAAAGGTCCCGAGTTCGAGTCTCGGTCGGGCACACAGTTTAAATCTGCCAGGAAGTTTCATATCAGCGCACACTCCGCTGCAGAGTGAAAATCTCATTCTGGAAACATCCGCCAGGCTGTGGCTAAGTCATTTCTCCGCAATATCCTTTCTTTCAGGAGTGCTAGTTCTGCAAGGTTCGCAGGAGAGCTTCTGTAAAGTTTGGAAGGTAGGAGACGAGATCCTGGCAGAAGCAAAGCTGTGAGGACCGGGCGTGAGTCGTGCTTCGGTAGCTCAGATGGTAGAGCACTTGCCCGCGAAAGGCAAAGGTCCCGAGGTCGAGTCTCGGTCGGGCACACAGTTTTAATCTTCCAGGAAGTTTCATATCAGCGCACACTCCGCTGCAGAGTGAAAATCTCATCCTGGAAACATCCACCAGGCTGTGGCTTCGCCATGTCTCCGCAATATCCTTACTTTCAGGAGTGCTAGTTCTGCAAGGTTCGCAGGAGAGCTTCTGTAAAGTTTGGAAGGTAGGAGACGAGATACTGGCAGAAGTAAAGCTGTGAGGACCGGGCGTGAGTCGTGCTTCGGTAGCTCAGATGGTAGAGCACTTGCCCGCGAAAGGCAAAGGTCCCGAGTTCGAGTCTTGGTCGGGCACACAGTTTTAATCTGCCACGAAGTTTCATATCAGCGCACACTCCGCTGCAGAGTGAAAATCTCATTCTGGAAACATCCGCCAGGCTGTGGCTAATCCATGTCTCCGCAATATCCTTACTTTCAGGAGTGCTAGTTCTGCAAGGTTCGCAGGAGATCTTCTGTAAAGTTTGGAAGGTAGGAGACGAGATCCTGGCAGAAGCAAAGCTGTGAGGACCGGGCGTGAGTCGTGCTTCGGTAGCTCAGATGGTAGAGCACTTGCCCGCGAAAGGCAAAGGTCCCGAGGTCGAGTCTCGGTCGGGCACACAGTTTTAATCTGCCACGAAGTTTCATATCAGCGCACACTCCGCTGCAGAGTGAAAATCTCATCCTGGAAACATCCGCCAGGCTGTGGCTACGCCATGTCTCCGCAATATCCTTACTTTCAGGAGTGCTAGTTCTGCAAGGTTCGCAGGAGAGCCTCTGTAAAGTTTGGAAGGTAGGAGACGAGATCCTGGCAGAAGTAAAGCTGTGAGGACAGGGCGTGAGTCGTGCTTCGGTAGCTCAGATGGTAGAGCACTTGCCCGCGAAAGGCAAAGGTCCCGAGTTCGAGTCTCGGTCGGGCACACAGTTTTAATCTGCCAGGAAGTTGCATATCAGCGCACACTCAGCTGCAGAGTGAAAATCTCATTCTGGAAACATCCGCCAGGCTGTGGCTAATCCATGTCTCCGCAATATCCTTACTTTCAGGAGTGCAAGTTCTGCAAGGTTCGCAGGAGAGCTTCTGTAAAGTTTGGAAGGTAGGAGACGAGATACTGGCAGAAGTAAAGCTGTGAGGACCGGCCGTGAGTCGTGCTTCGGTAGCTCAGATGGTAGAGCACTTGCCCGCGAAAGGCAAAGGTCCCGAGTTCGAGTCTCGGTCGGGCACATAGTTTTAATCTGCCAGGAAGTTTCATATCAGCGCACACTCCGCTGCAGAGTGAAAATCTCATTCTGGAAACATCCCCCAGGCTGTGGCTAAGCCATGTCTCCGCAATATCCTTACTTTCAGCAGTGCTAGTTCTGCAAGGTTCGCAGGAGAGCTTCTGTAAAGTTTGGAAGGTAGGAGACGAGATACTGGCAGAAGTAAAGCTATGAGGACCGGGCGTGAGTCGTGCTTCGGTAGCTCAGATGGTAAAGCACTTACCCGCGAAAGGCAAAGGTCCCGAGTTCGAGTCTCGGTCGGGCACACAGTTTTAATCTGCCAGGAAGTTTCATATCAGCGCACACTCTGCTGCAGAGTGAAAATCTTATTCTGGAAACATCCCCCAGGCTGTGGCTAAGCCATGTCTCCGCAATATCCCTACTTTCAGGAGTGCTAGATCTGCAAGGTTCGCAGGAGAGCTTCCGTAAAGTTTGGAAGGTAGGAGACGAGATACTGGCAGAAGTAAAGCTGTGAGGACCGGGCGTGAGTCGTGCTTCAGTGGACCAGATGGTAGAGCACTTGCCCGCGAAAGACAAAGTTCGCGAGTTCGCGTCTCGGTCGGGCACACAATTTTAATCTGCCAGGAAGTTTCATATCAGCGCACACTCCGCTGCAGAGTGAAAATCTCATTCTGGAATCATCCCCCAGGCTGTGGCTAAGCCATGTCTCCGCAATATCCTTCCTTTCAGGAGTGCTAGTTCTGCAAGGTTTGCAGGAGAGCTTCTGTAAAGTTTGGAAGGTAGGAGACGAGATACTGGCAGAAGTAAAGCTGTGAGGACCGGGCGTGAGTCGTGCTTCGGTAGCTCACGGGCGCAAGTTGTCAGTCTGCCTTCGGCGGTGCTACGGCACGGACGTCTGTTTACGTCCCTGCCGGAGAAGTTCGCGCTCGCGCAGTTGTTTACCTCGTCGGCGTACTAGTGTGTTTAGACGACTCGATATAGAATGGCACATGCATACCGAAAGTCGACTCTCAAGATTAGTTTTTCAAATGAATATGCGAGACCGAAAGCCTATGAAATAGAAAGGTTCCTACGAGACGAAGTTAAACTTGACTACAACGAACTTATCGGAATCCACCTCTCCATAGTGAGCAGTGTTGTTTACGTCAAGCTGATTAACGACGCAGTATGTGACAGAATCATCCGAGATACTAAACATGGACTCAAATTTTGTCACTCTGATGGACATGTTGGAGAAGTAACAATTGATCATGCAGGACTGGGCTTACGGAACATACGTATTTTCGAACTTCCCTTCGAGGTTCCGTCTGACTGGGTCGTTGACGCCTTACGCCCATATGGAAGAGTGCTTAGCCACGTTGAGGAAAAATGGTCCAACTTCACGACTTACCCCGTTCTCAATGGGGTGCGTCAAATCAGAATAGAACTGACACGACATGTACCCTCGTACTTGTTCATCGGCGGATGCAGAGCTATAGTCATCTACGATGGACAACCCAAAACATGCTCAGGCTGTGGGAAAGAGGGCCACGTCCGTTCCGAATGTATGCAGCGGAGGATAGTGCAAGTTCCAAACGGCGAACCCGTACCTCCGTCCACGTTGACGCCCCTGCCACTAACGTATGCGGACGCATTTCGAACGGATCCCATCCCGAAGAATGACCAGCTACAGAATCCTGACAGTTTACGGCAACCGACTGCGGCAGAGACCGCCTCCAGTGACGAAACGACGCACACCGCTGCCGCTCCGGCGCCGACGACGCACTTAACCGAGCGGAAAGGATCGGTAGGAGAAATGGAAATTGATCCTGCTGTTGTGCCGACAGCTGCTTTCGTCCCTGAGCACCGGGAGTCACTTCCGCACTCGGATACGGAGGCGCACACGCGCAAACAACGATCACCGAAGCGCCACAAGAAACGACGGCTCGCGCCGTCGGATACCTGCTTACTGCAGTCCACGTCAGACGGACTTGGGTGTAACGTCGATACAGTGCATCCGGATGCGCAACGGATCTACCTCCCACACAGCAGTACGACGCGAATCATGCTACGCAGGGGTTGAATACAGACACACCGGACGGAAAGCCGACGGACGGAGTCCCTCCACCCACCGCAGCAACGCCACCGCCTTCGGTCAGCCCGGCCGGAGAGACACGACGGGAGCTGGACCTCCAGCACAGGAACTGGGCCGACGAATCCGATACTGACCCTCACACCGACGACGCACCCGCAATGGCGAGTGCTGCGCCCACCGGATGTTAACCGCGCAGAAGATGCAGACTGACGCACAGACAGCATGTCACCGGACAGCAGCACACAAATTAACATAAGCGTTCATGTGCGCTTTACGCACTGAGGAACAGCGGCAGGCATATCGAACAGCCTCTATTAATATTAATACGATCAGAACGCCTGTCAAATTGCAATTATTACGAGACATGTTGCATGCGTCAGACGTCGACATCGTTCTGCTGCAGGAAGTATGTGTTGAGAGCTTCCCCGACCTCTATGAGTACGATACGTACATTACACCTACTACCGACGGCGGCAGCGGAACAGCGATACTTCTACGTAGCGGCATAGTAGCCGAGGACGTGGTGTACCTGCCGTCAGCGCGAGGACTAGCGCTCATAGTGTTGGGAGTACGGGTCGTTAACATTTACGCACCGTCGGGGTCAGACAGACGGCGCGACCGATCCCGATTTTACGCAGAGGAGATTGCAACACTATTCTTAGGTCGGTATGAACATGTCTTATTTGGAGGCGACTTCAACTGCGTGCTCGCACCAAAAGATCAACACCCCTGTTATACTTCATGCCCGGAGCTGCGGCAACTCATACTGGACATGAATCTCATTGATACATTGGAGCAGATACATGGCGACAGACGTGGATACACCTACGTCACGAGTCACTCTGCAAGTCGTCTCGATCGCATTTACGTAACACGTCGTCTCGAACCTGCGATCCTCGATGCGGAATTGTGGCCTGTCGCCTTTTCAGATCACATAGCATATATATGCACGGTCTCCCTGTGTCGTCAACAGGTGTGGAGGAGTCGCAGTGTTTGGAAACTGAATACAGCACACCTTAGGGAACCTGAGTGCAGACGCTTAGTCGAAGACACTTGGCATGTGTGTGAACGACGCCTCCCGACATATCCGACGACGTTGCAGTGGTGGCTGGAATGCGTTAAGCCTGCATTGCGCCGAGCGTTAATTGCATACGGAAGAGAGCAGATGATGTGGAGGCGGTACACGACGGAATTTTATTTCACGATGCTCCGCGAACTATCTGTACAAGCACCTTCACAGGAGCGTCGTGCCGGTATAAAACGAGCACAGGCCCAAATAATTTCCATAACGCGCCGCCGACTGGAGGGTGTCGCAATCCGTGCAAGGGCCTTTGAACGAGTCCATGGAGAATCCCCGTCGAGGTATCACGTTATTAGAGAAAAACAACGTAGCCGCAGAACCTTAATACAGACTGTCGTACTGACAGATGGTCGCCGCATGACAACGCAAAAAGACATTGCCAACGCTTTCGTGGAACACTACGGTCATCTCTATGAAGAAGCGGAACACGATCAGGCAGCCTTTCATGAGGTCCGACGAACGCTCTCCGCGTGTCTCGACGAGTCGGCCAACCTGGAGTTAACAGGTGAAATCACAGTTGACGACGTAATGGAAGCGATTGATAAGGGAGCGTCGCACAAATCGCCGGGGCCCGACGGGTTTCCGTTAGAGTTCTATCGTACATTTAAAGATCTCATGATTCCACGATGGACTGCCATGTACGGCGAATTGATGTCTCCCAACGTGCCTCTTCCACCATCCTTCGTGGAAGGAATGATCATCCCCATCCACAAACCATCTGGCGGCACAGGGATACAGGCCTACCGGCCACTGACCCTTCTTAATTGCGACTACAAGATCTACGCCAGGATACTTGCAGCACGCTTTAAACGCGTAATACGACAAGTGATTTCACTCGACCAAACCCAGCTAGGAGGAGCTAGCAATATACAAACGGCACTCAGCGACTACCGCGATGTTATCGCACTGGCATCAACATGTCGTCTCCGGGGTGTATTGGTATCGATAGACTTCGATCGCGCATTTGACAGGCTGAGTCATGCTTATCTCACGGACGTGATGATGAAAATGAAGTTTCCGGAAAGTTTTGTCACCGTCGTCATGCGACTACTCCACGGAGCCGCATCCAAAGTGCTCATAAATGGACGCTTGGTGGGGCCCATCACCATCTCACGATCGGTCAGACAAGGGTGCCCGCTGTCAACGATATTGTATGCCATCGCTGTCGAGCCGCTGCTTTGCGGGCTCCGGAATCGACTCCAAGGAATGACGATAAGACACACCAAGTTTGTATGCCGAACATACGCAGATGACCTAGTGTTTTTAGCAAGGTCAGGCGACGAGGCAGGAGCGGCCTTGCATTGGATTAATTTGTATTGTATGGCTACGGGAAGTCGCCTGAACATGGCAAAGTCGGGAGCGATGAACATCGGGAGAGGACTCCCAACAGGAAGTGTAGCACCATTACAGCCGATCAACAAGATGAAATGCCTAGGAATTATCTTCACTACCGACGTTCGACGCACGGTGGCACTGAGTTACAGACATCTTCTGCAAACAATTCGTGCGAGTGTCCGAAGTCACAGGTTAAGGGCACTGGATATGATACAACGGGTCACCTTTGCCAACACTTATCTAGCCTCTCGCATCCCCCACCTGGCACAAGTTCTTCCTATGCCGGTGGTGTTGGCCCGCCGAATCCTGGCGGCACTCGGATATTTTGTGAGCACAGGTCTGCTTTTTAAGGTAGGGTACGAAACCCTCACCCTTCCTCGTAGTCGTGGAGGTCTTGGACTAGTCCACGTACGCGACCGAGCAGTGGCTATTTATGTAACCACAATGATAAAGATGTGGACACGACACCAGACAAGTCTGACGGGCAGCTTGATAGACGAACTCGCTCCACCTTCTCTTTCGGCTCCGGTAACGGTGGCTCACATCTCACCATCGCTTGCCCATATGCGAACCTTCTTTGTGGAACACAGTTATGTACATATGGAACTACCAACTACCAGGACGGCAACGGCACGTGATATATATCACATCTTCACTCGACGACGGCCGAATAATCCCGTAGAGCGCCGCCAACCAACAGTTACGTGGTCAGTGGTATGGCGTACAGTGCACCACCCACACCTCGATACGGGAACGCGCGCATAGTGGTATCAGGTGGTAAATGGGAAATATGTGACTCGTTCCAGGTTGCATACAATTCATATGGCGGACGAGCCACTGTGTCCGCAGTGCAATGTTATAGACACTGAGGAGCATCGCCTGATATGCGGTCCTTCGGCGGACGTCTGGTGTTTGGTCAAAAAAATGATCGCCTTCCTCCTTAGGGTGGGGCCGCAAACAATAGAACCACGCACACTACTTCTCCCAGATAGGACATATTATCCCCGAACGAAGACAAACGCAGTGACTTGGATTCGAGGTTTTACTGTGCGTTATCTTTTCCGAGACGGCAGTAAGAATGTGCTTGACTTTTGGGCCTTACTACAGGAACAACACTCACAGCTTATGAGACATCCGAGATATCGAACATATTACGCAAATTTTTTAGGGAAAGCCTTGCTTGATCCCCCACCCAGTTGGGGTGTCCCGGGTAGGAGAATGTAATTATTGTCTATAAGTATCAGAACAAGAAAGGACCAGGACAGTGGAGAGGATCCACAAACACACGTGAAGACGTACCCGACACCAATGCGAGGTGTGAAGGGATTAGCGAGGTACGCGCCTAAAAGAGGAACGTAGACCGTTATTGTTTGTACTGCCAGAAGCAGGATATTTTATTTATTATTTTTCACTATTATGTTAAAAAAATCCACTTATTTACGTTTCCCAGAAACATTTTCTTTTATAGTCATCGTCTTATATATTTAAAAAAATGCTAGAAGCAGCTTATGTTTGTTATTGTAAAATTAAAAAAAAAAAAAGAAAAAAAAACGATGGTAGAGCACTTGCCCGCGAAAGGCAAAGGTCCCGAGTTCGAGTCTCGGTCGGGCACACAGTTTTAATCTGCCAGGAACTTTCATATCAGCGCACACTCCGCTGCAGAGTGAAAATCTCATTCTGGAAACATCCCCCAGGCTGTGGCTAAGCCATGTCTCCGCAATATCCTTACTTTCAGGAGTGCTAGTTCTGCAAGGTTCGCAGGAGAGCTTCTGTAAAGTTTGGAAGGTAGGAGACGAGATACTGGCAGAAGTAAAGCTGTGAGGACCGGGCGTGAGTCGTGCTTCGGTAGCTCAGATGGTAGAGCACTTGCCCGCGAAAGGCAAAGTTCGCGAGTTCGAGTCTGGGTCGGGCACACAGTTTTAATCTTCCAGGAAGTTTCATATCAGCGCACACTCCGCTGCAGAGTGAAAATCTCATTCTGGAAACATTCCCCAGGCTGTGGCTAAGCCATGTCTCCGCAATATCCTTACTTTCAGGAGTGCTAGTTCTGCAAGGTTCGCAGGAGAGCTTCTGTAAAGTTTGGAAGGTAGGAGACGAGATACTGGCAGAAGTAAAGCTGTGAGGACCGGGCGTGAGTCGTGCTTCGGTAGCTCAGATGGTAGAGCACTTGCCCGCGAAAGGCAAAGGTCCCGAGTTCGAGTCTCGGTCGGGCACACAGTTTTAATCTGCCAGGAAGTTTCATATCAGCGCACACTCCGCTGCAGAGTGAAAATCTCATTCTGAAAATTTACATTTGTTGAAAGAAATTTGATTTGTTTTCGTCAGTTACCCACTGTACCCACAGGCAACTACTTCCACGCTCACATAGTGTGATTAAGTGTGTTAATGTTCTTGATGAATCGCTAGTAAATAAAGTAAATTCTTAAGAAAAAATTTTGAAAGTAAATTCGCGGTCAGGTCCCTTGGGACACTCCCATCCATAGTTACTGCTGATCTACAACCAGATACAAGCAATGGCTAAATTAGACACAGGTTTGTAATCATAGGGCTTTGTGTTCCTCCTGTGATCCTGAAACTATGTCAGACCAGCTCACAGACAACAAAAGCATCTAAGGAGAAGAGGAACAAAAAGAAGGCCTCCAAGAAGAAAGAGGTTCTGGTCTTCCCGATGCCACTGGACTCCACATGTTACAACTTTGTAACTGTTATTCCGTATCTCCAGAATTTTTTATATTTACTGCTCTTACCGAACTTCCGTCAATGCTCCCATCACACAAAAGTAGCTGTAGGTGCTTTTATGCCAATATTTCCTTGGAAGTCGAGCAAAATACATTTTTGCGTGTGGTTTTTGTGAAACCCGAATGTTATCGAAGTACATACATCAAAAAAATTTTGCATCACCCCCGTTCCCAGAGCTTCTGAAGATAGACGTTGACTGTGGATATTGTATCACTGACACAGTCCCTTTGATTGTTCAGAGATGCACTAAACCCGCCCAAAGATGTAAACAACCATGAATGATCAGCGCCTATTTGACGGAGGGGGTCCGATAGCCGATCAGATCCAGTCATTTCACCAGGAAGGAGGTACACGACTCGTGTTGTATCACGGTACTGGGATTGGGAGTTTTGTTAAATTCTATATATGCAGTGATTAATAAAAAAAAAGTAATTACTGAATACTGCAATATTATTTACTCGGTTAAATATTGTGGGCTAGCATGAGACTCTGAAATAACCCAATACCACGATAACGTACGTACTGACATCGGCTATTCCGAAGTACGCACGAAAGAATATTTTATACACACCGCGCGGCTCACCGCCTTCTCACAGATAGTTCGCGTGAGCGCTGCTATTATGGAGAGAAAATGTGCGTGTTTTTACGCAAACTGTAATGATTAATTTTGTTCTCAGGGGCTACTGGTCATTTATGTACAAACTTTCACAAAGAAACTGAGATATATGTTTTATGCTTATTAAACGGAATATATGTCTGTATTTACTATTCGTTGTCTGCAACGCAAAAACTGAGGAGGATCTCATGTGTCGTTAAGCGGCCAATCATACTGAACTTATTCAGCACGAAAACGTTCTTTGAAACTATTAAAAGATCTAAATAGAGAAGTCTCCCGCATTTACATTTAATATTAGAGACTGAATTTGTAACGAAAAAATATCGTCAGCGTAATGGCCGACCAAATGATGCTAGGGAAAGAGAGCTCCTCGCAACACGAATTTCTGAAATAGAGTTATTAATTACAATTAATGGTTTCTATTACTGGAGGTGCTCACTAATTCAATAATCAACACTTTCTAATAAAAATTGGAAATATATTCTGATAACTTACAGACAGACTTACATTAAATATGAGATTGAGATACAATGCCGGCATCCCGATAGACGAAACAAGTTACGACGAAAAATCTAACAAAAAAAGAAAAAATCTCTGATCTTCTTCATCTCATGACACAGATACCATAGATAAAAGGCTATTTGTTAAACGCATCGCTGTTTGCGAGCTTTACAGATTATAAACTACACTTTTTAATATTTGATATTCATCGCGCACACGTACGCCGTCTTTTAATAATTTATAGTTCCCACGTCACTATTTTTTTAATACACATAAAAATCTCTTATTATTTTTCTCGAAATGTCAATTTATGTGACGTTTCGTCACAGTTGTCTGTAGTTCAACCATGCTAGACGGTCTATACTGCGGTTCGATCGCTTCGGCATTGTTACTTTGTGCCAGGAAGGGCTCTCCAGTCGTCTCGGAGTGAACCAAAGCGATGTTGTTCAGATATGGAGGAGATACACAGAGACAGAACCTGTCGATGACATGCCTCGCTCAGGCCCCCAAGGGCTACTACAGCAGTGGATGACCGTGACGTACGGATTATGACTCGGAGGATCCCTGACAGCAACGCCACCATGTTGAATAATGCTTTTCGTGCAGCCACAGGACGTCGCATTACGACTCAAACTGTGCGCAATAGGCTGCTCGATGCGCATCTTCACTCCCGACGTCCATGGTGAGGTCCGTCTTTGCAACCACGATAACATGCAGCGCGGTACAGATGGGCCCAACAACGTGTCGAATGGACCGTTCAGGATTGGCAACAGGTCACGAACGTTCTTCCTCGTACCCTTTCTCATTTCTACGTGCTTTTATCGTTTGGTTTTGTTGATTCTCGGCTACAGTCGAGTTCATTAGGATTTGTCTTCTGCGTCCTTTGAAGAGTTTACACAGTTTGATGCATACAGGATGGACGGACTGATAATGTCATAATTTCGTCCCTTTAACGTCTTCAATCTAATCGAACCGAAAACGGTGAATTTTGAATAAAAACAGAGGTGAATGAATGTTGCTCAGAAGTCGCTAGATGAAATCAAATACTATAGTGAACGACTGAAACGCATTATAACGGGTATGGAAACTTGCTTTTATGTGTATGAAGTCGAAAATAAGGCGAACTGGTACCATTGGAAGAATTCTGGATCGCCGTGATGTAGAAAAGGTTGCCAAATGGGATCAAATGTGAGGGCTATTCTCACTGTGCTCTTCCATTTTAACGGTTTGATACGCCACTACTTTTTGCCAGAAGTCGACCGATAAGTAATGAGTATTACTTACACGTTCAACGGAATTTCGCGAAGCAATTCGGAAAAACATAAGAATTTATGGCGAAATAACTCATGAAGGTCGCCCCACGACAATGCTCCTGCTCACATTTTGTTGCTAGTTCGTGAATATTTTGCTAGAAACAGTATTATCGTGCACCAGCTTCCATAATTATCCACTAAGACTCCGTGTGTCTTCCTGTTCCCAAAAATAAAAAGAATCTAAAAGGGCCGTCGTTTTATATGCCAAGATGGGATTAAGAGCGCATCGCTTTGAGAAGTAAAAGCTAACCTAAGTAGTTGAGTTTCAGAAGTGTTTAGGGGTTTGGAAAAGCGGTGGTGTTAGGTTAAAATTTTTTATGAGGCCTATCTTGAAAGTGATGACATTGATGAAGATAAATAAATAAAATTCTTCCCAAAAAATAAAAACTCTGGTTATCTTTTGAACACACCTCGTAATTTTGTGTGACCCTTTCCTTTTCAGCAATAACGGGAGTGGAAGTCTATCATTGTAACAATGGTGGTACGCAGTACTGTGTTCACATCGGGTCTTCCATCTGCAGTGCAGTTGCAGCCTTCAGCGATATTTATGTTTATGGAAGTACTCTTGTTACTATAAACACAAAAGCCACACGAGCCATACTGATAACAAAGAGAATGTTTTTTTTAAAATAATGAAATTCGTGCCCTTGTTGGCACAAAAGAATCTGCACTGTCACTATTGTTTTGTCGTAAAATAATACAATTGCTTATCAGTCTGAAAAAGCAACATTATTTTGATGGACGTTTAACCTTTCCTTTGACCATCCAGTGTATGTGCAATTGAGACCACACATCCCGAACGAGATGCAGGTAGCATATTGGTCTGAAAACCAGGTGACACCAGAAGTTTTCTATGAAAATGAAGCGATAGTCAATAGACAGTTAACATCGAAGAGCGTGTATGTTTTGTTATCAGTGCTAGCTTGTTATTGCTGTATTCACAGGACATCCAGCATTGCAAATATTGCTCTGTTTTACTTCCAATAGCTGCTGCACTCACGTGCTTAATTTTACAATTCTATCGGAAGGAGATATTTTGTCTTGACAGGATTCATTGCTTGTCATTAGGTTATAAACCATGAATAAAGAGCAGCCCAGTTTACCTAGCAAGAGAGAAATGATAGGATATGAACGATAATTTCTTGTTTCTGAGTGGCAATAATTTTATTATATAATATCTTTTACAGAATATTAAAAACCTCCCTTTGGTGACGTATGTCCTTGTCAAACGGGCATGCACCTTATAGCAACCAGTCGTCAACTTTCTCTCATACCTGCAAATGTGATAGTTTGTGGCCTGTATCTAAATCACTGGCTTATTCTCAAGCTTCTAACAGAAATTAAGGACAGGTGGATCTGCTACTTAAAGAAAATCACTGATTTAAACGAACAGAAATATTGAATAAAACCATCAAGTACAGAAACAAGAAACTGTCATTTAAACTTGCTTAAAGTGTTCATCTCGAACAAGTTACTGGACCGGCGGTTACGAATAAAATGTTCGAGTGCCAGAAAATATTTCTTGCACCTTAAATTAGGCAACAAAACTTACATCATCTGCAACTTTGGCTCATGATGTACGTTGGGTTTCCTGTTTTAATGTGCATGAAATATTTCCTGGGAAATTTCTTTTTGACCACCCTTTATAGAGAGAATGGAGTGGAATGAGAGAAAATTCTTCAGATGATGCAGCAGACCATTCAACATTAACTGAGGAGCATCGTGACTGACTCTGAGATTCAGTTACCGAGGTTTCATAGGAGTACTGGTACATCATGGAGCCTAGCCTGTTGACCCATGTGGCTGACTGCCCGCGGAAACTCAAGCTGATTTCTCTATGGAGATCCGTAAATTGACTGACGGCTCACTTTTTGTGCTTTTTGAAACCTCTCCGGAAGGACTACTCTGGGACGTTAAGTTTCTCCAACTACTGTAATACCTTCTTAGTACTTCCGATGAAGAATTAATTGATCATACCGTTATTTACAGTTCCATATCAAAAACTGTCTTTTATTACGGTTTTAGTTTTTCATTTTCTTTATTTACGGATAAAAGTATTATTTATTTTCGCAATCCTTCCTTATGAGCCCTCGAACCCTCCTAGGATACCACTGTCATCGTCCGAATTAGCCTTCTGTAGTGGGTGACGTTGCTGTGCAACAATTCCTACACATTTCCTTTTTGCTATTATAACCATCTCTAACGTGCATCACGTCGATGGGACGTCACACTACCGCTGCATTTTCTTTCGGGTAGTTTCTTCAGTGTACTAATAGCTGAATGAGGTGACTCGATGGACCGTACAGTGGAAAGTGAAATCCAAATTCTCGTCCGATCATACTGATCTGGATTATCGACGTTGTTGTTAAACCATTCCTGGTTCCAAACCTCAGGGCAATTCCTTCCACTATCACTTTACAGTGACCCATTTGTGACGCCTCCATCATATATTTCCTTTCATTATTGTGTTTGGTATATGCATGACCTCAGCCACAATTCGGCACTAAATTAAATTCAGTGGAGACAAGTGAACATTTGTACCAGACCGGGACTCGAACCCAGATCTTTCGCTTTACGCTGGAGGTCACCATAGCCGCGTCGGCTATCTGGACCCGCTTTCCGTCCAGCACAGATTCTCAACTTGCCGCACATTATACATGTAGTGTCCACTGTCCATTATCCTCGCTGCTCGCAGCTTTACATGATTCCCGCAAGAGCTCAGACATAATGTGCAGCCGCACTGAAGTTACCTTTACCGTCAAGGCTCGTATACGAGGTGATCCAGATGCCTGTAATGCTGGGTTTTATGCAGAATCTCTTCAGATACCATGCCCAAGATTTTCATATTCCTTCGCCCGCTGTGCGCAAACTACTATTCCTTCAGGAAAAAGAACCAGACCTTTTTATAGGAAATATAATGTTATCAAATTTCGTACAGGGATACGTTTTCGCTGCAGGTCAGTGTTTTCGAATTATTCAAGAAAAAAGCGTTTGGAGGTATTTTTGGTACGTTTTCCGTCAAAAACTGCGGCCCATAGTAAAAACGTATCCAGTACAAAATTTAACATTCTAAATTTTCTACAGAAAGCTCTCGTGCATCTTTTCTGTGGGACTAATAGCTTGCACGTGGCGAGAGAGAGAATATGAAAATCTTGCATGTGGTGTTATGTATGTGATAAAGACATTGATTCTAAGACCAGTCGTAAGTAACACCATACTGACACTAGCGCTGCATAGTGAAGTTGCGGCACAACAGGAAAGACAATGTTTCTACCAGTCGCAGGTACGAGTGCAAAAGAATCTTGGTTCTATAGGTAGTAACAACGCAGAAGAAAATGCCACCATTCCGAAACAGTTGCCGGTATTGCTGCTTTTGTGTAATCGATTTTCACAGAAAACGATAGGCGTACAGGAAACA
This sequence comes from Schistocerca cancellata, assembly GCF_023864275.1. Taxonomy (NCBI): domain Eukaryota; kingdom Metazoa; phylum Arthropoda; class Insecta; order Orthoptera; family Acrididae; genus Schistocerca; species Schistocerca cancellata. The sequence goes on along the minus strand of NC_064634.1, from coordinate 439,421,366 downwards.
GACTTATAAACGATTATAGTTCTGTATTGACTATTTTCATATATACTACATAGGCATTACATTCTGCTATTGCCGAATAATTCATTAAAACCATTGTCTTCTAGAACAGGTAGATATCCATTTAAAATATATAACACATTATATTCCAATTTTAGGACCCATACAACTTAATAAACGTGCAGCCACGGCCATCGAAATTTATGGTAAACTGAACTAGAACAGATCGCAAAAACAGTTATTAAGTGATTTATAAATCATCACGGCCGTAATGGCGGAGCAGTTGAGTAACATTACACTCATCAATGACAAAATTCTATGTGCTACAGTGTAATGTTACTCAACAGCTCCGCCACCACACCAGTGATGCAAGGGAAGCTGCAAGGTGATGAAATCGTAAGTGCTCAACTGTCATAAGAAAGCCTTTCACGCTATTTTCGCAACACAAAACTACCTGCATCCTATACAGGATGTGATATCATACATAGTCAACCACAAGGGAGAAAACCAACTGAAGGCATCACTGACATGGATTTCTAGCCATCCACTGCCCCCCTCCCCACCCCTTATGCCACACCAGCCACTACAATAACAAACAATGGACAAAGAGTTATAGGTTAATCTAGTTTAAGACGGTTTATTTTTAAGTAATATTTCTCTGTATGTATGTATGTCTGTATGAATGCCTGAAGATGAACAGAACATGTTCGAAAGGCGTTGTATTATGTTAAACAGAAAACAAAAAATAAAAAAAGTGACTGGTAGGGGAAATTACAACTAATCACTCCTAGAAAATGTTGTGCATTTGACAACCATAGAAACCACAAATAACAACGATGCTTGGGACATCACCATCTTTGATGACAAAACGATTTGCTGATGACGAAACACGTGACTACGTTTCGTCGTCAGCAAATCCCTTCTTGGGATGCAGCCCCAAACCGATCCGGGATGCTGGAGCGCACACTGCAGCCGCCGGCACCCCTGCCGCTGCTTCCATCGGTGATTCCAGCCGCGCGTCCGGTGTGTGTGGTGTGTGTGTGTGAATTCCCAAGGGACCAAACTGCTGAGGTCATCGGTCCCTAGACTTACATACTACTTAAATTAACTTATGCTAAGAAGAACACACAAACCCATGCCCGAGGGAGGACTCGAACCTCCGGCAAAAGGGGCTGGGTAATTCGTGACATGGCGCCTCTAACTTCGCGGCCACTCCGCGCGGCGCTTCCGGTGTCGGTGGAGGCATGGAGTGGGGGACCGAGCGGCTCTAGGCGCTTCAGTCCGGAACCGCGCTGCTGCTACGGTCGCAGGTTCGAATGCTTCCTAAGGCATGGATGTGTGTGATGTCCTTCGGTTAGTTAGGTTTAAGTAGTTTCTAAGTCTAGGGGACCGATGACCTCAGATGTTAAGTCCCATAGTGCTTAGAGCCATTTGAACCATTTGCAGGGAGGAGGGACCTCTGCTGGAAACAAACATATGAAGCACCATGCTGTGTGTGTGAGTTTACAGCAGAATAATGTGGTATTTTTACGTTCACAGTAAATCGTGTGTGTGTGTGTGTGTTTGTTTTAATGTTGACTTTGGCAGTGTTCACATTTGGAAGAATAGATAGATATTCTGGCTGGGCTGAGATACTACTTCAAAATTGGGTGGTATAAACAAGAATAGCAAGCCCCACCTGGTTATGCAAGGAATAAGGGCTTATTTATGCTTGTACATTTACACATAGAACACGGAAAAAAGCAAAAATATAAAAAAAATATTGAAAAATCAAAAAATCGGTAAAAAATTTGGATATATGGCACATAGGATATCTGTATTTGTACTCAGAATGCGACCGAAATGTGACATAAGCACTGTATCAAAGTGTCTGGGGAGATCTCTTGGATGCTTCCCTAGCAAGCTATGAGGATGAGACCTCTGTGAGAACAGGCCCGGCCAAACGATGCTCCGTGAGTGTGAGCGCTCCAGCAGTGTTCGTGCCTAGCGGTCCGAGTGCAGCGGCCAGTGGAAGGCTGCATCTGAACGCCGCTAGAGCTGAACTGTCGCCTTGTCAGACGGCAAGCAGTTTGCTGAGAATACTACTTGTGGTGTCACAGCCAGACACCACACTTGCTAGGTGGTAGCCTTTAAATCGGCCGCGGTCCGTTAGTATACGTCGAACCCGCGTGTCGCCACTGTCAGTGATTGCAGACCGAGCGCCGCCACACGGCAGGTCTAGAGAGATGTCCTAGCACTCGCCCAGTGGTACAGCCGACTTTGATAGAGATGGAACTGACAAATTACGCTCTCATTTGCCGAGACGATAGTTAGCATAGCCTTCAGCTACGTCATTTGCTACGACCTAGCAAGGCGCCATTACCAGTTTATATTGAGATTATAATTCATGTATCAACAAGAGCGATGTTCTCCAATTATGGATTAAAGTTAAGTATTACATCAACTACGTACTTTATTTATTAGACTCAACTCCTTTAATTGTTCCAGACCTCACGCCAGTCTGCGTGAGTTTAAACGCGTGCATTTCGGCCTGCTCTAGCAACACGGTGTTGGCTCTTCTGCCAACACATCACTACTTGCGTTAAATCACACTTACATTGTGCCCTGGTAATACTAGGGCCTCAAGGCAGTTGTCCAAAAACGAAAAGTGGAGAAGCCACATTGCTCAATGCTGAATGGGAATGATCTTACTTTCTATCTCATTGAAAGCTCATGTTAACTGCTTAGTAAGCCATCGCACTCTTATGAGCTGGAAAAGCACTTACGGATGTCATTACAACGCCAGCCACGCAGACGTTTTGATGCACGTTTCTTTTGACGAACTATAGTGAATACTTTCTCAAATGAAGGCGGCCGCTAGGCGAGAAACTGCGTTAAGTGTTAATAGAGTCCTGACAAAATCTTTTATCGTAGTCAGCAACAAGTATTTGGATTCTTTAAGTGTCTTAATGCAAGGGGAAAATCATTTGGCAACAGACATGGTGCGCAAGATTGATGCCATCAAACAGAAAATGAACCTTTTGAAAAATCAACTTCAAGTTCACGTAGTGGAACATTTCCCATAAATCAAGTCAGTCATGTGTGGATCAGGCATGACTGACTGCGTTTCAGTAATTAATACTTCTCATTATCGGTTCGCTAGGAGATTCCAAGGAATGGCTAAAGACGGATTTATTTGTCAGACCGATCTCGCATGTGGCTGCTAATGTACGTCATTATTTCCAACTTCAGTTTTCAACCCGTATGTGCAAACTTTTTTCTATTATGAGCTTGACAAAGTTCCACCGACATTCCGGTTTACGAGATTTTAATGTGCATAATTCCATGTGTCCGACTATCACGAGCCATAGTTTCAGACACATTACATATTCTAAAATCGAAATATGTATAAATTTATAAATCTCTCAACTTCATACTGAATGTCTGCATATAAATATTTCTGTACTTCTGCTCTTTGTGTGAGCACTACCTAATCTGCTTATTTACTTATTACTTATTACTTTGGTAGAAAAGTAAAAAGTCATGTATAAACACTGCTTATAAAAGTATGCTCCAGTATTTACCCTACAGAAGTAGACACTAAGTTTCCCACACATGCAACCTTATGCATATAGCTGTTTCACTCAGACACCTGCTCAGAATGGTGCAGTGGTAGGGAAAGCCGGAATTCTGAGCCGACACAGCTGCGCTCACGGAATGTGAGCGTGTTCTGCGAGTGCAAATTCTGGACAGGCCTGTGTCAGGATAACTGCATCATCTGCTTCCACATTGACTGAGATCTGAGCTAAGGGTTGTGAGTGGGGGACAAAAATGGTTCAAATGGCTCTGAGCACTATGGGACTCAACTGCTAAGGTCATTAGTCCCCTAGAACTTAGAACTACTTAAACCTAACTAACCTAAGGACATCACAAACATCCATGCCCGAGGCAGGATTCGAACCTGCGACCGTAGCGGTCTTGCGGTTCCAGACTGCAGCGCCTTTAACCGCACGGCCACTTCGGCCGGCAGAGGGGGACAGCTCACGATACATCACTTGGGGAAGAAATACCGGTATGGATTTTGTTATTTATACAGTCAGAGGAGTAGACATGACGTCACGGATAACCTCTTAAAATAATTATACAGAAAAGGGGATTGGTCGAGAAGGACTGTAACGAGTAAATATAGGACGGGGAGCCACAGCGCACTTGCATTACTAATGGTACAATGGTGCATTCCAGACAAACAAGACGAAATTGTCACATTCCCTCTAGATCTGTGTGTTTGAGGAAACGATAGCATTTCTTTATTCTGCAGTACTTTCCACATAATCCATGCTACTCGCAAGTCATGTGTGTACTGAATTGCAAAAAAAAAAAAATAAAATAATAAAATTTGTTGCTGTATAAAGTGGTATGATTTTATAACTGAAAGAAGCAAAGCACACTGACTGCATATTACATTACTATAGATGTAATCATAAGTTTTCTGACAGAGGATAAAAAGTGGCTGTGTGGACATAGTGGATAGCACAATTTTTATCTGGATGACTTACATTAGCTGCTAAAACTCTTGCTTGGCTTTTTTTAAATTTTTAAACTAATTTGTCGTATCGTATATTACCCTTCGTTTTCGGCTGATCTCGTCGGCGGTATCATATTGGGAATTTTACTGCTTTCAACGCGGTGGAGACTGAACCCACGTTCTCGATGGATGGTCTGCGAAGCCGTCAGCGCTGGTACTGCATCGTATCTCCTAGCTACGGTGCATTGAAGTTGGTTAGTCTGAGCTGAGGTACTTCGATAGCTGTTTTTTGCCTGCCTGCGACCTCCTGTGTCCATTACCTGTTTAATATTTTTATTTTATTATAATTTCATTAAACAATTATTCTCATGCTATAAATTGGTCTGTGTGTCTTTACAGCCAATTTCCTCCATTAGTAGACATTTTGGTTAATGTTATGCATACATTAAAAGACACATCCACCCTACACGCTGGCGCTGTGGTATCCAAGTCACAGTATGCACATAAAATGGTGTAACCGTTCCATTAAGTTTTGGGTGTGCAGCCGCAAAAAATCTCCTTCTTATTCTAATATTTCGGCTGTATAACGTTCAGCCATCTTAAGAGTGAGCCGCAAGACTGCCGTTCCAGTTTTTTTTTTTTCTTTATTGAATTTCAATTCCCCCCGAAGGGGACGGGCTGGCAGCAGCTTAGTATGCCGCTCTTCAGCCTACAGACTTTGTGAGAAAGATGAAGAGAATAAATAATAAAAACAGGCGATAAAATCGGAGACTTAAAGAGGAACATGGCGAAAAGAAATCGTGGAACTTAAAACAAAGAACAGAGGGATGATGATGCTAATAAAATACATACGAAGTAGACAGGTAAAACAATAGACAGACAATTAAAAAACACGGCGACAGTCTGGATTCTGTTCGCAAAAGACATAAAATTCACACCTAGCGACAGCATGGTTTCTGTTCGCAACACGAGAAAGACGAACAACACTGAATAGTCACTGGAACACTGCACTAAAAAGTTGGCAAATGTGACATACCACAGCCGAGAGCAGGTGGGGGGAAACTGGACAGATGATGGGAAAACAAAAAAGGGGGGAAAGGAGAGTAAAAGCGAAGGGGGGAACCGGGAAAGGAGCTGATGGGGGATGAGGACCCATAAGAGGGGTGGGGGACAGATGCGACAGGGAGTGGGTTAGGCAGAGGAGGGGAAGACAAAAGGACTTGGGGGGGGAGAAGGGAGGTAGGGAGAGGTTTAGTGGGGAGAAAACAGGACGGAAGGGGGGGGGAAGAGGGAGCCTAGGGAAAGGACAGAGGAAAGGAGGGGGAGTGAGGAGCAGAGTTGATAGGAGGGATAAATGGAGGGAGAGAGGGCATCGTCCGGGAGGGGGAGTTGATGGAAGCCACCTTGGGAAAGGAGATGTAGGGTGTAGAGAGCCGTTCCAGTGCTTGCTTCGTCCCTTTATACTGTTGTACCGCGCGACTGCGCATGCGGCCACAGTCTTGCGGCTCACTCTGAAGATGACTGAACGTTATACAGCCGAAGAAGAAGGAGATTTCTTGCGGCTGCACACCCGAAACTTAATGGAACAGTCTTTGCGCCGACAAAACCTGAAGATTCACAACAAAATGGTGTAATTACGGCCACATTTAGAAGGTATGATTAAAGTGTTATAAGCCTACATGAATGTTTTATACGAACTAGTCTATCAGTGTATAATTTTAGTTACTTTTCGTGGAAACGGGTTATTCAAAATCGTGCTGATGCAGAGGGTGAATAAGCGCTGGACTGAGGACTGCGTGTTATCAAAATACACGTCCTAGTCCTGTTTAAAGCGATATCAAAGTCATCCCTATATTACGACGACCCACAATGCCAACTTGGCGTTATCATGTTCTGCCCTATGTTTACTGGGAATGGGGGAGGAACCTCGCACTTTCTTTTATAGAGATCAGGGCTGATACGTAAGTAAATATACATTGCCAAGTATTGTATTTTAGTGTGATGAGTACCGTTATGTATGTCGCTCGCCGTTGTTGGCACTCATGACCGTGGGTATCCACGTCACGACGCATACAATATAGCTCAAGATCAATCACATTTAGAAGAACATGTGACTGGAAGTTTTGTCGTCCTGACTTGTACGTCAATTGTTTGTTTTTTTCTTCTTCTTCTTCTAGAGTGAAGAATCATCGTTAGTGAAAATAATTTGCTGCTAGTGGTCATATTATCTTGCCGAGACACATTCCAGTGATTTCAGTGTTTGTCTACACTTTTACGAATACTAAAGCAGACTGACATGAGGTCTAAATCAACGTCTTCTGGATTATAAAAATACTGTAATTTCTTAGACTTTCCCGGCGATTTGATGACATCTCATGGAAATCGGGTTTTCTGCTGGATATCAGCGTCTTCCAAACACGATATTTCGACGTCATTACTTGACATCTTCATCAGGTGTTCCCCGAGACTGGCTGCTTGCTGGACCGGGTGCCTGGTGTTCTGTTTGCCGTTCCCTAGTCGGTCCGCGCCCACGAGTCGCGCTATCTTGCCGCTCTAGGTGTTCCCTATTCCGTCCGCGCCCACTCTGGCCGCCTTCAACTGCGGTCGTGGCCTCCTGGTATTCCCTTCTCGGTCCGCGCCCGTGAGTGGCGCTCCCCTGCCGCTCTGACGTTCCCATTTCACGCGAGTGAGCGATGCAGTGCAAGCAGGACCATGCCACTCAAGCGAAGGGTGTGGCGGATCGCCGCCAGGCGGGACGGGCTCGGGCGACCGAGTCCGCCCCGTCTGCGGCCCCATGCGGCCCCCCACGTACGACGACGCAGCGAACGACAATGGACCACGAGACGGCATATTGTAGGGGAACAGGCCCGCTTACAGCGGCGCAATTGTACGTCATCCTGCACCGAATGTTACGGGATACTGATTACCGGGAACGAGCAGCCGACGAACGAGCTCTCCACTTGTTCTACCAGTACCTCAAGTCACCCGGTTGCGTTGTCAATGAAGAGGAACGAGTACCATCGGGAGCCCTGACAGGCGTGTTGAATACAGACGACACTGTTCAGTCAGCAGCGGCCTCGATGAGTGTTGCGCCACCAGTCCCAGTTCCAGAAGAAACTGGTGCACTGCTGGCTGCCACTCCGGTCTCTTCCAGTGAAGAGGCCACAGATATACCGGAAACTGTACCGCCAGGCGTGACGAGAGAAGACGTCACCATCCTGCCACGTGACGACACTATCGTAGAGGCCAACCTTGGCGACCTGCTCGAGGCGGAAGCCATGGCAACACCGCAGCCCTCCAGGAAGAGGCCGGCAGCAATAGAGGAGGACGACTCCTCCATATTCTCTCAGTCTGCTTGCAGGAGAAGCCAGAAGCAGAAGATGGCAGACGACCCTGCCCCCACTGAGGCAGACCAGACACCAGACGACGGTTCACTGTCCTGAAGCGGCGGCACACTGCTCGGGCCAAACGGCTCCAAACAGTGCAGCTGCTCCCGACGATGAACTCATTCATCGATGTCGATGAGCCAGAGGCCATGGAGGCCACTGAGCCACCCAAGAGGCGGGCACCCGCCCCACCGCCGATAACTGTCTCATGGACGGGCACTTACAAGTCCTTCCTTGATAAATTTGAGACAGTTGCGTCCGCTGCCAAGGTCAAATGTGTCGGGCGAGACCTATACCGGGTTTCGACCGCCACCATGGATGACTACCGCGCAGCCATGAAGATCATTGAGACCGACAAGCTACACTGCTTTACACATAATGCGGAGCCCGTGAAGCAGCTGAAGGTTGTTTTCCGCCGCCTCCCACTGAAAATGGAGCCCTCGCACCTCAAAGAAGAACTGGCGGGGCGGGGCTACATGGCCAGCTCCGTGACCATCATGAAGTCGCCCAGGACGAGGCGAGTCATGCCTCTTTTCCTAGTTGTCCTCCCAAACAACTTCGAAAACCGAAAAATCTTCCAGCTGCAGATGGTGGCCCGAGTTGGGGTGGAAGTGAGCCGCTCAAGGCCAAGGGGAGGCGCGCCCAGTGCTTCTCCTGCCAGGGCCTTGACCACGTGGCTCGCTACTGCTCCATGCCGGCCCGCTGTGTCATGTGCGCTACTCCCACCAGAGTACGAAGAAGAGAGAGGAGGCGCCAAAGTGCTGCAACTGTAGCGAGCCACATGTGGCGAGCTACAGAGGCTGCGCTGCATTCCGCCGCCGCCCACGGCAGAACAGACGATCAGCACCTGCCAGGAAGGTGCAATCTGGCACCAGCTACGCCTCCGCCACCAAGGGGGAGTCCGCTAACGCCACCACGAGACGACAAGCGGCCTTCCCGCCACTTCCGCCACGGGACTCGAACGAGACCGCACCATCCACCGCGCCTGGCTCGTCAGCCCCTCAGGCTGCCTCCCAGGCAGACCACCACCACGGTGGACGATGCACTGCCCGTCCACTCAACACTCCCGCGCCGCAGGCTGCTGGGCGCGCGGTCCAGCGAACGGACGCGACGGCGACGCCGCGCCCGGCCGTCCCCGCGCCCGCCACTGCGGCTGTACCTGCACCATCAACAGGACCAGGAGCCGCAGACCCGGGAGCCCTTCTGGGCTCTCTCTCTGCCCTGCTCCAACAACTGTCCGTGCTAGTCACGGCAGTCACGGAGGCCCTCCAGGCTGCTACCGTCACCATGAAGCCGCACCATGGATAATCCACTCTTCCATGGACTGACCGTTTGCGGCTTCAACGCAAACAGCCTGTTCCCCCAACAAGGTGAGTTTCGCCAGTTCATGAAGGACGAGGCCATTGACCTCTGCCTGGTCGGCGAAACTCACCTTAAACCTGGGGTCCACGTGCGTGTAGCAAACTATGTTTGCTACGGCAATGACAGGCCAACAGCCGGCGGTGGCACCGCAATCTATGTACGTGCATCACTCAGGCACCACCCGGTGCAACTTCCAGACCTGGCAACCCTGGAAGCCACTGGGGTGACGGTCACCACGACAGCCGGCCAGATCACGTTCGTGGCAGTATACAGGCCACCACGGGAACACCTCCAGGAGGCGGACGTCGACGCGCTGCTGACAGTTGGGGGAAGGTGTTCATTGTAGGTGACTTCAATGCGAAGCACCAGGAATGGAACTCCCGCCTCACGAATGTCAGTGGCCGCCGACTTTCCCGCGCTGCCGCGAGGAACAGCGCCCTGATCCTGTGCCCACAGGAGCCCACAATCTACCCAGCCAGGGGATGGCCAGACGTGCTCGATGTCGCCGCTCTGCGTGTTCTCTCCCGCCAGCTACTGCACGCAGCCGACGCAGCCACCCCCCCCCCCCCAGCCACAGGGGCCCAGGGACTTCTCCCGCAACCTACCACCTCCGATACGGGAAGCAATCAGGGAGAAGAACAGGCTGTTCCGGGAGAGTGGCAGCTCACCTGCGAACCCGCGACGAAGCGGCACCTCAACCGCATGCAGAGAGACATCAAAGCAGCGGCTGAGGTGCACAGGAACAGCGTGTGGTCGGCCTTCATCGTCTCCCTCAACCCAGAGGACGGCAGCAACTGGCGCATGGTGAAGTCGTTCCTGCGCCTACGACAGCACATACCACCAATACTGGTTGGGCAAGACGTCGTCTGTAGCCCAGACGGAAAAGCAGGTGTCCTGGAGGACCAATTCCAATCGTCATTCATCCCGGTGGACGACAATCTGGATGAAGACCACATTCAGCGGGTAGCCGAGCAACTTCCAGTGTTCCTGGAGGCAAGGGACGACGGGGACGTCATCGAAGCCATCTCCGAGGCGGAGGAGGCTGCACAGCTGAAGGCGCTCAATACTAGGAAGGTCAGAGGCGCTGATGGGGTCACAAACCACCTGCTGAGGAACCTTCCAGCAGGGGCCCATCCGCTGCTGGCGGGTATCTTCAACCAGGTCCTTTGCTTGGGTGTCTACCCCTCTGTGTGGAAACATGCAGAGGTGGTGGCCATCCCAAAAGCGAACAAGGACCCGCGTGACGCTGCCAATTACAGACCCATCAGTCTGCTACTGGCCCTCTCCAAAGTGTTCGAGCGCCTTTATGCCAGGCGCCTGCTTCGCCACGTGACAGCAGAAGGAATGATACTGGATGAGCAGTTCGGCTTTCGGAGGGGTCACTCCACGGTCCATCAGCTGATGCGGCTGGTGGAAGAGGCCATGCGCGCCCTGGAGACGCGGGAAACCTTCGGGCGGTGTTCCTCGACGTCTCCTGGGCATTCGACTCCATGTGGCACGACGGCCTCGTGTACAAACTTTTTGTGCACGGGGTCCCGACGTCGCACGGGGTCCTACTCCGGTCGTATCTGGCCGACAGGACTTTCCACATCCGCGTGGACGATGGGACGTCCACGCACCGACCCATCCGTGCTGGAGTGCCGCAGGGGTCCGTTCTCGGCCCCGTGCTCTACTCCTTATTCACGGCCGACGCTCCGCGCGTGGCGCCGGTGAAGTTGGCACGCTACTCCGACGACACGGCGCTATTCGTGCGGAGTATGAAGGCAGTCGAGATGCGCCGCCTGCTCCAGCGTGGATGTGAGGCCCTTGGTGCGTGGTCGACGAAGTGGCGCCTGAAACAGAATGCGGCGAAGAGCCAGGCAGTGGTGTTCACACGAAGACCACTGCCACCAGATCTTCCGCCAGTCACCGTCCCATGGAGCAGGACTGGCCGCTACCTGGGTGTCCTTCTCGACCAGAAGCTAACGTGGAATGCCCACATCGAGGACGTCAGGGGCAGAGCAATAGGGCGCCTATGCGTTCTGTACCCTCTGCTCAACCCGTCGTCTGCCTTGCCTCCCCACCATGGCATCACGCTGTACCTGGCGCGTCCAGTGCTGGAATATGTGGCCGTGGTGTGGGGCAACGCAGCCGACACACACATAAACAAGCTGCAGAGGGTGCAGAACAGGGCGCTCAAGCTCGCTCTGCGCCTACCGAGGCTCTATTCGACCGCTCGGCTACACTGCCAAACCGGCATCCCCTTCCTCCGCGACCGATTTAAACAATCGGCGCGGCTCTTCTATGAGCGGACTGTACAGTCCGACAATAGGCTCATTAGGGACTTGGGCCATCCTATTCACCACAGGCCTACCACGCGTTGGCCTGACCTGTTACGAGATTAATATCTCGTGGCAGAGAGAGGACAACTCCACCCCAGTAAACACCTCAGGCCAATTCGTACCGTGAGGAAGCCACTCCACAGATAGAGGATTATGCAGGAACAGCAGTGTATGCTTAGCCTGCTCCCAACACGGGTCAGCGCAGACCCATATGGACAAGTGACAGTGACGTTCCCATTTCCGTTCGCGCCCGCTCTGGCCGCCTCCAACTGCGGTCGTTGCCTCCTGGTGTTCTCTTCTCGGTCCACACCCGCGAGTGATGCTCCCCTGCCGCTCTGGACGTTCCCTATTCCGTCCGCGCCCGCTCTGGCCGCCTCCGACTGCGGCTGAGGCTTCCTGGTGTTCCCTTCTTAGTTTGTGCCCGTAGTGTGCGGATGTCTGAGGCTCGTTGGTGTTGGAGACATATTTTCTCCGGTATTGCTTCAGCAGTTCAAATGCCGGGTTCCATGCAGTGCTTAGCTGGTATCCTGCTTCCCAGTTAATCAGGTTTTGTGCCATCTTTATCTCTATAGGTTCAGTGATGACACTATCCCAGAACCTGGGGGTCTGGACCATGACCTTGGTGTTCTCATAATCCATGGGATGTTCCTACTCTAGGCAGTGTTCTGCTATCGCTGATTTTGTAGCCTGCCTTAGCCTGGAATGTCGCTGGTGTTCCTGACATCTGATTTCCACCGTTCTAATCGTTTGGCCAATGTAGGACATACTGCATTCACAAGGACTATTGTAAATGCCAGGCTTCCTTAAGCCCAGGTCATCTTTGACTGTTCCAAGTAAAGCCCTGATTTTGCTAGGTGGGCAGAAGACACTCTTGATGTTTCATTAGTATTCTGCTGAGCTTGGCATAAACAGGCCCAGAATACGGTAAAAATGCCAGCTTCTTTATTTCTTCTTCTTGCTCGTTCTCTGGTGTATCCTGACGTCTGGCGGGATGTAGAGCTCTGCAGATGTCCCTGGATGAGAATCCGTTGTTAGCAAACACTTATTGAAGATGTTCAAGTTCCCCTGCCAGGCTGTCAGAGTCAGACAGTGTCTTGGCTCGGTGTACGAGCGTTCTAAGCACCCCAGTCTTCCGTGCTGGGTGGTGGCAGCTGTCGGCCTGTAGGTATAAGTCTGTGTGTGTTGGCTTTCGGTACACACTGTGGCTGAAGGTGCCATCCACCTTCTTCTTCACCAGGACATCCAGAAACGGAAGCTGACCGTCCTTTTCTAGCTCCATGGTGAATTTAATATTTGGATTCCTTGAGTTCAGGTGGTCCAGAAAGCCTTCCAGTTTTTCACGACTGTGGGGCCAAATGACAAATGTGTCATCAACGTATCTCAGGAAGCATGTTGGCTGGTAAGTGGCAGTTGTAAGAGCCTCGTCATAAACAGGTTGGCCACTACTGGTGACAAGGGGCTACCCATCGCCACCCCTTCAGTCTGTTCATAGAATTGACCTCCACATAGGAAGTAAGTCGATGTTAGAATATGCTTAAACATATTCAGGACAGCTCCATCAAACTTCTCACTGATTAAGTCAAGCGTGTCCTTAAGGGGCACTCTGATGAACAGGGACACCACGTCAAAACTGACCATTAAATCTGCATCCGAGAAACATAGGTTTTTAAGACGTTCCACAAAGTCCTGTGAGTTGCGGATGTGGTGTGCACACTTCCCCACATATGGTGCCAACATTTTCTTGTGATATGTTGCAGCTGGGTAGGTGGCTGCCCCAATATTGCTCACAATCGGTCGTAGTAGTACACCCTCTTTCTCAGTCCAGCCAGTTTCCTTCAGCAGAGACTTGGTTTTTCTGTCCACCCTGTCAGTTGGATCCTGCTCTAGTGGTTTGTAAGCCAGGTCCTCCAGAAGTCGCCGGATCTTCAGGTCATAGTCACCTTTCTGCAGTATGACTATGGAGTTCCCTTTGTCTGCTGGTAATGCCACTATGTCGTCATATTCTCGTAATCTCCTGAGGGCCATCCTCTCGTCTCTTGAGATGTTAGACTTAGGCGGGCTGGCTCTGGTAAGGGTTCTGCACGTCTCTCTCCGAATCTCTTCAGCCGTACTTGAGGGTAGTGTGTTGACGACTTGTTCCACAGAGCTGATGACAATGGCTACCGGTAGATCTCTAGAAATTTCGCTGTCACTCCTCGTCATAATAAACGCAAAATCAGAGAGGCCATCGAAATTCTCAAACACCCTAACAACATGAACAGGGAGGATGGACTCAGGCTTGCCCTATCTTGACTGCCAGCAATCAGAGCCCAACAGACCGCGCTGTCAACACGAGGCACGAGCACTACCGGTAAGTAACAGCCGCCGCGCGGCCGACGTCCAGCAGTTGGTAAACAACAGCAAACTTCTCATTCGACGGTGGCCACTAATCATGGCACATAACACAAGAGCCAATGGACAACAGAGGTCACGTTCTCCCTCCACCGCAATAACCTATTAAAATAAAGTTCCCTCTCCTTCTTCCTTAAGCGACCAATAAACCAACCACCTTTTTAAAATTATGACGTACTGGCATGCGCAGTGAACACTAACAACAAAATATAAAGGACACTGCATACCTAGAACGCACCATTAGACCCAGAAGAAGGCCGCTGCAATCGTGGCCGAAACGTTGGCTTTTCTACAGCAGCGGTAGTTTTTACATTATGACGCGGTACCAAACCCATAAAACTTTTATGTCGACTGACTCTGGCCACGGAAGCCTACGCAATTAATGTCTGGGATCTGTTTTTCCTAATTTTTGTTGCATATGGCCACTTCACTTAAATTCCCTGTGGATAGTTACTGCTAGAGACGTTACGGTAGAAGTTGGATACTGTTCTCAGCAGTGCATGAAGAGAGTAGTTGTACAGTAGCGGATTTCTTTTCCTACGTATGTTCAGAGTCAGCTGCCAGACCCTGCACTACTCTCAAACCTCTGCAGATCATTCTGCAAATCGTTACTGTCTTCCGGTGTTGCTACTTTTTTACAGACAACCACATCATCTGAAATACTCCTAAAGAGCTCTCTACTAGATCGTTTCTATGCACTGTAAATAGCATCGCTCCTATCACACTTCCTTGCGGTACTCTGGAAGTAACCTAGTAACGTCTACATCTGATGAGTTTGTTCAGTTCAGTGCAAGCGTGGAATTACGTCTACAAGGAAGTCTTGAATCCGGTCGGTAAACCTTGTCCGATGCTCGGTAAGCTCATTTTCTTTCACTACTTGGTAATAAAGGATGGCGTCAGATTCCTTCCCGAAGTCAAAGAACATGGCATCAAGCTGAGAGCCTTTCCCTGCAGCACTATACACCTCATGGAGGAACAGAGTGATGGGAGTGGCGAAAGACCTCAGCTTCAGGAATCCATGTTCAGCTTTGTAGCAGAGATATTCCATTTCTGAAACATCATAATTCTAGCGCATAAACCATGTTTCATATTTGTTTCATATTTTTACCATAGACTGACGTCAACGATATAGCACAATAAGAATGTCCATCCAACGACCCTCCTTTGAAACGGGAATGACCTGCGGCTATAAACAAAATATTTCAATGCAAACTAAAATAATCAAAGCTTGCACTTACTTGGCAGTTATATTTTGTGGCATAGAAGCAAACTGGTTTCAGTTTAAACGTAACAGACATTTGTAGGATATCGTTGGTATTAACATGTGCCATGACACCTGGCGTCAGTCAGACAGTAAAATACTCTCGTCTCAGAAAGCTATTATTTGCAAAAATATCTCGTTTCCATCCTTGAGCTGCTCACAAAATACGGCGGATTTTACGACTAGGTGATTTACGATGCGCATGGATGAAATACGGTCCACCGCACACTACCCCTTTGCCATACTTACAAGCCATTTTCTCGAGAATGGAGATAAATAACATTCTGCTCTCGACATTGAATACAATATCGATATGTTGGCTACATTTCAAACACAGCAATATATGACCTAAAGTGAACCAAATGCAAAGCTACGCAAAGCTATCTCTGAAAACAATGAAAATGGATTACTTGATTTAGATGTATCACAATAATTATGACGAATAATGAAAGAAGTTCACTTTTTTATCTGGTGCTTATCTGAAACGAAAACTCTGTAAAGAATTAATATTTTATTTCTGCAAAGAGTTTGCTTTAAATCAGATGAGTTATGTAACGGCAGTCAGCATGACCTCGTTACCGTATCCTCGCAAGTCCGTCCAAAGATGAGGTGATGAAGTGAGCACCCTTTGACTGTCTCTGCGAACATTCTTTGTTATGCACCGAGTACCACAGACCTCGACCTATGACAACTTCACGTTGCTCACCAGAGGCAACCAGTCCTTACGCATGCATTTCACTGTAGTCTGCCAGTAATCTGAAGAGTCAGCAAACTTTTCTTTATCTTTACTAGCCAAATTTCTCATTGTAAGTACCTGCAGTCTCTATCCCAAATTCGTACTCGCCCTTCCACAGCATACCTTCTAATCACTGATGACATAGAGCTCAGACAAGCCTGGGAGTGTCGACAGCGTCGTTGTTAAGGACATTGAGTCAATTATGAAGGCCTCTTCGTACGGTGTGATTGGAAGCACATTGACGGCGAAATTAGGGGTCTTCTTACGAATGCCAGTCCAGAACGCAGTTACGACTTGTTGGTGAGACTGATGCTGCATGATGTTACATTTCAATTTCCCTTATTGGGGAGTTCATGCATTCGTTGCCCATTTCCGCTTTGTTATTTTGATGCGTCACTGTGTCATCACAAGGAAGCTACCATTTACATGCATTTTTGATCAATTTCTCGTTTTTGTCATCAAATTAATGTTCATTTTTGAGCCATGTCTTCCAGCGATGCTCTTGGCAGTATAGTTTCTCTGTCAAAGTTAATCGCTTTGTGGCGTCCTGGTTATCTAGTGCCCTCCATTGAGGACGGCTGCGGCTCTCGGGGAGACATCTTCGGCGGAACTCTGAAGAGTACCGCCCTTCGTTAACTGCTCGTCATTTATCAAAGTGTTAAGTGTTCCAGACGCAGCAGCGGAGGACCAGCCAGCCAGCCGTCAGTCCAGCCAGCCAGCCTGCAGCAGCAGCAGCAGCAGCAGCGGCAGCCCCTGGGGTCGCCCTCCCGCCAGCAGCAGTGGAGTGGGGCTTCGGCCCCAGTGTCTGCCTTTGTACACCTTTGTCCGCCTTCATCCGCCTTCACCGTCGCCGTCTTCAGCACCAGTATCAGCACCAGCATCCACGCTGCCGCCGCCACCGCCGCCGCCACTGTCTTTGGCACCAGCACCAGTATCCGTGCCGGGACCTGCCACCACCCGCCATCT